>NC_060234.1:2000900-2340291 GCF_021155775.2 Neodiprion pinetum
TTTATTTACCCAAGGGCAGATAGCTTAAAACTCGAAACGACGAGCCAAATAAATTACGTATTTATTCTATCATTGTATAGTTTAAATATCATTGATGTATGAACTGAGAGTTTAAATGTACGAAATTTTCCTATTTGATATATCACTCGATCATTGTTCATCATTCTCAGCTCGTCGCTTCGCTTATGAAGTTTTCAGACGATGTTAAAGTTTATTTAAACTGTATAATTAAATCTTCGCAATCATCAAGCGTCGATCATGAGAAAAAGAAAGATATTCCCAATGCCAAATACCAATGCACAGGAATGACTGTTTATTAGTAGTAATATTAATAATGATAATTTTAATTATAATAAATAATTATTACTGTTTGTAAAAAAAAAAAACATGAAAAAAACGATAATACAGCTGTGTCGTATCTATGTATTTATGAAATGGCTCTCATTGATGGACCGGGGATGAATTAAATATTGAAATATTTATAACAATTCAAATAATCTTCATTTTGTCAGATTATTTATTATCGTTATCATTTTTTTCATTTTCTGATACTCTGCAGAGTCACGATTGACGTAAAATTTGGTCTTAGTTCTCTGAAAATGTAGAATGTATCAATAACGATCAAAAGTTTTAACCATTTTCAAGCACAATCGCAATCAAATCAACAGTAGATCATAAGTATGTTTGACAGTGATATCAGTAATCTACAGTTACGGTAATTTGCTTTTGACTATGCTTTTGTAAAGGAAGAAAAGGAAAGAAAAGTAATCGTTACATGATCAACTTCTGAATACACAGTTTCTTATTTACACTTTTCAAATGACTCCACGATCCTTTTTACCTTTTTTTTCCTATCCTAATTAATCCCTTGTGCCAAAAACAAAATATCGTTATTGCTGTCGAAAAAATGTACCGCATATAATTGCATTTCTCTAGGACAACAGCAATTCAAATTGATTATAAATGTAGAAACAATTTAATAATTGTAAAATCAATTTGAATATTATTGCCGGTCAAATAAAACACGATCTGTATTCCGCAGATCAGCGTTCCGGTTCGTTTCCGCGTTCCCATTTCTAGTACGAAGACCGCGGTCGGTTCGGTCGCGTCGGAATTTCAAATTTATCAAATTTGCTTTGAAAATACGTCATGGCTCAATAGCCAGGATCAAACAGCAGGTGAAATATAGCCAGATGAATCCGTGGGACACTTTTGTAGTGCTATCGAGTGTAAACATTCCCGGGTTCGACGCCGGGAAGGAATGTAAACAAAACAAAAGCGTAGCGGTCACGACACGTTCCGGAGCTCGCTTCAGTCTGAACTCGATGCTCAACGCGTTCGCGTCTTGTCTTTGCTCTTGAATGCTCCCTGCATTCTTTCTTCGTGGTTTCAATTGCGCAAAAAGATTGCAATTAGTGATTATGTGATTGAATATTGTGAATTGTGAGTGTTATCCGCGCATAATAATCATGCAGAGTTGCGATCGTGTAATCAAACGTTGCAAATCAGAGTCGGAAGAATCGAATGCTAAGCGTCGGTATGTAAAACAAAGCAAGATCGTGAATCGTCTTTTGTCAAACAATCAGTTAAATCTGCGTACCGTACCAGGTACGAGCAAGGTCAATGCATTCGATAAGTCATCGCGTGTGTCCTAATTATTTGTGCCTAAAGTTGTTCGGATCGTCTCATATCGCGATACCGATACAGCCGTGTGCAAAATTGTAATAAAGTTGTGCAGTTTTTATCGAAACGCAGTATGGTTTTTAGAAATTGAATGTGCGTGAGTTATTTCAGTGTTGTGACCGTAGCATCGGATGGAACAGGTCTAATTGGACGGAGTCTCCACCTTCGAATTCCCAGAAGCTCTGCGCAGTAAATAACTCGCCGGGATTCAGAAATGGTAAGTCGAACACGTTCGTTACTCAACATTCTGTTATCTTTTTTCTAATTGTAAGAATTGAATCTACGATGCAGGTTTCTTGTTACGTCTCCTATAACGAATGCGCGAATTATTGGAATTATATTTGAGATGTAATCAGATCGGCGGCCTTTTTCCGGCTATAATTATTTGTCGACGATTAAAATAACGGTAAATTGCGATCTCGATCAGCAGAATAACGAATGACAAAATCGTTGCCCCCAACAGCATCGCGAATATGAGGGAGAGGTGATGAAGAGCGATAGATTCTGACACGCTCGAGTTTGACTCCAGCTTCGAACTCGGCGCTAGCCATATCGATTTCAGACGTTGTATCGCCCCATTTTCGAGTAGTCTCAGTACCCTGTAAATCGACATCCGTTATTAACACCTGAAATTTCATGTTTTCGAGCAATATTTGACACAAAGAAATAACAATTTACGGCTAAGATTGCAATTATATTTACATCGATAGAACAAAATCCCCTGATTTTTTATTGCAAAATGACGGTCACGTAAACTCCGAATAACCGATAATTCTCGATGTTTCGATTCGATTTTCGTAAAATTTGTTCGTGTGCGAATCTTTCTCTCCGATTTTTATCGTTAGAATTTTTCTCGAACTTTCTTTAGATGTTGGATTATTCGAAAATGTGAAAGGACTTATTTCATTCCCGCCTCTGGTTTGAAATCAATTCCTAGCATATTATTACGACTGCCGCATCCTGCATATTTTACGCACCCGGTGTTGATCGCTTTTGTGTGCTTAAATCCGCGAACGAGTCCTCCTGCGACCCAACCGTTGTAGTAATTTTTCCCAACGTATGTCATGTCGCAGAGTTTCGAATTTTTCGCCTCCATTTCGTCCTGAGCTTCGAAATAGGTGTACTTTCCAGTGCAGACTTTCTCGTACGACTCCAAGTCGATTCCTGGACTAAGCCTGTTGCTGTTCATTATCTTTTTGTAAATCGGTATCTTCGATCTCTGTTTCGTAAAGAGCAACGACGTCATTCGAGAAATGTAAAATTTTTAAATTTTGCTCTAAAATTTGCAGTCAGGTGAAAGTAGATATGGGGCATTCCGTGTCAACTCGACCAATGATTTTCCCTTACCATTTTTTATTCGCTTCTGGATTTTTTCTTCGATTCTACGATCTCAAAAAACTACTCCTGAAGTTGTTCAGATTTTTTCTTACAATGGTTAATTTTTTTTTATGATTAATCAAACTTATTTAAATATCGGCTTTTGCTTTTAAATCTGAAAAATCTTATTTTTCATTCTGATCGTTCTAATATTGGTCGATGTGGGGCAATTTTGTTTCCACTTTTTTAGCACTATAAACGTTTTGAACAAACAAAACACCACGTTTCAAGGTTTCGAAAATTTTTGAAAATTATAAAAAATTTTGTACAGATTTTTTAGAATTCGTGTTCATCTGTACAGAATTTTGGTATTTCTTTAAAAAATTAGGGAGCGTTGAAATATGGCGTTTGGTTTGTTCAAAGTATTTGAAGTGCTAAAAAAAAAAAAAATTAAAAATAATCACTCCACCATGGGATGGGCGTCAAAATGATCGGAATGGAAAGTGAGATTTTTTCGGATGTTTAAAAAAAAGTCCGTTTTTTTGTGTTAGTTTTAAATAATCGTAAAAAATTCGCGATTGGAGAGAAAAATTAAAAAAAAAAAAAAAATTCAGGAGTGCTCCTTTGAGACTGGAGAATCGTATACAAAATTGCGTAGAGAATGAAAAACGGTGAGGGAAAATCATTAGTTGAGTTGACATGGAATGTCCTATATACAGAGTCTTGATTACAGATTTTTATACCGACATTTTACCGACGCTTAGCCAAGACGCAAACCTTTTTCTAAAAAGTGGCAGGATGGTTCGATTTCCCCACTTTGACTGACTTTATCGATAATCAGATAATTGAATTGCTCGACCTCACTGACAATTAGCCCCTCCTTACCATATTTTCAACCCTAATCTGGTAAACTTCCTCGAAGGTAGAGTAATTGAATGATCCGACGATCGATAAAGTCAGTCAAAATGGGAATATCCCCCCACTCTCGAATATTCTAAAAAGAGGTTTGTGTCTTGGGTAAGTGTCGGTAAAATGTCGGTATCGGAATCTATGTCCAGAAATCTCCTCGTACATATATCCCATCGAACGGCGAACAGACGCAATCGCCTCGTAGTTTTTTACTTCAATTAAACGAACCACGAAAACCGAATAGACGAACGAGTTCCGTTTTACGGCCACTTTGTAGTTCGTATCTCTGTAAAGCGATTCCAGATCCTCAAACGGTGTCTGAAATTCCCGCTGCGTTACGTGCGATATTAGTTTAGAGCTGAACGCGATGATCAGAAGCCAAGAGAAAAGGCGAGTCGATAGCAGCAGAATCTTGGCACGCCTTTCGAACAGCGACGGTAGCCAGCCTGAAGGTGAAAAACTGCGTTATTGTAAAGAAATTAGCCGAAAACTGTTATCGCGGTTGCTGCCACGCTCACCTTGGTTACAGTACATAGAAAATACGTAGAAAAAATTATCTCTCAGGGTGCAGGAGGCCGTATGATCGGCTTTTTTTGTCCCCTTTATCTTCCCCGAGGTTAACGTCTGCTGTAGAAAACTTGCGAAAACCAATACGAAGAAAAGGGCGATTGTCGACATCCACAGGCTCGGTCTGAACAATTCGATCATCCACGTATTGTGATGTTGCAGTTGTTTTCTTATGTACAATCTGTACCTGCATTGATATTAGAAAATGTGTATATAATATGTATATACACAGAAAATTAGCAGAGTTATACTTTTTAGCGAGATATCTTTCTTTAAAAATTCACCGCTTATTTTAAAAAATTGTTTATCTATCTCGCGATGAAAAGCTCCAATTTGTAAGATTATTTTTGATCGATTCGCACCCCGTCATCCACATCGGCAGGGTGAATTGCAAGGCCGTTGTTCGCGATGGGAAAACCACGGTTCGTGGTATTATGTCTGTATCGTTTCGATAAATGTATCCGATCAGTCCGTCCCACGAACCATTCTTACTTTGAGTTCCGTATTCGCGCTGACTTATCAAAGTGTACCGAATTCTGAAATTTATTCCCAATGTCACGCCTCGGTTTCGCTTTCATTAAAAAGGAGAATTGCTGAATTTTTACACGCAGATCTCTTATTTCCATGGTTTTTATTTTCCTTCTCATTCTAATACTCACTTGAAGTTTAAAGTGTCGGCGATAAGTTCCCACACGTCGCCATGCAGGCCACTGGCTACAGTGTTGTTGTTGCGAAAAGTTATAAGATTCTTAATCTGAAAGCGTCGGTATTATTATAAATTACGACTGATATAAAATTTATCGATCTTATAATCCAGTGGGGGATTTTTAATTATCAAAAATTTTACGCATACCGGAAATGCGGTGAGCTTTAAAGTTGTACCGTTGAAATTGTAGGCCTCCGTTGATCTGATTTTCGCGATAATCTCGTTGTGTAGTTTCGCGAATGATGGGACGTCGAAGATTCTTACAAAATCATTTTTATCATCACTCCATATTACACCGTTGAAACTATCCACGGTGGCAAATTTATTCCCGATAATGAAAACCAGGAGTATAAGAGAAAATAATGTATAATCGGTCGATCGATTGCGGCGATACATATCGACGATGTTACTATTTTAATTTGCATATGTTTTTTTCGTCTCGGTACGAAAGAAGCAAAATAAAAAAAAAAAATGTATTTTTTGACCCACGTTTAAATCGCGTCGCTTCTAGCGCGTAACCGCTAATGGTTTTCATTCGCGTTACATCGTATATTTATCCAAACCCGTATAACATTTGTTATCTTTGTACAGGGATATATATATATATATATATATATATATACATACACTATATGTATACATATATCGTTCTTCGATCTAAATGCATCGCCATTAGCCTTTTGCCTTTTTTTTTTTTTTTTTTTTCCTATTTCGCGCTATTATCCAACGCCGATTAACGATTGCTCCGCAGAATTTCTATCGACAAACGGCAAAGTTATACATACATACGTGCGATATTTTTTATTTTGTTTTTTACCCGAATAAAACCGCGATTTCGTTTTTATTCTCCATCAAAATTTTTTTCTGGGGATTTTGGGATGCTAGTGAAAATATTGCAAAAAGGAAGGCGTGTACAAAAACATTAATTATTTATTATATAAATATCCTGGTTAATTAATGTATAAAGATCATCTTACACGGCTAATCAATCGTTCGTTTATTCGTGTGTTCATTATAGGTGTAATAATAATAATAATAGTCATTTATACATATAGATATGTGCGTGTGTATAGTTTACACATGTCTCATAAATTAATTAAGTCTATATCCGGTTTACACGGAATCAATTTTCTTTTCGTTCGACGCGCATGTCACACACGCACACACACACACATATCTATATACATATATCATATACATTATGTTTCTTACAAAAGAAAAAGATAAATATCATACGTGTATAATGTATGTTTATTTTTTATTTTTTTATTTTGTTGCTTTTTTTTCTTCCTCAATATCAAAACGGGTGTGTAAAAAAACACGTTTTATAACGTGTAAATCGACGTCAGTTTCAATTGTCATTGACAGAATTTTGATTTCCCTTGAAAGTGTGCCGGGTGGAAAGAGGAGAGCGAGGGTGAGAGGGGGAGGGAGGGAGACTTCCGTTATGTATACCTTTAATGCTAATTTGGTAACGATATGACGGGCATATCTTTCGTTTCTTTGTTGTTTGTTTTTTTTTTTTTTTTTTTTTTTTAACTTTATTTGCAGTTTGTATAATTTTTTTTTTCTTTGCATAATACTTTATTATCATGTTTATTTAAAAAAATGCCTGTATGAAAAGTATCCGCGCCTACAGTTGCATTCGATTTTTATTATCATCATCATCATCATCATCATCGTCGTCGTCGTCGTCGTCAACGATTTCCGTCTCGCACAAGATCTCCGATCAATCTCAATCTCAATCCATTTTTTATTATACACGAGTTTGGTTTACATTGTTTTTTTTCTCGTTTTCTTTATATTTCGATTTCTTTTCTTTTTTACTTCATTATTATTATTATTATTGTTTTTTTTTTTTTTCATACCGGAGGTACCATATAAAATTTCTTATCAGTTAAACGTTGTTTATTATTATACATAATACGATCTATACACGTACCATTAATTATATACATATAATATATATTTGTTTTTGTTTTGTTGTTTTTTTTTTTTTTCTAATCTATACAAAGAATCTTTTTTTCTTTTCTTTTCTTTACGCGAAACGTTGTCATCTCGCTTTCGCAAACCGAATATTTAAACCACGTATGATAATTTTTTTTCATCATTAGGATATACTCAACAGTTCTTTCTTTCTTCCTTTCTCTCCGTCTATGCGTGAATTAAATTTCTTCTATTATTTAAATGTAATTCGAAAGTTTTCTAAGTCGTATAGTTCACGATTATGCGCTTTAGTTAAAAAAAAAAGAGAGAGAGAAAAGAAACTACATTTGAAAAAATTAGATCCGGGATATGAAAATCTATCGATAAAGTATCGCGCGTTCTATGCAACGATATATTATACATGAATTTTTGCTTCTGAACAAGTATGTCGGAGTTTCAAATCACATCGGTCAAATCACGCCATTCTAATATGAAATAAAATTTGTCGAAACTTGAACGTAAATATTTTCGTTTTAAAAAATTTTTTAGTAAAGAAATATTAAACATCTAAAAAAAAATAACACACGACGCGCAAGTCGACTTTTTCACGACGAATTTATGGTTTGAAAATTAACCGCGATAATCATTCGGAATCTATCAACAAAAGTCGTAAATAATAATTATAATAATTTACAATTCTTTGATTGAATTATAAACACCTGACAAATAAATATATAATAAGAAACAAAAAAAAAAAAAATAATCGTTATTACCAAATTCTCTTCTTTTAATTCTTTCAAGTTTGGAAAATAGTTTTCAATCCAACTTTCCACAACTCGGATGTGTGTATATTCTTAATATCTAATTAATAAAATATCGTTACATTACAACGGTAAATGTATACTTAAAAAAAAAAAAAAAACAAGAACAATGACAGTTACCAAAAGATCTTGGGCTGTTTTGGCAGTTGAATTACAATTTCTGTAATAATAATAATGGTAATAATATTAATAATAATAAAATTGTAAAAAAAAAAATGTATAGTGATTCTGAGCAGTCTGTATATTATACTACGTATATCGGTGCATATATTTTTTAGTTATTTTTTTTTTTTTAACTCTAATTCTAAATCGGGCAAAAACACATCCAAAAATCAAAGTCTTCGAAATATTAAATATTAAAAAAGTTTTCTTTTTTTATTTTTCTTCAGCGTCTTACCTAACAACAATTGTTAGATTTATCGCTTATAGTCGGGCGTAAATATCAAAAGTACACAATGATCCGATGTTACGGTACAATGTTTCAATAATCTTTGCAAAACTTTTCACCGCTGAAGTGACGATAACAGTAATAATAATAATAATAATAGGAATAATAAATATAATTTGGGTAATAACATATCATTCTTGCCATTTTCTTTCGTATAAAAATTTTATCGACTTATCGTAGAAGGTTCTAGTAAAATAATCTAACGTTAGTAATTAAATTCTTATCGAACCCAGTAATACAAGTATAACGTGTAATAACCGACGAACTTTTTACAGTATTAAGATTGGATATTAGCAGCGAAAAGATTTGAAAGAAGACTAAGACGAGAAAAAAAAATGAAACATTTACCTTAATTACATCTAGTTTTCTGCTGTTTATTTCCTTGTTCTTTCTTCCATTCGTTAACGCTTATAAACAATATATATATATATATTATATAAAGTACGAGATCTCGTTCACGGGGCATGTATCAAAATCATTTCGACACTCTAGTTTCCGTTGTGACTTTACTCGGATCGGGTAGCCTGACCACCAACTGAGCGCCGTTTTGCATCGGCCTCGTTCCATTTGGCGGACTGCTCTTGATCATTGACTGATGTACGGGGGGCAAAACCTTTTTGGCACCGCTCAATTTCGGCGAGCAGCACTGTTTGTCATTGTACTCGTTTAGGTTCACGTTGGAATTGGCGTTCTGATAACTCGATTGATTGGTAGTTTTCAGCGGCGTAGCTACGGCGTGCTGTTCGTTCGCCAACTGTAGGTTGAAATTCTGCTGACGCGAATCCACGTTCGGATTCATTGTCTTGATCGGCACGTTGTGATCATTCATATTGCACAACGGCTGCATCTCTTGGTTACACTTGAAACTACTCGACTCCTTTCGGTTCAACGAATCGGTCTTGTAGATCGGTGCTGACAGCTGCGTAGAATTCGTTTTGTTTGTACTCTTGTGGCTACTGCCGGAGTAGCTCGTAACCGACTCGTTGCAGAAGTCGCTGAGGTACGTTTGATTCGTGTACCAATTCTGCAGCCTGTGATGGATTTCGGGAAACTGTGGCCTTCTGTTCGCCACTTCGTGCCAACACTCTATCATCAGACTGTATATCATCGTCGGACAATCTTCCGGACAGGGGAGCAGCTGACGTGATCTTATCATGTCGATTACTTCCTGGTTGTTGTATCCGTAGTAAGGCTGAAAGGATGAAAAAATTTTTGGGAACTTTTCACGGAGACGAACGATACGATCGATGGAATGAAATTTCGAAGATTACTTCTTACCTGTAAACCGTAACTGTATATTTCCCACAGCACAACGCCGTAGCTCCAGACGTCCGATTCTGTGGTGAATTTTCCATAGAGTATCGATTCGGGCGGCATCCATCTCACCGGCAGGAGACTCTTGGATTGTACTCTGTAGTAGTCGCTGCTGTAAATGTCTCGCGATAAACCAAAATCGGATATTTTTACGGTAAGATTTTCACCGACAAGGCAATTTCGCGCCGCCAAATCACGGTGAACGTAATGGTGGCCTGCCAGGTACTCCATGCCTGAAAATGTTTTACAAATAACAAAATTTATCCCTTTAATGTTGGATTGCGGTCAATGATAAACTTTGGAAATGTGAAATAGACTTGCCGGACGCTATTTGAAGCGCTATGTGAAGGAATTCGGGCTGTTCCAATACTTTTCCACTGCCGTTGTTCAGCGGTACGTCAGATCTTGGCGAATGGCAGATGAGGAACTCGTGCAAGTCACCTTGGGTCATGTATTCGAACAGCATGCACATCGGTTCACCCTTAAGAATAACGCCGAGAAGACAGATTATGTTGGGGTGTCTAAGATCGGTCATAAGATCGACTTCGCGTTTGAAATCGCTTTGAGTTTTCGGCGTGGCGTTTTCCTTCAGCGTTTTTATAGCCACGAATATCGTGGGTTCAGCTTTATTGCCAGTTTGCAATTCACCCTTGTAGACTTTGCCTGTAAGTCGGATAAAACAAAGAGCGAAGTAAAATCGCGATACCATTTTTTATTTTCTTCAAAAATTCGTTTGCTAGATTTTAGCCAAACGCTCACCGAATGCTCCTTCTCCCAATTCTTGTAAAAATGCGACATTGTGGATCGAGAACTGTGGTACTCGGTTGTTCGACGTTCGGCTACTTCCGCTGCTCAGGGTTCCCGCCCCAGGAGTTATGTTCCCTGGTCCTGCCAGCAGCGAATTCATTTCCATCGGCTGAGCGGTGCTTCGCCTACCGTCGTAGATGTTTTTGTCGCATTGCATACCCGTCAGCATCTGCGTTATTGAGGGTAAACGGCGACGAGTTAGCTCAACTAACGGTCTCGTTGTATCAGGTTGATAAAGATCGTAAGAGGACTCACCTTGTTGGACGGTAAATGGTTCGGTTGTCTTCTCGACTTCCTACTTTTGTAACAGCAGCAGTAGCATATTATTATGACGATGAAACCGCTCGTCAAAACTACGCCGACCAGCGCGTATATCCACAAGTTTTCGACTGTGAACAGATGACAAGATTTTATTGAAACGACGCTTGTATTATCGATTTTCAATGCTTCATTTTTCTTCGAACGCTACCAACCGCATTTCGGGATGTTGCAAAACTGGACCTCCATCCCGGTATTGCCTTCGACGAAACACCAGGGCTGAGATTCCCTGCTGCCTGGATTTCGACAGTACGAATGTCTGCCCACTAGTTCTTGGTAATCCGATATCTCGACGTTCAACTGTTGAGACCAAAGCAGACACGGTTTACCGTACGCGCTGTGATTCGCAACGCCTCGATAAGATTGGCCCGTTCCCCAGTAGCAGCGATCGTCTGGAAATAATCGACAGGACGACGAGTTACAATTAGATTGTTCATCTTAAACTTGGTCGTCTTTGAGACTCACCTTCTTGTACGTCCTTCACTGCTGATATTCCAAGACTCAAACAGTCGGCGGCTTCCGGCGTTCCGTCGGGTGGAAGATCCGAACATTCCAAAAGAGGCACCTGACTTATCACTTTTTGCCTCTTCGCAATCACGTACTCTTTTCGGCACAATTCGTTCTCCAATATCTCACACTCCTCTCGACATATCCTTCGCAGTTTGTGATTCAAGCGATTTCTTCCCGCCGTTCTCGCGTCGACGTTAGTCGTTTCTACCCCGATCTTTCTGGATGGAAAATTACCATCGCTGTCCAGCGTGAAGCTAAACTTTGAACTGTATTCCGCTTTCCTTTTTCTCCTCATCACGCCGTGCGTTTTTGTGAAATCGTTGAGGTTGTCCTCTCCGTCCGTGTCGTCTGGTGACACGATTTTACCCTGATTGGCATTAAGCAGGTTAAATAGCTGTGTACTAGCCTCCGAGTTTTTTGGCTTTTGGTGATACTTGGCCTGTTGATCTCTGCATATCGCGAATGCCGAAAAGCAAAGCGAAGGCTTGGCGTATCTTTCGCATGTCGACGACAATTCGCTGTTTGAAGTTAAAAAAAAGTTGTTTTTCAATTTTATCCAGGAAACGTATATAAGATGCAATAATAAAATGACGGGTTCTCTTTATTGTTGGAATAATTCATCGACTCACTTTGAATAATTTATCACTCGGAAAGCCTGCAAAAGTCTTTCTTCAAGTTCTTTCTGCGTCGTTGTAGACGGTACGTAAACGGAATGATTGCCGACAAAGTCTGCGCACACTTTCCCAAGGTATAGCTGTTTCAGAGATGTTAAAAAACATAAAATTTATTACACGATTAATCTATAAACAAAAAAAGAAAAACTTTATCGCCACGTTTTGTCTCTTATTATTAATTTTAGGTATATACACAGAGCGAGTCGATCGAAACTCTGAGAATGGGCGGAGCTCGGTTGACGAATTAGGCTGTACTCCTCAGCCAATCCGACAAACGATAACAAAGATATGATAACGAAGGAAAGACGACGGCACGAAATGTCAACAATTAAAAAGTCGTGGCTAGATTGGCTAATTTGTCAACTAAGCGCCTCCCATTCTCGGAGTTTCAATTAACTCATTCTGTATACGGTCGGTCGAATTCGAAGTAGGAAGTTAACGTCAAATAGAACCGCCTGTCTTTCTCGCCTACTGTTTTAGACGATAAAAGAAGACGAGAGTTTTTCCACTCACTTCGCAAGTTCCACCCTTGTCTTCGTTTCTTATCGGTATACTTCCCCCAACGCTCGTAGGCACGTGGGGCAATTGAAAATGCCCGTTTATCGAGCTGAGGTCGACGGTGCTGGATTGCGAACTCGTCGGTTGAGGGCTGGGTGGAAATATGTCGCTGAACGGGTTTGTTGGACTCAGGTGCGATATGTGCGGGGTCGACACGCCGATTCCAGATATATCCAGCTTGTCTCCGATCGCCGTGCTGTTTGAAAATAAATAATGGATCATAAATGTGTAATTCGGTATTTAAAACTTGATTGAACTTAACGATATTAATCGTCGTTTTGTATCTATTAAGACTGTTGCGTGTGTGAAACATTGATTGCTACAATTTAGTATTCTAGTATAATTGTTGCAATCTTGTTTTCGGATTTAAGCGAAACGGTATTCATTTGAAAAGTTAATTCTTGTTACTGTTGTTGTTATTTTTATATATACGGTTATACCTCGTTGCGTTATTGACATCTGTTAGGTTATCTGCGATATTTTGTGTAAGTACAAAAATACACGAACTTTTCAACATTGAAAACATTAGGTACACAAGTAGCAGCCTCATTATTGTTTTATTTTTATTTAAGAAAAAAGATTTTATTTTTTTTTTCTCTTCCTTTCTTATTATTAGTAGGTATTAATATTATTAGTACTATTTTTCATATGATTATCAACTTTTTATTGTCAGAGCATTGAACTTATCGACGATATCGTTGTTGTTGTTTTTATTATTGTTGTTGTACATAGAGATTGCTGTTGGTTTCATTTGTTGTTTGCGAACGCGGCTGTACGCGTAGCTACAATACAGCTGCGTTCGAATGGCGAATTGAATTTACTACTACTACTACTACTACTACTACTACACTACTACTCTACTATTACTACTACACTAGTACTACTACTACTACCACACTATCACACTACTATTCTTTGTCAACGAACAACGACAAACGCGTAAATTCTGTCGGTCATTGAAATCTATACATTGAGAGAATAGAAATATGTTTTACCGACGGACGGTAATCTGCTATTCATCATTTACCGACAGTTTTTGTAACGTTGTCTTCGTAATTTCGATCTAAAACAGCGTCAGGCTCGCGGTAACCGAGTCGTTCAAATTTTTCACATTTTTTATTTATTTTTCCCTAAACTTCTTACGGTGAATATCGAGATATTCGATTGATGATAGAGTGGAGGTATAAAAAAAAAAAAGTCAAACAAATAATACGCACATATATTGATAAATATATTTTATTCTCACCCATCGAGAAGGTCGGGAAAATGCGGTATCATTGGTGAAAAACTTCCTCCTACGTCCGATGCCGCGTTTATCGGTCGGCCGGCTGAAACAAATAATTGAATTGAAAAATGCTGTACTGCGTAACGAAATGTTTTTTTTATTTTTTCCTTTTTTTTTTTTTTTTTTTTATCTTACCTCGCTCATCGCTATATTCATTTCTCAAATATCGAATAACTTATGAAAATTCTTAATATTATCTATTACCAAAACCTTGTACGAGACACAAATTTAAATCGAGTGTGATTGAATAAGAGCTGTTGTTTGTTTCGCAATCTTTCTCTCCGGTCATCGTGCATAAATTCGTATGATTTTTAATACACACAACGTTTAGTAATAAGAAAATCAATTGAGATCGGTAAACGTGATTTGATCGCTTGTATCTTTAGCCACCGTGAGACAATACGGGCAAAGAAATATCTTTCCCAACTGTTAATCACCGCATCATCGGACCGCCTGCATATTTCATCGTTAAGCTCATAACTTGACGTTCGTGTTACATTATATATATATTACATATGTATATAACGTTGGGTATATAACAAACGTATACATTTATAAATTATACAGGCATAAATATATATGTTATATATACATATATTGTACAAAGGTCGTTAGTTCTCATCACTTTATATATATATGTATATATATTTATCAATTTCATTGCCGTTAAATATTATTGATGGTACAAATGTGGGCGTGATCGAGCGTTTCAAATCTTTCTGTTTTTGTAGAAAATTTTTACTCAACGCGCGCGATACTTTGGGTATGGAAAAATAAAAGAGAATATTATACGCGGCGATCGTACCTACGAGAAAAAAAAAAAAAAAAAAAAAAACGGAAAAAAAATAGAACGAAGAAATTGAAAGGTAAAAAAGATGTGATTTCTTTTTTCCTTCATTAAACTACGAACACAGCGTGTACGGAAATAAAGAATGGCAGCAGGATGCTTTCGGTTGTTTTACGTATCCATTCCCAGGTACGCTTGCATTTATGCTTGTACGTCATTTATAATTTAGACGTACAAAGAGCTGCTCTGTCTACCGTCATCTATAGGTATGCATATAAAGCCTGTGTGCCTAGCCTGCCTTACGCGTTTTGTTTGAATTCGTTCGAAACTCGTCGCGCGAAGAGTGAAAAGAGTGCGAAAGGAATAGAAAATAAAATTTTTTTTTTCTAAAGCAAAAAACATTTCAATGGGTTATTTTTTTATTTTTTTTTTTTTACCGTGCAGGTACATACACGCCTATACGTAGAATGTTTTTGCTATTCATTCGATGCTCTTTGTGCTTGTGAAATTCTCTCTCTCTCTCTCTCTCTCTAATATATATATGTGGTATGCGTGCTTTGGACAAAATGGTCGTAGAAGAATATATGAGACGAGGAGAAAGAAAGGAAGGAAGGAAAGGGTGGAAAAAGATAAAAGTTGAAATGAAAATTGTAAAGAATACCTTCGCCTCTTTCATTCCTTTCGTCTTTTCACCGTCGCTGGTTGCTTGCTTGTTGCTCGCCGTATCGGCAGTAGCGATAAAAGGATAAAATGTAACATTATACTCGTTTGGTATGCGGGAAAAAGTTAGGGAATTTCGAAAATAAGACTGGAAATTTTGGGTTTGTCGAAGAAAGAAACTCGTTTCTCTATACAAAGTATTATCGATCTTGAGAAAAAAAAAAAAAAAGAAAGAAATAATAGAAGAAGAAATTGCATGGATTGATGAAATTCTGGAATAATCAGGGAATTGTTACGGGTCTTTTGCGAAAAGACGAGGAATCGTTCACTAAATTTTTTTCTCATGCAAATAATACGACGAGAAGAAACATTTCACTCGCTAGTTCTTTTTCTTTTTTTTTTTTTCTTTAACTTCTCTTCGCGCTCTCGATCCTCTATCACAATAATTTATAACTATTTCGTATGCTTTATAGATATAACTCAATTAACACGGAAGGCTCAATTTTAATTGTTCACTTCCTTTAATCCCGGTATTACATACACAGGCTATAATATATATCTATACGTATAACCACAGTATCCTCATACATGAATGTATATACATATATGTATACATGTATATAAGGGATCTAACGTTTTCTCCTAATTAAGGGAATTAAACGGGAGTTATTCACGTCATTTATCGTTCATTAAACCTCTGATATATCGCCGTATTAATTAAAGTCGATGCGATGAGTAATTCCTGTATTATACTTGTATATTTTTACTTATCTATGTTGGATTCTTCATCGAGAATTTTCACAATCCTTTAGTCGTCACGTTTGCAGTGAATAACGAAGAATTGGATGATCAGTAACACTGTTTCATGCGGATACGGATGATAGGCGACTAAGAGAACAACTATTTTTTTTTACACGCTTGCCCGACAGCTTCAAAGTTCGGGAAAAAATCCCCCTGTTTCTCATATCATAAACTGCACCCTCGATAAACTTGTTTAAAGGCGACGACGGTATTATAAGGTACGCATAAAATACGAATTTCTATGGTAATTTCACCCTTGGATAAATCTATCTCCATATATATATATATATATATATATATATATATATATATATATATATCTATTATATTCTATGATGTATGGAGAGCGTGTAATCTACTATGTGTATAATCGATTCGTCATCTTCACTCAAACCCTCCGCGATCTCCTTGACGCCTAGCAGTATAATATACATGTACATATGTATATAGTTATGTGGGTACTTTACGCATACGAATTATGGGATGGCTATAAATATTATAGGTATAATATAATATTATACATTATATATCGATGAACGGCGTCTGTATCCCTCGGCGAGAAAGATCGATCCGGATGTTGATCCTTTTTTTTTGTTTGTTTGTCCGTTTATCGGTTTGTACCGTTTTCATTTTTGGGTGGGAAATATAAAAATGCATTATTTATCGACGGGATGTTACGTTGTCTGCTGTGGTAGTCTAAAATACGCGTGCGATAAAAATTGGAAGGCAGTCGTTTGTCGGGGTGGCAATTAAAACAATTTAAACGTTGTTTGAACGTTTTGAAAATTATCGAAGAAACCTCGAGAAGCTTCTATTATTTTACTTGGAACATTTTTAGACAGGTTTCGTCGTGCGGTTGATAAAAAAAAAAAAAAAGTTGAATGTGCAAAATGTAGACAAAAATCCCTCCATAATGGAACCGTTCTAGAAGCGTTCTCTAATTGTAAGTAAAAGTTAGGAGTTTTGAGAAGTTTTCGGGAATTTTCAAACCGTTCAAACAATGTTTTAGATGACCAGAAAAATTGAAAGTATTGAAAAAAAAAAAATGGAATAAAATCGGACCATCATGGACCCGGTCTTGGAATGTTTGTAATAGAAAACACAGTTTCTGAGATTTTTTGTGAGAGTTTTAAAAAAAGAAAGGTCCGTCTCAAAATCACTTTGAAATATTTACAAATAATTGAGCAGTTGAATAAAAGGGACAATTGCAGGAAATATTTCAAAACAAAATCAGTAATGGTAAAGGGGGGTCAGACGTTGGTTGGGTTCGCATGGAATTTCCCATACATACATGCATATTGTATATAACATGTTATATGGGTGGGTAAGGGTAGATTTGGATCTGAGATATTATTTGCTTTGTTGCACTTATACGTGCTGTGAACGTCATGAGTAGCTCTTATATATATATATATGTATGTATATATATATATGTATGTACATATATAAAAATGCCGTATGAGTTCTTTTCCCTCTTTCCATCTCTTTGTATCGCAGCTTTGACTGATTCCAGTTTCTCTCTCGCGTGTGTGCCTATGACAAACACAATTTCTATATGTGTTTCTCTACCACTCTTTTTCTCTCTCTCTCTCTCTCTCCCGCTTCCTTTCCTTATTTTTTTTCTCCCTCTCGTCCCCCGGAAGTCAGGAAAACGCGAAACGAGTGCTTGCAGACGGGGGATCAAAATCAAACCTTATATGTACAAGGTGTACGTATCACATAAGATGTCATACATGACGCGTTACGTGCACAGAAAAATTTTACAATCATATGTGTATGTATTTAATTCACTTTTATTAATAATTTATCGGTATGGGTTAATCTTCGAATTTTTTTTGTTACATATTCTCTCTCACCCGGTATTTGTCGATTTTTTTTCTTCTCTGTACTTTTCAATTTGCTTTCGGTATTTATTTATTTATTTTGATTTTCAAAGAACTTTGTCCGCGAAGGATTGCCGATCGTTATACCGCAGTTTTATTTCTTTTATTTTTATATGTTGAATATTTTCAAATCCCTGCGTTTTTCATATTATGTACATTAGTATAGGTACATATATTCGTACTACATACGTTATGTATTCATGCAGAATATGTATGTATAAGATGAACGAATCTGGGTCGAGGTAGAAAAACTAGAATCGCTGATTGACGGAAGAACCGAAATATCGAGTTTTCCTAGACGCGATAATTTTATTCGTAGAATTTAACAGAAAAGTGGAAAGTTGATGAACAATAAAATTGAAAACATAGTATGTCGATGTACAGAGAGACAAAATATCGAAAGGTCGTGACGTGGTGCAGCAAAGTCGAGAATCTCTGTACGATTCTGTATCATTGAGAGTAATTTTGACGATTCTACATTTTGAAATTCTACGTTCTAGCCTTTCTAATCTTTTACTCCTCCATACTTAGACTTTCATCATTTTTAAATTCTCTACACATCATTAAGTTTTCTCTTTTTTGAAAATTCGACATTTCGATCTAAACACGGCGATACAAGCTGCAGCTGCGTTTCTTGAGGGGTGAAAAACTTTACGGTTTTTTTTTTTTTTTTTTTTTTAAATTCTCGTTTCTCTTTCGTTTCACGCTTTTTTCTTCCAATACTCGACGTGTGCAAATGCCTCGCTCCCATTTCTTTCTATACGCATGTACGTATGTATATTATTCATATACATTCACATTTATCATTCAATATTATAGATATATATGAATTATAGCCGACAGATTGCTTCGCGATTCTTCAACTTTTCTCAAACTCATTTGTTCGATACTTGAAAAAGGGCGGGAGGGAGGAGAAGGAAAAAGAAATGGAATGGAAGTCGTATAACATTCGATATATATGCATGTATGTGTAAAACGGAAAAGGAACGCACCCTGCACGCACCGTCTTGTTTACACGTGACTAACGTGAATTTTTTCCTCTTATATTACGCATATACATGCATACATATGTATTACACAATATATATATATATATACATACATATATATACAGATACAGATACAGAATCACGCACATTTGAGTCATGCCATACGGGGGGAGAAAATCCTGTACTTGAGGATTCTGAATTGGAGGGATGGGTATCGATACTTTTAGCAATATTTCAGGCTCATTCGAATGTCACGAAACGTAGATCGTATAAGAGGAGCCGAAGGAGGACGAGAAATGGAATATGTCACCCTTGCGCGTAATTCAATTCAATTTGAAAAAATCGATCATCTTACTTTCAGCGTTCGGAAATGTAATAATTTATATTACACATACCGTGTAAACAAAGTAACGAATTAGAATTTATTTTTTGTTTTTACCAACCTTACGGTATATAGGTGTAATGGAGAATCAGATATTATTGTTAGGTGCAGATTATTTACTTAATCGGGATGACCGAAATTTTAACTTTGATAAATTTCTGCTAATTAACAATTATATATATATATTATATATATATATATATTTTGTAATGCTGCAGAGCAAATTGAGAACGAAAGAATGAGCTGAGAGTGAAATGCAGGGAAAATATATACAACATGCACACACATATATATATATATATATCGTAACTTTGTGTTATTAATGGCTCCGGGATAGCTTATCTTCCGCACTTCCTGCTCGAGAAAGATCCATCGTCTATACTGCAGGTCACATGCATATTTGTATACCTATGTATATAAAATATCTTATACGTATAGATATATGTTATACGCTATCGGTTGTTTTTTTTTTCCACGGACGTGTATTTAAGAGTCTATATCTGCATTCATCGTGCAGCGCGATGTATCAGAATATGCACGTATTAATTGTACCATGTATATTAAATTAACACTATTAACGATCACGCGGGTAAATTTATTTATACAATGTATACACGATATATTCAAGGAGCATGATTTTCCAAAATTAATTACAGAACTGTGTTTGTTTGTTTTTTTTTGTTTTTTCTTTTTTTTTCTTAACCTCATTTTTATTGATTTTATTTTTATCGGACAGAGTATAAGCGGAAAGAAAAAATTAAAAAACGATTTTATTGTGGCGCGGAGATGCGCAGGGTGTATAAATAAGAGAAAATTCAAGGAAAATAATATAGAAAGGGAGAGAAATAAATTCATTCGAATCACGTATATGCTGCAGGGCTTGAACTACTACTACTTCTACTACCGCTGTACCATAACTATATCGCTTATATATACTACCGGGATTGAATTAAAGGACACCACACTTCTTAGGCGCAACCCCTCGTAAATTATTCATTAAAATCCTGTGACGTGACCTGCTAAGGCAACTAGCCAAGAAGGGATAATAAGGGAAGAGGGTGCCTGCCTCTCTCGAATTGGGATCGAAACCATAATGTGACTGCGCCAATCGCCAATTACACGTATGGACCATTTCACGTCAATTCTCGACTATCACTGAGAGAAAATTTCAGTTCCGTTCAGCGCTTAGTTTTTAACTATTTTCATTCTTTACCACAATCGAAAAATATTGTTCTAGGCACGAAATGATAATTAGTTTTCAAACTGTTACCGGGAAGTCTAGTATCCGTTACTATTCTTTCTCGTTACGATCACTGTTACCAGATTTTCGCGTGACTGTGGCGAGAATTTAATGCTTGTGCAACGATAAATTGACGTTAATGTCGAGATAAGTTGATTATTCACAATTATTCACAAGATTGATAGTAATTATCATTCGTTAATTCAATATACATCATCGTTTTGATTAAAAACTCTGTTCCTCTCATAGGTTCTCTTATTTTCCGCGTTATTGTTGTTGTTGTACGTTACTGTTACGAATTTGTAGGTTGAAATTAATGTCGAGAGGAGAAATTCCTCCGGTGCAGAGAGGATCACCGACGTTCGTGACAGCCGTGCGTACGTTTATACAATGCCTTCTGCGGTCTTGCGGAGCGGGCTTTAATTATTCCAGATAATTACCTTTGATTGTTTTGAACCCCAAATTCAGCCCTCAGCCCTTACGCTCAGCTTTGAAATGTTGGTCAAATTCACGGTGGTGGGTTATGCATGTGTAACACGCGCGATTACGCCCGTATGTTTATACAAATACATATACAAATGTGGGCGCGCGCGTGTGTGTGTATAAAATTTGAACCTGCTTTGTACCACGTGGAGAAGCCGTTGCAATACACCGTAGAGAAACAGACCACGATTCTGCGTTATTGTCGGCACGTCTGCACGTGTATGTCGGAATAAACCGCGGAACCCTTTTTGAAACTGGCGTGTGCGGTGAAATGAAATGAAATGCGAAAATTCCAACGCGAGTTGCTTTTAATGTATACGTAAACGTATCGTATATTGTTACGAGCTGCATATGTACATTTCGTGTGTTATACGATTTTAATCACTGGGGGAAAAGGTATTTGAACAAATTATATATGTACATATGTATCGTGTACTTGAATTCTTCTCATATTGTTTGACGAACGTAAGGGAGAACGATTCGGAAGAAGCAAAAAAAAAAAAGAAAAAACAAAAAACTAACACAAGGATTGTAAAACATGTTTTTATTTATTTCTTTGCGCGTGTATAGTTGTTTGTTCTTTCACACCGTCGCGATGCTCTATTTTGTCGCTGTTATCGCTGACCTAAAGCTCTTGAATATATATTATCAATACGGTGTACATGCAAGGATCGAAGTTTAAAACCTGAGGGAAATGCCACGCGCCTTCCACTGCTTCAGATTACATATATCGTTCGCATAAATACATCCTAGATATCGTATAACATGCGTGTAATCGGTTTTGTAATTATATAACATCGCACCTTTATTACACATACTCGTACTTATACGCTATACCTATGCGTACATTATATATTCCAAATACGCAACGGTCCGTACCAACGACTGCGGCTTAGGTATTACAATCGCCATTCGAATCTAGTTTATGTAATACGATCGGCTACGCACCGTAGGTAAATGTTATATTACGAATCGTTGAAAAAATTTCAAATCACGTAGGATACACGAAGTATAAATACTGCAGTGTACAGAGACTGATAATCTGTGCAATGCTCGTATAACGACGACACGACGTGTTTTGAAATATACAATTTAAACATTCATCCGGGATAAAAATTGCGATGTCGAAGATTTTTTCTTTCTCCTTTTTTTTTTTTTCTGCCAACATGACGATCGAAAATGCGAATTATTATACAACACCGAAAAAAGGAAATGTTTCAAATGTCGTAGTATATATTATACAGAGCGAATTCGTAATGACTGCATGGTCTGTCGTCTGCTAAAATTTAATGCGCATGCGCTACGATCCGGGAACAACTGTCTCTGACCTAATTCCATTTATTCCACGTGAAATTTGTAACGCACGTAGGGACCTCGACACCTTCGATATTGATCATTTTTTCGTACGACGTTGCAACCCACGCAAAAGGGTCTTGGAATTCTTGTCAGATTTTGATGGGCGACGGTAGAATTTAAATAAAATTTAACAACAAATACCGGCAACGCCATTTTTGAGAATCTGAAAAAATTTACACCGATCTTACGATTTAAAATATGATTTTGAAATTTCGCTGGTGGCTAATAAAAAATAAAAATATCTTTGAGACTCTTTTTGGGTTGGAAGCAACGTGACGGTAAGAAGATGTCAATAATCGAAGGGCGTGAAGTACGTGGGTTAGAAATTTGACGTGGAATGCACCGTACACATGCATGTATTTCAAGACATCGCGGACCAGCGGTACGGGAATTTCGGGGGTGTTTCGATTTTACGACTCGACCGCAGAGAAACGTTCCGCAACTGCCATGCCGGCTCGTGCGTTGTTTCCGCCTTATTGCGGTACGCGTAACGTCGTGCGGTCAGACCGCGGCGATCATCGTTGAAGCGAATTTGCGGTTTTCCATGTTTGTGCGCGATTGGTTAATCCGGCGGGTGGGTTTCATCGTGCCGGATGCTCGGCTTAACACATCGACCCGCGGTTCGCGGTTTTTGCCACATTAAAACGGCTATCGAAAAGGAAGGAAGATGTATGTATCGACGGAGTGAGTAGCTGACCGTCGAATTGTCGAACGCGCATGCGCTAAAATTGTAGAGCAAAAGCGGTCGTTTGGTCAGGTTGACCAACCTACGTGAGTTCGGACGACGGGTCGCCACGATGTCTCTAACCTCAAAAATTTTAACCACCCGTCGGTGACAATTGTCAATGTTGTTCGATCCGTGAAAAAATATCGACGGCATTTGTCACAGATGAAACATTTTGACCGTTGGAACTGTTTTTGAATGTCGAACGGGCAGATTGAGATTGTTTTTACTCGGAAAAATTATTTATCGGGGGAATGACCGAAGTCGAGAACAACTGACGTCGACAGGCTTCCAATTTTTTGAGGTTAAATAAAGTCTGAATTTAACGACGGTTGGTTAACCTGAGAAAACAACTGCTTTTGATGTAGAATTTTAGCGTAGTATGCGCGTAGAAACAAGAGAGAATCGAGGGAATAAAGAATTGGCGCAGGAATTCGTTTCATTTGATAAACAATACGTTCTTGATTTTTGTTATTTACGATTTTATCAAGATATATTGTATATTAAATAATTGTTGAGTCTATATATTTCCATTTCAAAGTGAACGTGTTAATTTCCGCCACACGGGTCGTTGTTACATCTATAATGATATTTTCCGCTGTCGAGAATTTCTATTTAACATCCGTCGTGCTATATAATCTATAAATATACGCGTAAAATTAGATACATACACGTACGTTTCCATAGGCATGTATGTATGCACGGATAGCAGACACCGTGCGTTATGGGTATTTATATGCTTATACCTTTACAGACGACGGAAAATAATCCCCCGTGGATTACCGGCTGATTTAAAGCTCAAATCCACCATCCCTCTTCCCCCCCCCTCCACCCCCTTTCTCTCTGTTCTCTCGCTTCTTCTCTCTACTCCGAACATCCCTAGGGACGGTTTTAGTTAATATTATTTCCCGCGGCTATCCGCAGGTTTTAACCCAAGCTAATCTCCATTAGTCGCGGTTTAAATGTGTGTAATACGTATGTATATGGATGTACGTGTAAGGTGTGTAGGTGGAACGCGTCTCAGGTTATTCAAGCAAATTTTAACGCTCGGCATAATTTCTCAAACACTTTATCAGTTTTTTAACGTCGGCAGTAAACGCTTCGCGATCGTGTCCAACTCTTTCGCACTCCTTGCTCTATATCGACTTCCAAAGGGTTTCCGGATTTCTCAGATTGGCTGGTATCAATTCCTACAGCTTTGCTCCACCCACTTCGTGATACTCGGGTTGTAATCTATTACGCCTAGGATCAGTCTCCCTCCCCTTCTCTCTCTCTCTCTCTCTCTCTCTCTCTCTGCCTTTCATCGAACGTTCTTCCGAGCATGGTTGCCATCGAATGGAGCCGCAAAGGGAGAGCCGAGCCGGAGAAGCGTGATCCTTTCCTACACTCTAGCAAAAGTCAAAGCTTCCGCCTTGAACTTGTCGTCGTTGGTTCGCCGAGCTTTCGAGGTCCGTTGGCGAGACAAAGCCTTTATGCTTCGTTGTCGTGGGCATTGCGCACTTCGCGTTTCGTTTCGTTAGTTCGCCTTCGCCCAGACGACGATTCTGCGGCGACTCCATTCTTTGAAAGTCCGGCGCAGCTCGGATGCTCGAATCTACGCACGTATGGAAGGGTGCAACCGTACCGAGTAAAAGGTACAATGCGACATGCGTTTACGAAAACTTGTCCGCTTTACATGCTCGCCACTATCGGTCTCGTTCATCGTTGTCGGTGTTTAATGGTTGTGGTAGGTACAGACTTTGTTTTTTAGTGTGGTCGTTGCGCTATTTTCACCGTTACTAATTTTGATTGTTCTTTGAATTACTTTTTCTTTTTCGTGGAAATGTACTTCTTCAACAGTTTATTTCTCTCCGTTGTCTGAGTGCCAATATTGTTTTTTTGTTTTCTCAACCAATAGAAAATCGAGACACTCTCGTTGCACTTTATAGTTGCTATACTTGGTGTCGTTGACTAATTTATCTCTGTATTGAAAACGGCAAATAATAATGAAGTGGGAGATGCGACGTGAATGTCAACCGTTTCGCATTGATTGCCTTTTTTAAGTTGACTAGATATCGTTTCTTGAATGCATACATATTAAGAGTACGGAGAATGGTCGGATAATTAGCGACGACTGTAATCCAGAGAATTTTCGTTATCGCTTCACTGCATCACCTCGAGACCGACTATCGATACACGTTTCACGCACCTAATGGGCTGGGCCACCCTTTAAACAATTTTGACAGGCGTCGAGCGTTGCACGTCCTAATCGCGATTCTCCTCCTCTTCTCTTCCTCTTTTCATGCCTTGCCATGCCGTGTCCGGGTGTTAAATGTCGAGGCATGTTGCCATTAGCGCCCGGTTTGTGGGAATAGAAGGCGGAGAACCAACATCTTGTATCTATAACAACGCGGTTACACGCAATGGTGATCATTTTCGACTCTTGGCGGGGAGATACAAGTTCGAGATTGCGTTTACCAAGGCTTGTGTTCAACAGGGCGGTATACTAGACTCCGTTGAATAATGGTCTCTTTGTTTGTTTGTTTTTTTTTTTTTTCTTCTCTCTACCACTTTATCACGCTGCTTGCAAATTGCACTTGATAACGAATTTTTCAAATTCAGGGAGGAAGTCTGCGAACGTCTTCGATTATTCGAATTCAAGTTCCGTATCATCGTAAATATCGTAATTTTGTCAGTTGTATCGTATAAAATTGAAGATTAAAGAGAAAATATAAAAAGAAGGGATAAACGCAATCATCAATTCATTAGAAAGGTAATATAGAGAATTGCTGGTTTCTGGTGGATATCGTTCCAACTTTTATGGAACTGATATCAAGGGATGAAAGTTCGGGGATCTTTGATCCAAATTTCAGCAGACGTGGTACGAAGGGAAAGAAAAAAAAATGACTGTCCGAGGTATACTCTATAAGGAGGAGAAAGATACAAGTAACCCCTTAACATCTTATCTTCCGCACGACCGTGTCACATCGAGAAGACGGTTTCATCCCTTATACTCCTTTGCTCTTTCCGCGTCCGTTCGCTTGGGATGTTTTAGCCGAGGGTTATATAGATAAGCCGATAGCTTTTCTTCTGCTTATTCTTCTTCTTCTTCTTCTTCTTCTTCTTTTTCATCTTTTTTCCATCCCGTTGAATCGTACGAGCACATAACGCCCGTCCTACAGGATTCGTTTCACTGAATATAAGCCTCTGCTACGTTGCACACTGTGTATCCTGGTATAACATCAGCAGCAGGCAGCAGCAGCTAGGCACGAATTATACCGAATTATTCCAGCCAGGGAATCGATGAACCGTTTAATGGCCGTGCGGCAGAAAAAGGGGACGAAGTTAAATACTGGTAAACAGGAACATTTCTATTCTTCGAGGGAATTGGTAGGTATATAGAAGGGCTGATGGTCGAAGTTCTGGTCTGATTTTAATTATTTTGTACACCGTCGGAGAGAAGCGATGTCGGAAATCCCGCTATTCCAATTCAATAGAAACAATCGGCTGATCTTGAAGTATTTTTCACCATTCGTATAGTTTAATTGAATATTTTCTTCAGCAGATACCGTGTACTTTTTTCACGTGTGCAAGGGTAGTCATTATCAATGCAGTTAAATAAACTACGTTTTATAGTTACCGCGAAATCTTACTGAAATTTTTATTTGGAATATGGTTATTTTTACTAGACAATTCTTTCAGCTACGCGTACACTACTGGAATTGTAACGCACGTTTTTGGTGGTTTCAAAACGGATTTCAACTGATCACGAGAGATGATTTTATCGATGATTTCAGGTTCATTATGCATTATGTGTGGGGAGGTATTCACTCGTTGAAATAGCGAATCACTTTTGCAAGTGGCAGCTTTAAAAACGCTTGAAATCACTCGAAATCTCACGAAATCGTATGAAATCCTTTGAAGTTTCTCGAAATCGCTTGTTACCGAATTTATGAGCGAACAACCCCTCGATTATGTACAATATAATGCACTTGTTCAATTTTTCGAACGAATGAACTCGAGCCTAGCATATGGCTGGTCATTATGTAGATTTTGCGGTTGTAATTTCATACTTTTATACACCATGGTTATAAGTCGACCGAATGCAACTGCAGTGCGGTTTACTACTCGGATATACCGTGTTTCCTTCAAGTAAACCCACCCCGTGGAAAAAAAAAATTAGAAGAACAAAAACTTGGAAAAGAAAAAGGAGCAAGAAATGTATAACCGAGAAAATAGTATAATGAAATATATACCCAAGATTATGCGTGATAAAAATCGTGTATGTGGTTTACCGTCGTCTTAATACGCAACGTCGAGGTCTACGCTCTTTAATAAGCGTATCATACTTTCGAACTTGTTGTATACCCGGTTGAAATTGTTTAAAAAAAAATTCACGTTGACGATAATCGAATTGCAGCGTGACGGTCTTTTCCAAGATGGTATTTTCCTTCCTTCTTTTTCTCCCAACGCGGTCACTCCTTATGGGACTCCAGGTGTTCCACCAGGTGTCCTGCGGCCAGCCTTGGATATACACGAACTTAAATCTATAGATATACATTCAGGAATGCCTTGGGTGTAGTGTATTGTATAAGGAAGAAGTCTCGAGAGACTCAACACACAACATGTTTAAGGAGTTGGTCACGTACCGCTAAGTACAGTTACGCAAACACGCATTGGTAACGTATCCTAACCATATACTATACACGTAGGCTACCTTCTCAGGCTAGTTACGGATTTTCGGGCAAATCGCAGATCCCAAGTTGTCCGAAGTATGCCGCAGATATTTCGGTTATGATACCGTTCCGGTATCGTTGTTGTGTCGGTAAACATATTTCGATGCTCAAACTCCGCGAATTATAATCACCCTGCATATTCTCGATTAAATAAGAGAAATATAGAGACGAGGCGATGCTCTGGTGATTATTTCGCTCCGTCAGTAAATACCTACAAGTTTCGAGGATAGTTTCAAACACGATGAAATTCCGAACAATTTATGGTCGAGTAAACGGCACGGGTCCTTGAGACGAAACACGGTGAACTGTATACCCATCTACGCTCTTAAATTGAAACAGCTCCATCGTCTCTGTGTACATATTGCATCTTTGCTAGATGGATGGTAGAGACAAGGAGAAGTATCTTATATGGGTTCGCAACTGAAAAAGTATCGGCCAAAAAGCGGCAAACAGTTGTTCAACGAGTCACCGGAATAGCACTCATAAGCAACAAGGGTCACAATCTGATTGGCGCTTAGCAATCAGGGTTCAATTGGGTTCAATTGGGTTCAATGTGATTGGCGCTTTGTGGAACTTTTGCTGCAGCAACGTCATCTTGATTTGCCTCTAGTTTGAGGACACTTTCTATAAACGGAGATAGTCCTCCCAGTACCTCTATCCTCCGTAGTCTTTCAACCTTCTTCTCATCCTCGTCTTCTTCAAAACTTGTACCAGAAACCATTATCCCGTCTTCGCTATTGCCTTGCGTCGTAGATGCTGTACTTGTACACAAATACGTGGGTATAATGTCGGAACAACGACGAATGCTCGAGGCGGCACGACTTGGCGTCGTAGGTGGACCCGACCATGGGTCACCCGGGCATCGGGCAAAGCCTGTCTTATCTAGGATCACCGAGTCGGTCACGCCTGCACGGAACATGCTCTCGGGTTTACTCCGTCGACCAGTCTCGCTCTCGTTTATACCTAGGGTATGTTGCTTGGAGGAGTCTCAAGGCACGTCCACAACGATTAACCCAACGATTCGCCTCTCTCCTCACTCCATGGTTCTTGGATCATTTTATTTATCCCTTCGTAATACTTCAATGCCAAGCATTGTCAAACAAACGGTAGCAGTACTCCAGACAGTGATTCTGGTTAAGGGTATCATGGTGTCCATTGGTCCTGCAAATGTCCTTGAACTTTGATTGTCCTTCAAAAGTCTCGGCAACTGTCTTTGAATTTTTCTTACGTCCCGGAAGTATTTCACTTTTAACGTCTTTGGGTTTGGTACGGATTTTTTACCGCACACCATGGTTACGGGTATAATACACGGTTTGGTTGTATGTTCAAGTTACCCTTTGGCGAATTTCGTCGGCTACATCCGTCCACATACCAATCAAAGCTGCGCTTTACTCTTCAGGTGACTTTGGAATGGCAAAGAATAGGAAAGACAGTATCAGAGGACAATTTGAATAACACCGTGTAGTGTTTTGTTGTACTTCTATTACATCAAGTCGCACTTTCTCTGTTGCCGTCATCACCGAGATCTGTATGCGGGACACGCCAAAGCCTCACTGCATGGCATGGTGCAGGGAGAGGAAGAGGAGACGTAGAATAATTGATGTTGCATGGAGTTGAGGCTATGGCTTTGGCATTACGGAATCTGTGTAGCTACGTGTGGTTACGTGCGGTAAAATACAAAAGGAGATCTTTCAGTTTGCGTTCTTCATGCAGGTATTCTTCAGCTTCGCGAGCTTTTAGTTTAAATTGAAAAGTTCCTCGTCTTTCTCGTACTCGTACTCCAGCTCTCTTCTTCTTCATTACCGTCCTTCACTCGCTTCATTGTCAGTTTCGTTTCAATTTCTAGTACTTGGGCCCATCCGTGACTCGAGCTTCTTATTTCGAAAATCACTTTACCACAGATGCATTTTGGTTGCATAAAATTGAGTTGCTTGCAAGCCAGTTGAAAACACTATTTTAGGTTTACGTATTTTGATTTTGTCGAACGTAGAAGACACATTTGAACATTTATTTTATCACTTTTTTAAACGGGAATAAAAAAGACCGCTTCGTTTTTGATACGACTATTTATCTTGAACGTCGTTCAATGGGTTTTGAAGGGGGGGATTGTTAACGGATGTCACTGAGGTTTCATTTAACGTTACACGAATGCATTGCTTGACCGTCAATAATTATCGGAAATGCCGTTTTTTGTTTTTTTTTTTCAGTTTTTCGTTAGGGTAATTTAAGTTGGATTCTGTGAGTGCATTAAGTATAATTTGTTTATATATGATCGGGGTATGAGGAGTGTGAGGAGTACAGACAGGATATAGCTCGCGAGTTTAAACGACTCTGCTCTCTGAGCGTCGAGTAATTAAGATATGATACCCAGCTCGAATATGGGATACATGCAACCAGCAACGAGGAACGACGCCCACGATCCAATTTAACATGCAAATTGAGACCAGGTGTGCAGCCTCCGGGACGAATGCCGCTGCTTGGTTCTTATTTCTTAATCTTTTTCTCGATGCACGTCGTGGACGTAGCGGCATGATTGTGGCTCGGTAATTGTAATTACCATTAGAAGAAAAAGATGAAGAAGGGGAAAATGGTAATAGGAAAAAATTGAAGACACAATTAGACGAACGTCAAGTCCGACGTTCAAGACGTACGAGTTTCATTGCAACTCACTTCACTACGTATTCCAGAGCGGAAGTTTGTAGGGTGGAAGCAGACACGGTGCTTGCCACCGTTTTGCGCAGTTTGTTATAGTTGCGGAAGCCGGGAGAGTGTAGAAAACCGGAATATCGAAGAAAGATTACTGCGTACTCTCGAAATATCATTGGAGTGAAAATTGCAGAACTCGCATGATGGAATGAAATATTCACGCAATCTTTAAGAGTGAACTTTTCCACTTCAAACGCTTGGAGCGAATAAAATCACTTTGAATTTCACCCGATGATTGGAGTGAATTCTCACTCCAACACACGAAGAGACCACTTATATGGATGCATAAACCAAGGGAATCGTAAAAAATGAACATTCCATTGTTTTATGCCCGATCTTTTTCTTCTTATCGCGAACTCATACCGGAGACACTTCAAGTGTGCAACGAAGTATATCTAATATCGAATTGCCTCTCGTTCCTTCTTCCTGTAACTTTTACAGATTAGGTATTGCATTTTCAAGTGCAGTTATATGTGGCTTTCATTGTTCTAACCCGGTTCTAATTCTCTCGTTTCATTTATTTCCTAACGAATGAATGAAATAACATTCGTGAACGTGGCAGGTAACTATTTCATTGGTACGAGCTACTGTTATAGGATTGACGAAATGGTCGAACGAATGAACTGATTTATAAACCCATTCAGTGCGGAGGGTATGCAGTACGGATATTGTAAAAACTTTTCTATTCAACTCTCCCTTCGTGATCTATACACACACACAATGTAACACACTTTTGTACATAATGTGATACAAGAGCTTAGGCAAAGAAACTTTGATATTGGCACTTTTAGGAAATTAAAAAGTTCCCCCGTTTCTTCATCCCTTCGTCGCGATCATTTTCGAGGGTGCAGTTCGTTCTAGCGCAAGGATTCATTTCTTCCCTACGTCTTCTTCTTATTGTTTTTTATCCCCCTCGCTCCCTCTGTTTACTTCTGTTTCGTTCGCTACATTTCTTTTCTTTTTTTTTTTTTTTTTCACTATCTTTCTTCTTCTCCTTCTCCTTATTATATCCTCAACCCCCTCGTCAAACGACCGTTGCGTGTACATTACACTTCGCGTACCTTGGGCAGTGTATTAGTAAGACCGCAATAGCTAGACTGCCGAGTTATAAGATATCTTTTCAACGTTTCAATATACTGCTGCAATAAACGCGTATCCTGATCCTAGCTTCAACTAGCTTCAAGGAACGTTTTTTGACGTGGGGGGTGCAGTGTGTGCAGGAAATTGGACGCGTTTAATGGACCCGTCAAAGGACCTTGCCTCGAGGTCCGGTTTTTCTTACCTTCATTTTCCGCGGTTCTTCTTGCTTTTTTTTTTTTTTTTTATGACTTTTCTCCAGTTTGGAGTGAGAATAAGTATAAAAAAAAAAGACAGATAAATAGGAAGGAAACGTGTTGAGGATACCTCCGAGTTTGTGGAATGGATGATTTTTTTGGAACATGTATTTATGGCAAAGCTTAGGTACGACGATGATAGGACTCACCGTATCGGACCATTTTTACTTGGAGGATTGCCTCGCTCTGTATACGATCTTGATCGTTGTTTGCTCTGCATGAATAATAACCGGTGTCCATAACGTCGAGTCTCGTTATCTTCAAACGGCTACCGGCGATGTTTTGGGCCGAATGCTCGTGCGCCTGATAACAAGAAAATAAGGAACGAGAGGTTGATCGAATTCCCAACATTCTTTGTCTCATCTTAAGGGGTTGTACCTAGTCAGGAAGCCGAATATATATAGTATACATATACTTGAATATGCGTAGTTTAAGAAAAAGAAAGTTTTTAAAGAAAGTGGATTTTTGTAAGATCTTAACATCATGTTCGCTGACACGCCTCGATCATCATCGCTTACCTGGGAGTGAATTTTCCTTATGCTCACTCTGCCCGGCTCCTCTTCAACCGGCGCTTCGTTTTTGTACCAACGTATCTTTTTCGGCGGCGGATCGCCGACAACCTCGCAACGCATGTTAACCACCCCTCCGGATTCTCGCGTCATGTTGTTCAGCGCACGAACGAATTTCAACGTTCCGCCCTTTGTGCTCGACGTCGCGTCAATTTCCGTTCTGCGGACAAAGAGTGTAAAAAGAAAATCAAACGTTTGCGTGGAAATTGAACGTCTCATTTTGCTGCGTCGTTTATTTTAACTAAGGTTTTTGTTTCGCCTGCGGCTACCAATCTTTTCATACCATCGTCGTGATCACAATACAGTGATAATAATGACAATTTTTTTATTTATAAATATTCCTTTGATGTTGTGATTTTCAGCAGACTAGATAATAATTGATATATACATATATATAGGTGGATAGGATAGGAGTGATTATTGAATATAAATCATATCCCTTATGATCGATAAGTCATCGAGCATAACAGGCAGCAGACAGCGGTCCGACGATATGTTGCAACGATCGCGATAAACATTTGTCCGTATAATGCGTGCATATATGGGGCATTCCACCTACTCTCGCCTTCTTGGATTTGGTCCATGATTTTTTATGTTGTTGTTCCAACTCTGAAAAGCATTCCAATTTTTTTTTTTAGGATTTATCCTACCCTCCGTACTATTCCCAGAGCTCCTGAAATGACGATGTTTTGAAAATGATCGCGATATTTCGCAAAACGAAAAATTTTTTAACCAGCGTTTGATTTTTTTTTCAACAACTTTTCAACCGATTAATCAATTTTTTCTAGTAATTTTGACTTTGATTTTGAAGATATAGGGTTCGGTATGTATTCTCTGATACGATACATCTGTGAACTTGAATTGAAATTCCAAAGAAAAATTCAAACTTCATAATCAATTTCTTTTGGTTATTTTGATTTTTCAATTTACAATTTTAATTAATATTCACAGATTGTTGTTGTATTGGGAAAGATTTGTAGGATCCAGATAATTAAAAAACAAGATCAAAACGAGTTGAAAAAATTATTTTTACGCAGTTGTCCATAATTTTAAAAAACGTCGCAATCATTATCAAAGTCCGCAAAAAAAAAAACTGTAATGCTTTTTCGAGCTGTAACAACGATATAAAAAATCGCGGACGAAATCCACGCGATTAGGGTTCAGATCTTGGTCGAATTGACGTGGTGACGTATTATAAAAAAATAAAGCAACAAATGTTGCATTATCAGCGTGTGAAATTAAGGAGCAATATTGTTCGATCTTTATTTCGTCAAACGGGACTCAACGAGATCGATATCGATTCTTGAACGACCCGCAACGTTCGAGATTGAGGGTCAATTTTAACGGTTGATTCGCAAGCTCGCCGATAATACGAGTCTGTTATTAACGATACTTGTCCGTCGGTTTTTTAAGACATATCTCTAGGTTATGTACAGCACGCGCACACACACACACACGGATGTGTCATAATATCTTGTATACCTTGTTATGCACGCGTTACGATACTTCGTACAATACATGATACGTACATGCATCGTATAATAATATAGCTGCAGGTATGTAAAGTCGCGTTTCGCAGCCTATACTTAACATATTTATATAGGTATGTATACGTATATATGTATATGGGGCATTCCATGACAGCTCGATCAAGATACTGTACGTCGTTGTCTCAGACTGGATTTATAATTTTTTTGTTCGTATGAAAGTTGATGACGAAAAACTCGAATCGCAATTATTTTCAGAATTTTTCGTTGCCCAGCTTATCTGAAGCATGGTTTAAAAAACTCGATACCGAGAAAATCCACTGTCTAAAATCTGAAAAAAATCAGAACTATCTTGTGAGGTATGAAAAAAGAAAATTTTTACACCTATTTTTAGCGTTCATCGTTATCGTCAAAAATGCAATCGAACGATGATAATTTGATATTTTTTCATTATTCTTATTGATCTCTTGAAGTTGTGAAATCACCGTCTTCTAAAGGTTTTTCTGAATTTTCAAAGTTTTTCAATCGTACTTGAGATACCCTGGGTCGAAAGATTGTGAAAATTAATTGCATTGCGCGTTTTTCATCGTATACTTTTATAGAAAAAAATCATAAACTCAATCTGAGACATCGATGTAAAATCTTGATCGAGATTTCATGGAATGCTCCATATGCATGTATGTACAGTTGTATATCATTCACCCCGCATGGTTATCTACGCGTGTATTTGTGCACGAGGAAATTTAACGCAAACGTCAACGCTCAATTATTCAAATTATCCGATCCTCCGGCGCACTTTATACTCCACTACCGTAGTTCTTACCCTTCTCATTTTCTCCTTTCACCATTACTTTTAGCGATCGTTTTCCCTGGGGCTGACAGGGTTGGTAGATAGTCTATTGGATACATCGTGTTATACGTATCACGATACGTAATACGGTATTAAACTAGCGTCGACTTTGAAAGATTTTACACTCAAGGCTTGTGTTTATGATGGGTAATATACAGGATTAATAATCGGATAATTTGGGGAATTTTCCAGAATTTTTCAAGAATTTTCAAACCGTTTGAACAACGTTTTAGTTGACAAAATAATATATAATACCCAATAATGTGTAATAAAATAATGTATAATACCCAATGATAATTATGACGGTAATAATAGTAATAATAATAATAACAATATCAACATTCAAGCCCTGAGAAGTAGCAGAATTTTCCTCGAGCGATTTCGAGCACGTTTTCGGAATTATCACGCGACTGTCCAGCCATATTTTACATCGTTAGTGTCATACAATTATAATGAGATAAATAATAACAAGAACAACAACAATCATCGAGTTATATCTTTAAATATTCCTACTTCTTGATAATATTGTTTAGTAACACGTTCCCCATCGAACAGATAAAAAAATGAATTTCTAAACGTTAGAGGGTGTAGATGATGATAATAATAATAGTAATAAATAATTAATTAAGGGTGCAAAGTTAACGGAAATTTCGAGAGTCGTTCTCTTTTGTAAAGTGAGATAATTTTTTTTTTTCACTCGCTTATCTTTGTCAACGAAAGTGTATACATGTGTACAACGTTTTACTTGTGTATCATTAACGGTGTCTATTATTATATACCTTATACAGGCAAGTGTCTCGTAACACCTGCACACCTCTTCAAGCAAGTGAGCAAAGTGAGAAAAGGGAGAAAAAAGGGAGAAAAGGGGAGAGCGGCTCCTTTCAACTTGTTTTAAATAATCTGACAGCAGGAGTGAGAGAGGCGTACGTTTTAAGGGGTGAGGGTGAGACGAGAGAGGGGGGAGGGAAATACTGTCTGAGACGTAGATTAGGCATTTGTAGGTACTCCATAAATAATGCATATAGCATACAGTAATTCCCCTCTGTATACGTATATATGTATGTATATTGTATATACATATATATTATAGGGGCCCACGGGTTAAGGAGGTGAAGGTGAGAGGGAGGGGGGAAAAAAGAAAAGAAAGGAGAATGTGAAAAACGGGAAGGAAAAGTGAAGGGGGGGGGAGTGAAAAGATAAGAGGAAAATAAGAGGGTCGCTGGTGAGGGCGCGCAATGAAATCGAATGATCGTGGAATTATTATTATTATTATTATTGTTGTTGTTGTTGTTAGTTGGAGAGGGTGAAAAAAATAAGAGGAATTGAAAAGAAAGAGAGAGAGAGAGAGAAATTGTTAAAAAATGTCTATCGGTTGTACGTATAATATATATAATGTATTTATCAGAGGAGTTGACTACGATCGTATTTGGAAGGAAAATAAAAAAAAAAAAAGAAAATAAAAGCAGGGTGAATTGGAAAGGGAAGGGAAAATAAAACGAATTGAAGAATACGAAATTAAGGCAGTGTCACGTAAAAGAGTCCGATGTACCTATTCTGAATACGTAAAAAGGTTATGTATTCGGTATGTACAAGTATTTCTCGAATTTCCATGTCGGTGCCTGCTTGTTTATTTATTTATTTATTTATTTATTTATTTATTTTTATTGCTCTTCTTTTTTCTCCCCCATCTGTCACGGAAGAACGTTGACGAAAATGAATTTTGATCAATTTTATCGATGTTAATTAACAAATGAATTGCATTTTTTTCTATATCGTGATTGAAAATGTATATTTTAATTCAACTTTGTATTTGTTTCGTGTTTTTTTTTTCTCATCTATGTAGAGAAATGAAAAGACTAAAAAAAAAAATATGAAACAATATTGGAATGCTTTGCACATTTGGAGCAACGATATAAAAAATCTTGGACCAAATTTAAGAGAGTCAAGTTCAGGTCCTAGTTGAATTAACCGTGGAATGCCCCATATATACGTATCGGGTTATGTAACGGTTCGTATTAAGCATCGGATATGAATGTCAGATATCGTGTACAGGCATGTTTTACATACTGGGCGAGGTCGTAATGACCGGTGAAATTCATCAAAGTGACTTATTCGAGGCGGGGCGTGAAAATTGCTTGTTAAAAAGTCAATGGAAAAGGTAACGCGACTGACAATAATTTACACATGGAATAAAAAAAAAAAAAAAACAAAAGGAAAAGTAACGCGTATACAGAGATAACCGGAAACACGTTTCATTAAACAATATTTTTCTGTCTAAATTAAGTGCAGCCCTGTTTTTTTTTTTTTTGTTTTCCTCCTCTTCACGACAACTGATTTTATCTAAATTTTAACGTTAAATTTTTTTTAACCGTTGAAAACACATCCAGTCAATGGCCGATCCGAATTGCGATTATCATACTGCGTAAATAATTCGTACAGTACGCTGTAATTCTTTAATATGAATAATACACAATGTAATCTGTAAGGCTTGAATTTTTTGAAAATAAAAACAAAAAAAGAAACAACATTCAGAGAAAACTCGGGAGTTTTTTGGTTTTTCTCGTTTTTCCTTCCACTTCTTCCGGTACGATCTATTTTTTAGGTATAGAAACTCTGGGTGCACATTTTTTTGTTTTTTTTTTTCACCCTTCGCGCACATTTTGAACAAAATTGGAAGGAAGTTTGTCCTCCCTTGTGTTTCAGAAAAAAAAGAAAAAAAATTTATAAAGTTGAAAAATCAACCGATCGCGATCTTCCGCGTAACGTAAAACGCTCTTTTTTTCTCAAAATCTTTCTTTTGACCCGAACAAACTTTTTATGGGGGTTCAATGGTGGAAAATGTAAATGTTTTTTTTTTTTCTCCCAAAACATCCTGCTCTATGCGTACATACAGACCGATGTGTACATGTTATACATGCAGCCGTATGTATGTTTGAAATGTTATAACGCGTAACCGAAGGGGCGAATAGACGCCGCATCGCTTCGGGGCTTAATAAGGAAGTGCGGAGAGCATCCGTTATTGGCTCGATGTATATACATATTCGAAATCCAATGTAATCCGGCGATAGGTTCGCAACGTACAAACGTTCTGAAAAGTTACGCTCGATTTTCATTTTTCTATCCCTTTTCGTCCCTCGTCGACGTGATTAATTTCGAACAGTGTTTTTTCCGTCCGTGGACACTTGTTTCTTTTTTTATTTCTACGACGTGGAAAAATTTTAATTTTTTCTCACGATTTGCGATTTCGGTGATTGCGTTTTGTTGTTTTTTTTTTTTATGTTTCTTTTTTTTTTTTTTACCCTCTTGTACCGCTGATCGATGAAACACATCCCTCGATTGTACGAAATTACGAATACAACGCGGTTCGCGATTAGTTTGACGGTGTTGCATTTATTTCCATAATTGCGCGAATGTGAAATATTTAAATTGAGGAAATGTTTGCCACTTTCGTCAAATGTTGTACATCGCGCATGGGTGTGAAATCTAAATTCGAGGCAATTTCAAAGGTCGTACGGAAATCGCGTTGCGGAGTAAGGTGGAGGAGGCTTCGGCACTCGGGCCTATATTCAATATTTCAGGGGTCTCTCCTCTCCTCTCCTCTCCTCTCCTATACTCTCTGTTCCTCCTTCGTATCCTCGCCCTCTTCTACTTCATACTGTAAACTAATTACTTGTGGGAAACGCTGCCGCTGCGCCCCCGAGGGTGGCGAAAAATTAAGGGGGAGGAACAAAAAACACGTATTTTCTCTGAACCGAAACTATGGTGTCGAATATTGACTTTCTCACGTTGTAGTTTCAACGCGTGCAAAAGTTAAAAAACATGCTGCAAAATGCGTGAAATACCAATGATTTCCGAAATATGAGGAAAAAAGAAAAAATGAAATTGTTTTCAACGTCACAATTTCGAAAAACTAAAAATATCGTACGACGAGATATGTTTCATTTTGTGTTTGTTTCTTTTTTTTTTTTTTTTTTTTTTTTTTTTACCGCAATACTTGTTTTTCTTTTTCTTACCCGTTTGTCGTTGCGTCGAAAACGTCGTTGTAATCCTCGTCGGTTACGTAATCCTGGACACCCGGATCCAGGTCTTCGGCGTCCATGTTACCGCCTGAAATTATAGGGGAAGAAATATCTTGTTATTTGCACACTGCTTTGTTCGTCATTACGTATACGATACGAGAATGCAAGATTTCGAGTTTTCTTTTTCTTTAACGAGTGTGACGTACATTATTATACGACAAATATGTATATATATATATATGTATAGGTACGAACAACGCGAGAGCAATTTTTATTAACTTTTTATAAAACTTGTGTACACACGTGATAATATCTATTCACGTCATATATAGATTTTTTTTATTTCTTCTTCTTGACAAGTTTTCATGTCACGTGATACACGCATTTCGTGTAACATAATCTTTTTATTTTTTTTTTATTTTTCACCTCTTACAGGTATAATTATGTATCGAAAGATGATAAATTATCGACTAATATTATGTATATAACTACAGTATTTACATGTATTATACACATATATCGATTTTTAAGTGCAGGTGGTAAAATGTCAACGTTGACATTAATTAAGGAGTTACTTTATAACGATCACTTTACTTTCATGTATATATATATATGGTGTTATATGTACAGGAATATATAATTTACACCTATAATTAATTTGACAAGCGAGAAACAACGCGTTACGTGACGAGCGAGTTATTATAATATATCTATTTATAAATACACACGTCAGTATATATGTATACATAAATTAAGATGCTGTTAACGATTTAAATGAGAAAGGTGACCGAAAATTAATTAATGAGACGCGATGTTGGACCTAATGATGTATACATCCATATACTTAATACGTATATAATTATACAAATCCCGATCATCGTATAAGATGATAATCACTTGAAACCGTACAATACATTATGTATAAAATTGTTCTTCCGTTTCAAATACTGAATCATACATTATATACGTGTTTGAGCTTAATCAATCATCTCTATATATGGCGAATTTCATGATATTCCATGATATTGAGAATTCTGATATTGTTTAAAATTTGTCTTGCAATTGTCGCAACTCTGAAACAGTACCCTGTGTTTTTTTCAGATTTTTTTATTCAAGTGCTCAATTATTTATAAATTCTTTGAGTGGTTTTGAAAAGAACCTTTTTTAATTTTACTCAAAAAATTGTATTGAGAAACTGTATTTTATATTCGAAATATTTCAAAACCGGGTTCATGATGGGCCGATTTTTTCTCACTGTTTTTTCAGCACTTTCAATTTTTTTGGTTAACTGAAACATTGATTAAACGGTATGAAAATTCTCAACTTTTTATTGAAACCGATCTAGAAATGTTCCAAGTGAAAAATAAAAGTTTTGAGAATTTTCACACCGTTTGAACAATATCTTGGTTGGTTGAAAAAAAATTAGAGGTAATAGAAAAATAAATTAACCTGATCTTGAAATTTTTGGATAAGAATATTTAGATAATTTAAAAAAAATCACGTAAAATATTCATAAACAATTAACCAACTGAATAAAAAATGTGAAAAAATTCCGAGTAATCTTTCAGATTTTGGACAATTGCAGAAAATTTTTTGAAGATAATCGAAAAATGGTGAGGTCCAGACTTCGGTTGGATTCGCATGGTGTTCTCTCCACACGTATGATAGGAAAGCAAATTTTTCTTCCTTACTAATATCGTCTTCACGATATAACAATTTAGAAATATGAAAGTTTATATGGGTTTTTCATAGATTTTCTCATCTCACTTATACCCGATTTTATCCAGCGTACTATCTTGTCGGGCACATCTGCGTTTTATATTCCTACACATGTTCAGTGTATTAATATACCAATATACTAATACACACACACACACGTATATATATGTATAGACTATATATATATAACCTTTTATATGCAGAGAGCGGATTTCGCGACAGATTTGGTAATGTAATATTGCATGCGGGGGAAAAGCTTTCAGGGATTTTGCAAGCTGTCGTTGCAGGTGCAAGTGTGATAAATGAAAGAAAGGATCCAACCAACCTTTTCATATTTTCGCCAAATGCGGTATATATATACGTATATATACATATATATGTGTGTGTATGTATGTCCTTTACCGTTCCGTTGACTTTTCATTCATTTTCTCACTCTGCAAGCTTTTGCAATTTTTTCATACGCAGCCCCGCTTTCATTTCGAATTCAGTTAGACGTAAAGCTTTTTGCCCCGCGTAGTCGTTTCTTTTATTTCATTTTTTTTTCCTTCTTCCTTTCTCTCTCTCATACGTGACCGCGTGTCGAATGGCATAAGGTTGTAAACGACACCTTAAGTCTACGACCTTCTGCTACGAATTCAACCGTAAAACCTATGACCTATTTTAAAAAATTTTTTTTTTAAAACCATTTTGGAGTCGAGTATAAATTCAACAAGTAAAATAAAAAGGTCGCACGGGCTGCCAGATGACACGAACTTTTGGTACTGTGGAAAAATTGAAAAAAAATAATCTACTACGATTATCGCGTGAGAATTATTATTGTTATTTTTATCATTCCGATAATTGACGATAATTTGGATAATCGGCGTTCAGAAAATTGGACATCATCACCGTCTAATTTTATTAATTTCAATTCTTTGTGCGTTTTGGCAGTTTTTAGAACTTTTGTGAACGGAAATAAAAAAAGGGGTTACGCCCTTTTGGTTTTATCGTCGAATTTTTTTTTTTGACAAGATTGCTGAATATTTGCTCATCTCGATTTACGTACGCGTTTCAAAGTTTTTAGAAGAAACAAAATATCGAGTTTTCCAAGATGTGAAAATCTAATTCGTAGAATTGTCAAAACTTAGAAAATCCAAATACAAAACTATGCAACAAAACATAGAACAGCAAAATTTACAATACAATCTATACGATTCCATATTATCGAGACGAATTCAGTCGATTCTAAATTTTGGCATTTTACGTTCTGACTTTTCGATTTTTGTACTTCTCCATATTTCGACTTTCTACATTTTTCAATTCTAGTGAAAGTGAAATGTTTGATTATTTGAAAAATTGGATATTATCGCACTTGTATGTATTTTTTGTTTTTCATCTTGCTGTATTTTTTTTTTGTCTCCAAGAACTTGCAAACGTTTTTAGAAACGGAAAACGCTTTGCCGTGAAATAATCGAGTTTCACTTATTTCAACGCCGACTGCGGCTGCTGATAATGGCGCCTATCTACAATTTATCTACAGTATGTAGTCGAGTATATACAGTATGTATATTTGAATCGCGAAATTTTCAGACCGCATGGCGTGCAAGTTCGCTATTCTTGTCACTCGTTTTCCTTCCTGTCTGCACGCATTGTGTCCGCCTGACACATGCAAAAAACCGCTTTCGTTTATTCATACGTTCATCCGCTTACTCATTCATTCATTAATTCGTTCGTTCATTCATTCGTTCTCAAGTTACTCGTCGTATCTTCTCGCATCTCATTAAATGTTGATCCGTTTACGCGCCCGTCTCTTTATTTATTTATTTTTTTATACCCGATCTAATACATTTTATTTCTTAATAAATCCTGTCTAATGAAATACAAATCTCAATCAATATGTTACATCGATTTATTAGATCCACAAAAATTTATTGTATAATTCGATACTTTGATCAAACTTCTTGACAATATTTTAATCGACGATGAATTTTTTTGTCAATATCCTTGCACAGAATTTTGATGAAATATTTTTTCCCTCTTTTTCAGGCTTGCCGGAATACCAGATTCTATTTCACCGGGAAAACGGCCTGGTGAGTTGATTCGTGTATATTATTATCTTCGTCGTTGTTACTATTGTTGTTGTTGTTATTATTATTATCGTAAAACTTTAAACGGCTCGTTATGTATACACATATTAAATAATGATATTGTACGCATCGTTATCACTTTAGCATTGCATTATAGTAAATATATAAATTATACCATTACGATATTTTTCAAAGGGGAAATCTTTGTCAGGATCTTGCAGTAATTTAGCGCCATTCGTTATTGTTACTTTATATCGCTAATCCTCCATTTCAGTCAGCGAACTCACTTCTCTTGAATATTATTCCTGTACTTTTCGTGCTTTATTCTACTTCGGTCTCTTCCTGCCCCTTGTTTTTATTTCGTTTTTTTCTTCGCACCAAACGTCATCCGATAAATTTCCAATTTTCAACACGTGGGAAAAATTTGCCTTTACACTTTGTATAACTTTGAAAAAATGTGAACGTTTTTTTTATTTATTTATTTATTTTTTTTTTTCTTTACTTCGAACCTACCGTTCATACTCCTCGTACAGACGGCGTGTGGTTTTCGATGTATACGACATTCATTTCGTTATGTATCCACAGTTGCCACGTATAGGCGTATACGTGTAATATCATATACGCGCCGTGCTCGTCGGACGGGACGAATTGAGATTATTTAAAACACCGGTATCAACGTCCGCGTCATGCCGAATAGATTACCATACGTTGAATTGAACATCAGCTCTTCGCATCTTCGATAGTATTAATAATAACGAAGGTGTAACACATACTTTTGAATAATTTACATTTTATTTTCATTCTTTGAATTGTGTTTTTTTTTTTTTCTTTTCTTTTCCTTTCTTTTTCTTTTTTATTGTTTTCTCAAGTTTTTGGTTTTCTTTTACGAAGCGGTACGCGCGTATAAATCGGTCGTAACGCGATGCCCCGTTTTTTTTTTTTGAATATCGTCGAACATATTTATTTACAGGCACAAAGAAACGAATAAAAATAAAATCACGATATAACGCGATTTGGTATTTATTATTAACATTGTTATTTGTTAGTTAACATCGAAGATACGTTTAATGTAACAATTTATAACGTGGTAGCGGTGATAGATGTAGATGCGTTATTAATACAATAATGTTTTATTTTCCTTATTCGTTTATTTATAGATTCGTTTAGTTTTTAAAAGTTAAACATTCGTATCTTTTCACATTTTCATTAAACGGTAATCGTCGTTTTGTTATCAACTATTAAATATTATCACAGGCGTAAGGTATGTGAAAACAAAAAATGTAGTTGCTGCTGTCTCGTGTGTAATAATCTTCTATTCAGCGATTCATTTTTCTCTTCTTCCTCGCGCTATAAATATTCATGGGATTATTGCCTTGTGATTTTTCTCTATTGAAATTGAACCAGCTGCGATCAATTTTTGTTGTTTATTATACGGTACCTATAACGCGCATGTAATTCGAGTATATGTGTATTATACCTATATATTTATTATACTGTTACATTCGTTCTCAGCTTATGTAAATGTAAATGTATAATGTAGGTACAATATGGTTACGATTTAGGTATAAGACTGGCTTTGTTTTTTATTTTTATTTTCATAAATTACGATTGATATCGGACGTGTTTTAACGGATGTAGGTATACGAAGGTATAGCAATAATAAACAAGACTGGATAGCCGATTGCCACATTCAAAGCGGGATAAATTTTAAGTCGTTGTGTGCGTAACTTGTATAGATTTGATCGTAGTAAAAGACGATGAGCAGAGAAAACAATTTATCACCTTTAACCCGTTTAGTAACAGTGAGATTCTCGGCTTCCCACATTAAAAATTTTCGTGTCCCAGCCTTAATTGTCACGGTTTTTTTGGAATTGTAAATGATTTTTTGTTACTTCGTGTAACCCCCAAAAACCCCCGAGTAACAAGTTTCGGCTAGGATCGTCGAATTTTTATAGTTCCTTCGATTTTACATCCGCCATATTGATCCGCCGTCTTGGATTTTGAAATTATCAAATTCAGAGTTCAGATTCGTGATAGGCGACACCAAAAACCCTCGGGTAACAAAATTCAGGCTAAAATATTGAGTCGAGAAATGTTGGACTGAAATGGTTAATCAAGACCGATCGTGACCTGAAGACCTCTCTCTCTCTCTCTCTTACACTTTTCAATTTGCATTTTGTTTTTTACACATCGTATAAGAAATATCTTTAATCCAAGGTGCAAAAAAGTTCCTAGTTTTCGCGCGGCTAAATTCCAATATGTCATCTTGTCAGTCAGGATGGATGGGGTTAATTGTTTCATCGACCTTTCAACCGAAGGGGATATTATAAAAGTGTTTTTGTTACTCAAGTTTTTTTTAATTTCACATTATATATGACATAGGTTCGTCGGATGGTTAATTTGAAAAAATAATACAACTTATTTACACGATCCTTGAATAGACTTCTCTGTATATTACATACACACACATATATATATATATATATATATATTAAATATGATATACAGGGTATCCTCTTTTAAAAAATATGCTTAGATACATCGAAAACTGTGTGTTAAGTTGAATAATTTTTTCGCGTAAAAATTTTATATATGAAAGGGGGGCTCATCGGATGAGGATCTCAATTTTTGGGTCTTTTGTTTTTCAAACGAAATCTCATATTGTTTTATCGTATTTTCTTATTTCTCATTGACAAGCGAGCAAGTTTTACTCCAAATTATTTTTTACTTTTCGTCTTCGAACAAGTCCAAAACATTATTCGAAGTTTTCTCGTGAAAATAGTGGCAATATGTGAATATTTGGGTAGAATTCAAAAAAAGAACTTGTTCTACGGTGAACCCCGAACTGTTCAACATTTAGAAGTGTTTTGGTGCTTGTTTGCGTTGTTTGTTCAAATTCTGCTTATTGTAGCACTTGATCAGATTTTGGGCCTGTTCGAAAGACGAAAACAAAAAAACCGACTAGGAGTAAAACTGACTCACTTTTCAATGAGATATAAACAAAATGCTATAAGAAATATGAGGTTCCATTTGAAAGACAAAAATTGGTCCCAGCAGAGTCCCCCGGACCCAAAAACTGGGATGCTCGTCCGATAAGCCGAAACATATTTCAATCTAATGCTTAGTTTTCGACATATTTGAGTATATTTTCCCAAAAAAAATGGGACACCCAGTACACGCATAAGGCTGAGGGATCGTGACGTTGAAACGTCGAAAATGAGAACCTTACTCGACCTTTGAACCTCCACCTCCACCTCCACCCTCAACTCAGTCTCCGAATTCGCTTAGCCTTACAGCTGCTTTGGATGCGAGAATGAAACCATTATGAGATGTATTTTTGGACGGCGGTGGGTCCTTCTTCGACCCGTTTTAAACCACGCATCGCCAAACGATTTTCAAACCTGAACCCATCATCCTCCTCCTCCTCCTCCTCCGGCGTGCGCAACACCATCTCGAAACGCAGTTTTGACATCTCTGACATTTTGACGAGCGCATGCATTCTCATGGTAATTCACAACCCTGTAGCTTGCTGCTTTGACTTCGATCCTCTATCTCTTTTTATCCATTACCCTCTTGCCAGCTTCTCGCGTTGAATCGTTCCTCTACTTCGTTCAAAGACGGACGGATCGATGGATGGAATGACTTTTAACGCCGTTTCTCATCAACTAGAGTCAGTTTTGTTGGTCAGGTTTTTTTTTTTTTCATGATTTACGGATAGTTGTTCAACCACTTGATAATGAATTTTTAACAAGGTGTTCGGAACTTGAAGCCCCTTGAATACAGATGTTCAATATCGACGTTTTAAGATGGTTTTAAGAAACCAAAATAGCGAATCCAATATGGCTGATTGGGAATGTAAAAAGTTATTCGATTCGCTTGAAATTTTATAATCGGGGGGTTTTCGGGGTCGCTGAAAATAAATCCAACCTCGGAATTTTTAAATTTAAAATGGCGGAGTGTGTACATGAAAGTTGACGATGTTCGCTGATATTAGATCCGCCATTTTGAATATAGAAAATTTCTCGGATCAGGTCCCATTTTTGAAATCAGTAATCTCGAGAACCCTTGAATACCCAACTGACGTTTCTTTTTAACTAACAGTCAATGGTACAACCATTACAGTACCATTATCTTACATGGTGCTAATATCAACTCTTAACGTGGCTGCAAATGTCTGTTTTACGTGGAATATACTTCGGTTCTTCGTGCGCTCTTATCGTATATCATTTATTTATATGTATAGGTATAGGTATAAATATTTGTACACACACACACACACACACAGATACACGTTTATTCCGGCCTCCGTTACAGATATAGATGCGTGTTTAACACGGTTGAAAGTGTTTTCAAGGGTGGCAGGGAAGTGCGTTTTGTAGTTGAACGATCAAACGATTGTACATGTATGCGGTGTTATACTTCACGTATCTACAGGTACACGTATGTAACGTTTGTATGTATACGTGGTGTGTTTGGAAAAAAAAAAAAATAAAAAATAACGTGAATTATCGTATTTTGGGAAAGAATTTCATTCACTCGTATGCAACAATTTTGGGGCTTTTTGCGTCTCTGAATTTTTTGTGGCAATCGTTGGATACAAAATATTAGTTTATGATGTACAGTTATTTGTTTTCTCTCATTGCGTTTTAGCGATCGCGTCCTCGTATTATAATTTATTTATACGCCACGTGCAATGTATCTGTACGAGTAAATATATACCACATTTTTATGTACGTACAGGTATTATTATACCCATGCAAGGTGTAAATAAGTGCGCTGGTAATAAATCGTCGGTATCTCCACGCGACAACGACGCCTATTTCTATAGGGTATATAAATGCGAAATCGTATGTATGTACATAGGGAAAATTCACTTTCGCAAAGGCGGTATTCTAATTACCTTAGATTTCGCGATCGTTTCTCACTTCACCCTCTATCTTGTAAAATGATCTTTCGCTGATTATTATACCGAAACCCTGCCTCGCATATTTGCAATTGCGAAAAAACACCCCACGCGAATCGGGCGCTGTTTATATTGAGCCGTGTCGACATTTTGTTGTTAATTTTCAATGAAAGAATTTTAAAATGTTCCCGAAGCTATAAATAACAAACCCCTTGAACTCAAATCGCTCAAAGTGTTTTCATATTCTTCAGAAGAGAGAGAGAGAGAGAGAGAGAGAAAAAAAAAACTCCCCTTAAAAATAATCTGTGGTGAAAAAAAGTTCGTTCGGTACATGGTTGGTGGTCTTGCGCAGGATGGGCGGGGATGTTTTGATCGCTTGTGAAAGTGGCTGAAAATAAGAAGTGAATGGAAAAGAGAGAAATAAAAATAAATAAATAAAAACAAAAAAATATCCCTATGCGAAAGTAACGAAAGACAAGTGAAAGTAAAGGTGAAGAAGGAGGGAGAAAAAAAACAAATTCTTCCCAACCATATATGTTATACATATATAATATATATATATATATGCACACGGGTATGACACAAGGGGCGAGTTTGAAAGGGCGAAACGTTTTTCCCTTTCCTCCGTGCGAAGTGGACGCTACTGCCTGCACGGAGTTACGAAATGCGGGGCGGGTTTGCCCTGCACTTAAGGGTGACTGGCCTACAGGCTCAGGGACGAGGGGTGCGATTGAAAAGCCCCGTTTAGCTGGGGTGCGGCGAGAAACGATTGTTTGAAACTTGCGGGGCGTCGTTTCTCGATTTCTAAATGGAGGGGGAGGGTGGGGATGCTTTTTTTAATACACCGTGGAAATTCGAGGATTAAACGATATGCTCCGCGGGTTGATTTTCAGCGATTGTTAATGCTTTGTCGAATTTGAATTTATGAAACGAGAAGTAATTAGAAGAGTAAAAGTAATTGTAACGGAGAAAAAAACGAAAAGTATAAAGTATCGATAAGGGAGGATATTTTTTTTTTTTTGGTCCTTAGAAAGTTCAGTTTTTAGGCGTTGATTTGTTTATCATAAGCATGGCGATTTTTTTTCTTTTCGATACACCTCTTTTTGAAACAATTTTTTTGAAGAAAAGTATCGGTTTCGGTTGAAAATCACTTTTTCTAATATCAAAGAGTCTCGATGTTTTCAGACCTGGAAAATCCGAATAATAGGTTTTTAAAAAAATGTCAGTTTTTCGGAACGAAGGATCGATGAAGAAATTTAAAACTTACAGGATCTTAGAGTCAAATGATGGGCATGAAGATATTTCCGTGTTCCGTTCAATTTGGACTTCCGGTTCTACCGGAAATACATAGATATTCAATGCTTTACCAACAAATCTATACTTTTTCTTCCTTAATACTTCTTCCCAATAAGCGATCATGTTATTCCCAGTTTATACAATTATATTGAAACAATTAGATTAAGATTTTGTTCTTTACAGTTTTTTATTTTCAATGCTTCTTTTATATTTTTTTCATTTGGGTGCTCGCTTATTTTCGAGATCATCAAAGAACAAATTGTTTTCTCTGCATTCGTTTCCTTTTTTTTTTTTTTAGAGAATCTCGGTAAGTTTTTCATTTTCATGGATAGATCTTGGCGCGAGTCTTCATGTAATCAACATCGATTTTTCACATTTCTTGATCTTCTTTATCATCTTGAATCGCTTCAGAATTTTTTTTGTTTTGTTTTTGTGATCAGTAAAAATAAATTCACAAACCAGTCAATCAAACGAGAAAATTATTGTAAATTAAATGATCACCTGACGGATCGAATTAATCTTTCCAAATTCATATACTTTTGACAAAATATTTTTAGAAAAATTTTTGAAAAATAATCGTCTGCTTTAATACTATATTCAGAATATTTTCGCAACCTATGATACGTACCAAAAAATTTCCTTTTTTTTTGCCGAGTGAATTTCGAAGTACCAGCCAAAAGATACGGATCGGGAATATTAAATATATGTATTCCCATATTCAGAGAAAAGTATTAAGAAAAAATTGGATGTGTGAGTGAGTGAGTAAGAGAGAGATGAGAGGACATTGATCGGTTTACCGTGAAAGTGTACGCGGTAGTGCAGCTTGATGTTTGAGACTTCGCTTCGGTCCCACACACACGCACACACACACACGTACATACGTGTGGATATACACGTGTGTAAAAAGCGGAGAGCTGAGAAGACTTTGATAAATCGAGTTTCAAGTTTTTCGCCAACAGACTTACTCGATTTCATCCCGAAGGATTCAGCTCCACCTATACATGTAAATATAATACACAATGCGCTCTCCTCTTCTAACCTGTATGCCACGTGCGTGGTATGCTCAGCCGTGTATCATATTGAGTGGCGTCTATTCACGCGCTAGAAATCAGAATTTCCAATAGAAAAAAAAAATATACTCCCACCTTACGTACATGTAATATTTGACATTTATTCGCAATCGAATCGTTGTACATGCGGGCAAAGGAAATAAAAATATTACCGCAACGTAATTTCGATTCTCATTTGAATTTTTTTGCGATAGTAATAATAACAATAACAATAATAATAAAAATTGACACGAATTGAAAATTGGTATTACAGTCAAGTATTATCCACTGGGATACATTTGACGATACATGTTACTATTATCCATGAACCATTGTGAGATATATCTTGGATAGTTCATGGAAAGACAATTTACCAAATGTCTGTTGTACTTCTGACAGATTTTGAAGGAAATTGAAGTTTTTTTTTTTTGTTCAAATAGAAAAAAAAATGAAAATACGTTTTTTCGAGCAGTCTTCTTTCAACTCGGTCGAATTATTGCTGTGACGGTTTTTTCGGTTTTCTTTTCGAGCATCCGTACACTTGTCGATTGTATCTTCAATATCCATTTACATACATATACTATAGTATGTGGATACATCTTTGCCCGCTCACTTACTCGAGGGAATTGCTTCGGAGGTATTGCACCGTTTTATTTAGCGAGTTCCTTTTTTTATAATCGGTATTTCTGTAGGTTTTTTGATAGCTTCTCGTCGCAATCAATTTACAACTTTCTTCAGCCCACGATCACTTAATATATAAATATATATATATATGTATGAGGACTTTGAATAACTTAGGAAAGAATAGATTTATCATGAAATGAAAACAGGGCTTTTTTAAAGAGCGTTCAATTCTCTAGAAAAATATGTCTGTGAATATGTCAGTTTTATTTTTCAACGCAACGTGTTGCAGGGTGGAATACATATTGTTGTTACTATTGTTATTATCGTTGTTACAAATTAGACATGTTTTTTCACATCTTCAGTTTCGGTGTTTGAATTCAAGCTGTATTTGAACAGGATACTGGAACGCAGATCGCAGGTAAAACTTGCGCGTAACTCGGTCGAAGGTGTGAAGATTCATTTATGTGTATATATGTAAGTCTGCATACGTATGCGTCGCGTTGAAACGAGACACGGCTGACAATCAGTTTTCGATCGGTAACTGATCTAGTCAGTTTTGATTTTGCCATTTGAGGCATCAGCGACGGCAAAGATCGCGCCAAAGACTCCAACGGTCAGAATCAGCAACAGCTTGATCGAATTCATGCTGCGAAAGTACAAGGATTATTTATCGTTTGTCACTCGTCGAGGAAGGTGGCCGATTTTAGCGAGGCTTTTGACTTACTTTGATGATTTTAGCGGGTCAACGAAGATTTTCCAACTATGCTCTATGCCCGCATTTCTGTCGTTTATATACCCGCGTGTTTGCCGCGTCGAAACGCTTCGCGTCCTCAGACACGGGCAATAATTATTTTACCGTTGGCGATAAAAGCGGCGCGATCGTGTCGAACGCGTAAAAATTGCGACAGAAAAGACGAAATGATAATAAAATTTGCCGACAGTAATAACTTTATCAATCCCGAAGCAAGCCTGTGAATAATTATCGCGAACACGGTTCTTCGATACGCGTCGACCTTCGTTTATAAGCTCGAATCGCTTCCCCTTATCACAGGATTCAATCTCTCTGCAATGATTGTGGATGTTTGGTGGACCTGGAGGGCTGCGAATTCCGTCGCATATTACACACTCGGGTCGCAATAAGGGTGAAGCTCTACCGATGATCGAAGGCTACACCCTCCAGGCGTTGCATGCAAGTATTCTTTGCCGATCAGCCCGCCGAGAATTTCACTTCATCTCCGTACGACGAATCCCGTCGCCGCCAAATTTTCATCGGCCCTTTGTCGTTGTTGTTGTATTTTCTCGTCATTCGGGACAATTTGGTGGATGAGAAACTTTTCCGGAGGTGTTTTCGTTCCTACGAATTGAGCATTTTTTTCTCTTCGTCGGAAAAATTATCGTCTCGGTAAGTTCCTGATCGTGTCGCACGATCTTGGCGTAAAATTTTATCACGCGGCGTGTACGATTCGAACGCTTCTTATCATTTTCGTTTGGAGTACTTCCCGAACGACTGCAGAGTCGCTGCAGCGGCGTGAGTTCAAGATAAGAATTTCAATCGTATTGCAGGACACGTTATTTTTAGGCAGGAAAGTTTTCGTAAACGGATTGGAAATGTGAAGCGTCGTCCGCGAAATCTTTTCCAAATATTGTGAAAAAAAATAAGTTGAAAAATTAAAAAACTGAATGCATCCGCATTTAAGAAATTCTCAATCCCTGGATTATCCAATATCCAGGCACTAAGCGCACGATTCATCGATTAGAATATTTTGAAATGAAAATTTTAAGGATAATAGGCAAAAGAACAATTTCTCACACACGCGCAACATTATTTCCAACGAGCTGTGTCTTTTTGCACGGTTGAAGATATATCGTTTTTATTTTTTTTATTACTGTTGTTGTAAATTAAACATTTTCGTCACTCGTTCCAATCGTTATTCAGGTTGTATATTTGAACAGGATATTCTTACACAGATTTCAGATGAAACTCTTATCTACCTTAGTTCAAAACATGAATATCGAGGTACATGTTTTCAAACGATCTGTCTTTATTACTTTTTTCTTTAACCCACCAGTAACGAAACTCAAATTTCTTTCAATCTTTGAACGACTGTAATTTCTCGTATAAACGTAATTCATTTCGCGTGGAGTTGTACAACTTCACAACGAACAGAAATATGGAAAAGAGCGAGAGGAAATTGTGCTGCATGCTTTGTATTTTGCAATATCCGGAAGTCAGCTCGCGTTTTCTCGTCCGCAGCACAGGATGCAGTTGTTAGTCGTGAGGGTGATGCGAGTGATTCTGCACTGCAGCTACCGCCGCATCCAATCACGCGGAAACTCTTTGCCCTGTGAGAGTAGAGCCGGGCGATTGCAAAGTTCCTTTGACGAACGGCGTCCGATATTTTCACCGTGCAGAGAAAAAGCGCGAGCGGAGAAAAACGACTTGGCGGAACGAGAAGGAAGGTGATAAACGAAGCGGTAAACGTTGCAATTTCAATTGAGAAACTTTTAGAGCAAACTCTCAGTGAGTTTTGCAACGAAGAGTCGGTTCATTTGTAAAGACGGTTTTGTCAAGAAACCTACCTTGTATCTACCTTAAAGGTTATACTAGGGACGAACCAAGAAGCGAAAGAGGAAGATTTAAAGGGTGGGGTTAAATACATACTAGGGGAATTTATCCTCGACCCTCCGCTAAGCACGCAAGCTAGTTTAGCCCTACAGCAGCCAGCGTTAAAGGCGAGGATCGTAAAGTTAATCACTGTGTGGCGATAAAAGTTGCTATAAATCATAATGAATGGAGAGTGAAGCGAGTCAGCTAGTCGAGAAAGTTGGACGGATAGAGAAAGAGGAGAAGGTACGAAAGGAGAAAAGCCTCGCCGGTGGTTAAACATATTATGTATGTACCTTACACACCTCGTTGGGAGACAATTTTCACGGGCACAATGGACTTGACGGGTCAGGTTGACGAACGTTTTTCATTCCGTGGAATAGGGCTAAATTGGCTGGTTTTTTCCATCAGGGTTAAGGAAATTAGAATGACGATGGCAGTGATAGCGATTAATTTTGAGAAAAATTGTCTACAACGTTGAAACGACGAAGGTGCAGAAATGATTTCAGTCTTTACGAACAGTATTCTTTTTTTTTATTTTTTGGAATGCAATGAAAACACTTGAAGCAATTTGGGTTTAAGGGATTTATTATTCATAGTGTCAATAAAGATTTTATAATTTTTTCATTGAAATTAACAACAAAATGACGGCATGCCGCATATAAGTAGCTAACGACTCCGAACTCGAGGGCTTTTGCGATGGCAGATCTTCTGACATCACTGTTCAACTTGTAACAGATGGGTAAACTTTTATGATTAAAAACATCTTTTTGAGGTTCGAGTTCGCGGCCGAAATGTTGGAAAAAAAAAAAAAATTCACATATATACGATTACGAATAAAAAATTGTTGAAAGAATTTGTATAAAAAAATGTTGGGATTGAAGTACAAAAATCTAGTCATGAGCTCGAATCGATGAACAATCTGCGCTACCGGATTGAAAACGTGGCCGTTCGTTATTTACATGCGGCATGCCGCCATTTTGTTATCAATTGTAATGAAAAAATTCGAAAATGTTTTTGAAACTATAAATAACGAAGCCCTGAAATTCAAATTGCTTAAAGTGTTTTCATTTTCTTTAAAAAAAAATTCGAAAATATGTATGATCTTCGACCGTCTCAGCTGCATCCTCTTTCCCCTTATACGTCATTGCAAATTCTCTGATTCAGACTTCCACGTTGTTGCATTATTTCTAAGTACGATGAAATCTTTTGAAAATCCGTGAAACTCACTGGTATAATTTGACAAACTGGTGGATGGTGCTTCGGATGGGGGTCGGGGAAGAAGCGAGCAGGTATCCGAACCTAACTAACTCAAGTATCTGTACGTATAGGCGAGGTTCGAAGGGATAAACGATGACGGAACCGTGACGGAGACGACGACGAGGACGGCCTCATGCAGGGTGAACGAGGAATAATAATAAGCTTGTCGTTAACATCACGCGGCACTTAGTGCTTTGATATTGAAATTATGATGGTTTTTATTACGCTTCCATGCGGCGTCCCAAGCGTCCAGCTCAACACGCTTGTCCACCACACCACGCTTCTTCTTCTTCTTCTTCTTCTTCTTCTTCTTTTGGCTTTGCTTTGCTTCGAGCTGGCTCGCGCGAGGATGAAGAGGGGGAGAAAAAGCCCGCGAGCTATCTCTAGTGGTACTCGTTGGGTCCTGACAAGTTCAAGTGGCTGGATAAGTTAGGGTTTTTAGATTGCGTGCCTCGATAGATCGTTACGACGATGGCGATGACGAGGATGCCGATGATGCCACTTCTGCGCCGCGGCGAGTCCCACGCGCCGAACACACGTTGAGTCTTTTCACCATTTCACTGATTAATCGACCCGCCATGTCGGTATATCAATGAATTTATTACCGGGGTTAAAACACCGGGCGGGTGTTGCCTCCTAGGAGGAACACATTCGGTCAGGGCTTAAGTCATATCGAGTTTGGAGGGGTTTTTTAACGACTAGAATAACGTGTCGACTTTCACACTTTTCGTGTTCTGGCCACGAGATTATATATATTATTGGACCTTAACACGGAATTCAACTTTTCCTGTCTACAAGCATACTCGACGCCTTCAAGCACGCGACAAATCGTTTATACGGTAGTAAATTTCGATTTAGAATCATTGTCGCTGCTGGTATATTCCACGCATGCGGTGCCTTAGGTCGCAGTCGTTGGTAATGGTTTATATCCCCATCATTCTACTCAATCCCTCTATACCCTTGTAACATTCTTCCCAAGGCACCGATGAATGGATTAAGACTTTGCACTTTTACGAATCAATTAGACCTGTCAAATCGACACGTAAAGTACTTTGTGCCACATGACGGCAGAGGTTATGAAATTTCCAAAACTTTTGCCCGAATCTCTGAGATTTCTTTGAGAATGATTTGGGTTCAAAGTAAATACATACGCCCGATATACGTGACAGTGGATCGAAGAGTCCGAACATGCAAGGGCAGCAGACCTGATTCAATTGTTTGTTCAGCCCGGTGTCAAACGCACCCCGAACGCCGGCCGGTATGCTCTTTTTTTCTTTCCAATTCGATTTTCTCCTTTCTTTACTTTACCGTTTCGTTACGAACTCTAACCCCCTTTCATTTCATTTCGTCCTGACGCCACGCGTCGCCGGTCACCGAAGTGCCTCCTCTCTCCACGTTCGTGCCCATCATCGGGTCGCGCCTAAAATCCAAACTGTATCCGTTCTGGACCCGAGTGAATGAGGGCCCCCCGTTGATTCTTCTCTTTCTCTGTTCATTCGCCACATCTGTGGACTTCGGCATCCTGCAACGTCGAGCTAAAGGGCGTCGGGAGACTAGAGTATCTGCAGTTGGGTCTGGTTTTGGCACTGACTCCATGCTGCACCGACAGATGTGTCCCTTTAGTCTCCCCGATCGTGCAGTTAACGGAGTCAAAAGAAACTTTCATTCGGTTACTCGTCGTCAATATCACGTGTTTTGTCACAGTGAAGATGCGGGTTGAGATTGTCGTGAAATAAGCGATGCTTCGTGTTATTAGATTAATTTATTCACTCCTAAAGTGAGAGGGTCAAAAAAAATTCGGACCACTGATTGAATTTAGAAGCTTTGAAATCCGATTGACAAGGTTGATGAACACTTTAGGTACTTTTCTTTACCATGCTTATCCTGAATTAATCTTAAATCATTCTACGGTGATGACTAATCGTAGGAACATCAAGCTGATTGTCAGAGTGAAAAAAAATTACTCATCCTGACCAATGTTGTGAAAGTACGTATATTGATGGGTTGGTTTGAAAAATCAAACCGAGACCTGGGGAATAACTAGGGTTTAGGTTTTTTCCTACTCTCTGCAACTAATGGAGCCACAATCCCCTCCTGATTCCTTCTCATCTTTTGCAGTCTTCTCTGTATGGTCGTATATATAGTCTATTCCCCATTCTCGTCCCCTTTCAGATTGCGGGATTAACGATGCTAATATAGTAATAAAGGAAACTCGGGCCGTAAAGGATACTCGTTCTACATATATCTGCGCTTTATGGCTACTCATCAATCGATTATTCGTCATCACTTCGTATCCTATTATCTTTCTTTTGATACTTGGTTTTTTCCTGTTTAACCTCCTCTTGTAATGCTAGAAAAGTTTGGTCGTTTTTACGATACGCTTGGGGAAAGAAAAACAATGTTGAAGAAGCGATAACAGGAGGTTGAATAAGGCTTTCGCTTTTTGATGCAAGGTAGGCGGTGTAATCGTAGAACATCATGGAAACCAAAACCGAGAGAGTCCTGGACGAATTATTGTTTTGACTTGAATCTGAAATCCTGGTTTTGCGAACAGGCGTCTCATCGCCAGTTTGCATACATTCAGCAATTTCACTTTATAAAATTGCGTCTCGTCGTCGTTGTCGATTTCATTTCACCGGTGGCTTGGTAGGAAATTAATACACTAAAGGATGTACAGAACGTCGTCGAAACAAAAGACCCATGAGGTTGTAGGAGGAAAGGGACTATCAGGCGTCATTTCAAACTTCCATCACGTTATACAACTTCCTGGAAGATTATGCGAAGACGAGAGAATTTCAATTTCACTTTCGAATATTATTTCTTGCCGTCATTTCTTCCATTGCCACGCGCTAAATGCAAGGTACAGTGCAGATCAAATAGTCATCATCGATGAGGTTTCTGGAATCTGAAAATAGTAATGCAAGGCCGGTTCTGGATACAGATTCCTACTACCGATACACTTACCGACATCTCACCCAGACTCCAACCCTCCTCCGCGATTTTATCTTTCGGGTCGGTACAGCAGGGGTTGAACGCGGTGACGTCATCGCGAACAAGGGTTTGAGAATGGGTGAGTGTGTCAGTAGTAAAAATCTGTATCCAGAACCGGCCTAGTATTACTACTTCTGAAGTATCTGAGCGACAAACAAATTATTCCCGAAAAACATGGAAGACGAAGACTTAGCTATAAGCAAGGTAAACAAACAGACAGACAGGGTTATATCTCAGACTTAAATGTCGTCGTCGTTGCTGGTTTGGCACCCTCGCTGTTAGGTGCTAGGTACTAAACGTGAGAACAACACGAAGTCACGTAATAACCCGTTGCTCAGGCTTTTTGTTTATCTACATCGTGCACTCGCGCCTCCTTCCATCTTTTCCACCTCTTTCTTCCTTTGAGTCGTCTTTCCACTGTGACGACTACTAGACATTCTTTCGGTTGAAGACCCACGTCGTCGTTGACTGCAATGCGCATGACGGTTCCTTGTTATACCCGCGTACTCTTTATTCTCTGTCGACGACGTTTCGGTTCAAACCATCACGCGGCTCTAGTCAAGTGAAAAGCAAAGTATTTCGTGACAGGAAAATAACCTTCGCTGTGTAATGCTGCTCTGAATAAGGATCAGTCAGACCGTGGATTCTTATTTTTAGACCTCTGTCCCGGCTGCTCTTTCCTCCTATCTTATACATTTCGGCATTTCTGTTAATAGTAGGTGTGCGTATAGCCGGCTTACCACGCTCCGCATCCTTCTTCAACCCCCTTCGATAAATTATAGTAGTTCTGCTTCACGACTACTCTCGATGCTTGAAAGGACCACGATCATTACCAAGGGACAAGATTGATAAGATTTTCAGTAATACCAATTTTATTCAGTCGATAAATTGATCCTGGTTCTTTTCAAATCGATAGGCCATCTTTCAGAGCGGTACGAATCCCTGCGGGTGAAGATGTTTCTTGAATATTTACGGCTTACCTGTAACAAAAAGGGACGAACCGTTGTATGAATTTTAAAATTCATGCAATTGGAAAAATCCTTGTCGCTCATTATCTTACAATGGGACTGGTACTAAGAGTTAACAATCGAACTTGTACAAAGGAATAACGACGCCCGTCAGAGCATAACTCCGAGCTTCTTATAACATGGGTAATAAATTGTTTTCTGGTGGCGGTGCCGCAGCATTAAGCCATAATTGTGTCTGTCATTGTTATTATTATTATTATTATTATTATTAGTGTCATCATTATTATTATTTTATTTTACCAAGCTTGTTTTCCGTCTACATGTATAACTAACGATCCTACTACCTGCAACAGTTGCGTCGTGTTTCTTTCCGGAAACTCGATGAGGAGAAAGAGAAAGAGAAAGAGAGACAGAGACAGAGACAAAGAGAGAGAGAGAGAAGGATGCATGAATCATAACTACTTGGAAAACTTCTCCGAGAATATGGCGTGGCTGCGCGTTCTTCAACAACGCTGCCGAGATTTAGTCTCGAGTATGAAATATAGTGGTTGCAGATTCTGCGGTACGGTTAAAACGGAATGAGAAAAGAAAAGGTAAAGAAAAGAAACAGCTAGGAAGAGAAAAAGAGTAGGGACGTGGAAGGAAGTTCGGTTTAAAGCTGCAACACTTGCAGTACGTTGGGTTACCTTGTGTAATTTTTTTGGTTCGTTTTTTTTTCCCCCTACCTTTTCACGTGTACGCGTATAAAGTATAATACAAGTTCTGCAAACTTTTTTTTACGTTCTTGCGTTCCTTGTCTGAGCCTTATTTTTTTATTTCTTTTATTTTATTGCAATATCCATTTGTAACGGTAAGGTCTTTGGCCATCGTTCTTCAAAAACATCGATAGATCCTGTGACGTATTTCACACGTGGTAATCCGAGGACGGGGTCAAAGGTCTGTTCATCCACCAATTTTTTATGTCGAAAGTAAATGTAGACAAATCGAGTCTGTGAAGGGAAGGGGAAAAAAGGTGCTGCTGGTCTTTTTTATTCGTTTTCTAGTTGAGAGAATTTCTCTTCATTTTTTCGATTTTCTTTGAAGAACGGTGTCTGGAAGACAGAGAGGGAGTCAATGGGATGTCAGTCGACGGACATCGCGTAATATATATTACAAAACGTATAACCTTATATTATACCCGTCAAAGGAAGAGAGAAAGTGAGGGAAAAAAGGGATCGGCACTCTGCACCGTGTCCTGAAAATACCGATGCTATTTTCTATTTTCTATTTTATATCGCTCGCTCCATAGACGATGTTGAAGATTCTGCAGGGCTTCTTTCTTATATCCTCATCATTCGATCCTGCATTCCTCACTACCTACGTTACTGAAAAATAAAAAGAAAAAAAATTCCATACCGTACGATGAACGTATTTTCATATCTCTTTTTCAACGAAATGAAGGTACAAAAAGGGGAAGAAATAGCCGACTTAGAGAAAATAGACGAGGTTTTGTTTCAAAATCATAAGAATTCCTGACAAACATAGAAGAAACGTTATATAAATTTTCGTAATATTTATTATATTTACTCAATTATTTTTTGAGCTTGAATTCCCTTTCTTTTTATACCATTCCTGAGGCTCTCCTCGAAAATTCCTTTGGGTTTATTTCAATAAGGGTAAGAAGCTCGAGGCACCCTCGAGCATACTCGGTGTGCAGAATCCAGGGTGATATAAACTCCTCCTGCCGCGTAACCGCGACCCTCGATGTCTAAGACTTCCTTCCTTCCTTCCTTCCTACTTCCGATCCTGCTTGTACGTCTGTCTCCTCCTCTATCGATGATAGCATATTCTTCTCCCTACTTTTCCGTCGATGATAGGATTCCACGTGATCATGGTCGTCCTCGATATGTGTGGTAGCACAACTGTATCCAACCGACCATACGGACCGGAAGATAACACGCGAAACCAATATACAATATACCTCACACATTTACGCAAGATGAGATACCGTGTGAAGCGTTCACTTTGCTGTACGTTACCTCTACGGATATCTCGACAGAGCCTTCGGAAAGCGTATATTCGGTCTCTCAACTCGAGTACCACTGGTAGGGATCTTCGTACAGTTTAAAATGGCAATGGGTGAAGTTATCGGTGTCATAGAACCAATGAAAACAGTCAAAAATACTTTACGTGTTTCCGCATTTTGAGAATAAGAAGATCAAGAAGATTCCTCAGAAGATCAGATACTAGATGTAATACGTCAGGACAGAAATGGAATCACTAGAAAGTCAAGGTGGAACACTGTCCTGATGTGCTTCATCAAGTATTTGATCTTCTGAGGAATCTTCTTGATCTTCTTCTCAAAATGCCGCAACACGCAAAGTATTTTTGATCGCTTGCATTGGTTCTGCGACATCGAGAACTTAAATTCATCAATTGGATGAGGTCGATAAAACATTTTAATTTATAATGACAAACTGGCCGTTGACTTGGGTTTGTAATGTATTTTGATATTTTTCCGCATTCCCGAATGGTAAAACGACCTATCAACAATAAAAAGCTTATAATTTTGCAGCCTCTAAGCTTCTACCTGATTTCCTCCGAATTATTTACCGACACACTTACACGCGCCAATTAGAGAGAACGAGACGTCGGAAATCTGGGGTTGAATCACCCAATCGTGGAAAATTAGCGTCGAACATGCCCATCCATATGTATAAGCTGCGCAGTAATTCTCGGGGAAGGATACAAAGGACACTCACCGCCATCCGGCCCTCCGAATATCGTCGTCTCTTCTATCGAGGCTTCCATGGGGAATGGGATGAGGGTATTTTGCCCTCGGAGTGACAGGCGTGGGGTGAACGCGGTTCGCCGATTTTCACTCGGGGGTTCTGAAACTCCCCCGACGTCGCTCTGGTGTCTGCAGTCGACCGTCTGGAAAGGGAAGCCAAGGATGAGGACGAGGATGAGGATGAGGGTGAGGATGAGGAGGAAGAGGAGTTAGCCGTTTGTAAGGAAACCTCCGCACCCGCTAATTGAGGATTGTTTCTTGCGGCTCCGGTACAGGTTGTATAACTATACACTCGTCGCGGCTCTTGAGACGCGAACTTATCAGCCCTCGAAAGAAGCTCGCTCTCTATTTCCATACCAGAGACTGAATTTCGAAGCTTAATGCCTCGGTTTCATCGGTATTCTTATACCTTCAATTGGATTATAATTGCTCGGATTACGGTAGATTCAAGTGTCTAAAAAGTTTGACTATCTTCGCGGAATAATTAGGCGTATTATTAACTATACGTACGTATCGGTTCAATCGATCACGTGGTCCACTTCTATCTTGATCATTTTTGTTAAGGTTTATATTGTTTGCGTATTGGGCGAAAGAGAAAGAAAAAATTCTGCAGCACTATAACGAGACTCAGAGTTTGCTGCCGAAAGTGTACACGTTTTTTTGCCCCCATAACCATATATGTATAATCTTCGGGGTTCACTGGTGTAATATTTCAACGGGGGTGGTGGGGGTGTGGCACACATGACAAGTCTAGAGCCTCGTCGTACAATACCGTTGACGTGTTTTATTGGGAACGACGAGGACGTCGTGCGGACTCTCAGATAATTTTAGCGATTCATATGGGGGAGAAAAGAAGAAGTAGATGAAAAAAAAAGAGAGAAGGAAAAATGCTCTCTACATCTTTCTCCTGCAGTCAAAGAGAGAGAGAGAGAGAGAGGGAGGGAGGGAGGCTGTTATACGGATGACGTCACGCGTTGACCAAACTATGCGAGGATGCACAGACTCAATTGAGAAGGGGGACTTTAGCGAATCGATGCCAGTGTGTTAATGACACCCTGGAGATGCTGTTCCACCGCCCTAGGCGTACGAGAATTCACGACAACCCGGTGAACCGGAGGGTGAACGACACTTGGCCGGCGTGGGAGATAAGAGATCGTTGCAGTTTATTAAGAGGAAGAATATAGTATACAGAGGCATGAGAAGTGGAGTTGATAAAAATTATTTATCTGCCAGCTGCCGGATTGTCATCGATAAATTTGATGACTCGGTCAAAAGTCCGAAATTTATCATCTTTTACCAGATGATGAAACGTGTCGGAACATGTTCGTACAAATTACTTGAAGGACTTGTTTCATAAAGTGGTGATGGGTACCAATGGTGTGTAATGTTGTACAGTTGATGAACTCCAAAGCTTTGTGACCTCTTAGGAATACGATGATTAGTCTAAAGCATGATTAATTGACTTTTATCACGTCTGAATAACAATTATCGTTCGTGGTTTTGGATGAATTCGATCAGTTACGATCGTTGTTCCCGATGCTCAGGTATTCCGACACTTTCCTGTGCATTCTTTGATCCCAGAATGGCACTCACAGGAAAAGCAACAAGGAATCGGAAGAAAAGTTTCAGACCTAACAAACTAGGAAACCCAGAGTGCTTGTTCATCCAACTCCAGTTGGAGTTAATTCAATAAACAACTTGTTCATTATACCGCAGTGGTGTGGAAAGGGCACAGAAGAAAAGAGGGTGTGCCGGACTTGTTCCGACGCCTTACCGGTCATGTACTATAAACCAGGCTTTCGAAAAGTAATCAGGTGGTCTCTTTAACATAATGTTGCACCGTCGCTGCGCTCTGTGTATCAACGATTTTTCTTAATTATTTGTTTTTTCTTTTTATAGTAAAATTCATTCAATAATTTCAATTTTCTTACACACAAAATAGGAAGTTATAAAATAATGCGACATTTTTTTTTTTTTTTCTTTAAACTTTTCTTATCGCGACTCGGGGTCCATCGAGGTGCGTGTGTTGCCTGAGCCTGATGCAGGGCCACCATCCCCGCTATTCCTCTAATCCAGAAATCGACGAGTATATGGAGGGCCGGTGAACCGGGGGTGGATAAGATTCCCTCGGGACGTGGATCTGTCCCCAGGGTACCAGGGATATGCGAAGCCCGCTTCCCCCGAAACTGCGGCGATATAGGGGGTAGTGGGATACTTTTACCATGGGAAACTACGGGGTGTTTTGATATCACAGGGTTGCGTTATTTGTAACGCTGTGAAACGGCGCAGGGCGGTAAATTTTTTTCACCATTTTTTCGCCATGCGATATTCAAACAACGTGATACCTGGCTTATTAATTTGATACACTGCAATTTGATACTGTTACACGATTTTCGATTTGTCAGAGATTACCGAGATCGATGTGAGTATGAGAGACTCGATTCAACCGCGACGATTCCGTGGCGGAAAGAAAATATAAGAAGAAAAAAAAAATAAAAAATAAAAAAAAAAAAAAGAAATGAAAGAGGAAAGGGCTAATAAAGCCACAAACGTAAATTGTATTGCGTTGCGTAGGGAACTTTCTTACCGACCAACCTAACCCAACGTAACGCGTACGACATGTACATGACGCACATTGTGTGTATTGTCCCCCCCCCCCCCCCCCTTCATTCTTTCGTGTTTTTTCAGCTGGAGGTTGAATTTTTATTCCATGCGGGTGAAGGGAAGAAGTATTCTTGACGAGAAAAATTAATCGTCGTATCAATCTTTCCGCGGTTGATATTTTTAATTTTCATTAATCGTCGTACTACAAAATACAAGTGAGAAAGAAATAACGTGAAATTCCTTTTATCGGACGATCAAATTAATTCAATATAACAGAACAATGGATTTTACTGAATAACACATAGATTCAAATATTGCATCACTGGTTATGAAATTTTTTTTCCATGATGCTTTAGCACAGAATTTACATACAGTATATGATATAGACCGAGTCCATTTCAAATTTGAAATCGAGCAGACAGGTATACGCAATGTTATGGAGTTTTTCCAAATTGAATTTTGTTGTTTTTGAACGAAAAAAAGTGAACCTTAATTTTTTGTTTTCGACAAAAAAATCTGCTACAAAGTTGAGGCTATATATTTTTCAAGAACTTCAGTAGCGCGCGATTAAACGTTCGAATGGCCATAAATTCGTAGCAGATTTTTTCTTCGACAACAAATGATTACGGGTCACTTGTTTTTCGTTCAAAAACAACATATTTCAACTTGGAAAAAATTCCATGACACTACGATTTCCTACCTCTTCGATTTGAAATTAATTCAATCTATAAAATACATATTATATATTATACAATTCAATTCCGTTCTGTTTCCATAAATTATTACTATTATTAATATAAACCGTATAACGATGAAATTAACCCATAGCTATTATTACGGTGTCGGGGATCACGAAATGGTGGGAAGGGGTATTAGTCCGTTGCAGAGATAATTGTGATTACGGGAATCGTTAATCTGTTAATGGACTAGTCGACAACCCCCACACCCCCACCCCGCCCTTCTAGAACCCATGAAACCCACGCGTGGCATGTAAATGTAGGTAACAAGTGATACACACTGTGTAGTAGATATAATACGGATGGGAAATTTGCACGCGGTTACTCTCCTCGGTTTCGGATTCGTCACGCGTCGCTAAATGGAGTTTCACCCCTCTCTCTCTCTCTCTCACTCTCTTTTTCTCTCTCTCTCTCTCTCTCTCTTTCTCTTTCTGTTCTCTGACATAATACGTGGATATGTATATATAGATATGGGTGTGCATATCACACGCACACGTGACCACGCTTTTGGGAGGTTTACCTTGTACGTAATATGTCGGTGCAGGAATCGGGTATATAACGTACATTCGGAGGGTGTCACGTGACTCGCGTTTACCCTCCTCATTCTGTTGAGGACCGCAACGCCATTACGTTATTGCACGGAACCTCATGTCGAGCGCAAACTGTCGTGTTATCGTAATTATCATTATCATTATCATTGTGATTATCATTATCTTCCTCACTGTTTCATCTGCATTTCGGACAGCCGCGCGACAACGAAATACGGAAAACAAAGACGGAGCGTGGGAGAGAGAGAGATTGAGGAATATAGACTGAACCCGGGTGCCAAAGAGTTGACGACAACGAGGTTCTACGGGAAATTTCCAAGTCCAAGCGCCGAATTAAGATATCTTCGATTGGGAGTTTTGAGGGGAAAAAACGAAGGAACAATTTTTCACATACGCGCTATTTTATTTTTCAACGCAACGTGTTGCAGGGTGGAATACATATTGTTGTTACTATTGTTATTATCGTTGTTACAAATTAGACATGTTTTTTCACATCTTCAGTTTCGGTGTTTGAATTCAAGCTGTATTTGAACAGGATACTGGAACGCAGATCGCAGGTAAAACTTGCGCGTAACTCGGTCGAAGGTGTGAAGATTCATTTATGTGTATATATGTAAGTCTGCATACGTATGCGTCGCGTTGAAACGAGACACGGCTGACAATCAGTTTTCGATCGGTAACTGATCTAGTCAGTTTTGATTTTGCCATTTGAGGCATCAGCGACGGCAAAGATCGCGCCAAAGACTCCAACGGTCAGAATCAGCAACAGCTTGATCGAATTCATGCTGCGAAAGTACAAGGATTATTTATCGTTTGTCACTCGTCGAGGAAGGTGGCCGATTTTAGCGAGGCTTTTGACTTACTTTGATGATTTTAGCGGGTCAACGAAGATTTTCCAACTATGCTCTATGCCCGCATTTCTGTCGTTTATATACCCGCGTGTTTGCCGCGTCGAAACGCTTCGCGTCCTCAGACACGGGCAATAATTATTTTACCGTTGGCGATAAAAGCGGCGCGATCGTGTCGAACGCGTAAAAATTGCGACAGAAAAGACGAAATGATAATAAAATTTGCCGACAGTAATAACTTTATCAATCCCGAAGCAAGCCTGTGAATAATTATCGCGAACACGGTTCTTCGATACGCGTCGACCTTCGTTTATAAGCTCGAATCGCTTCCCCTTATCACAGGATTCAATCTCTCTGCAATGATTGTGGATGTTTGGTGGACCTGGAGGGCTGCGAATTCCGTCGCATATTACACACTCGGGTCGCAATAAGGGTGAAGCTCTACCGATGATCGAAGGCTACACCCTCCAGGCGTTGCATGCAAGTATTCTCTGCCGATCAGCCCGCCGAGAATTTCACTTCATCTCCGTACGACGAATCCCGTCGCCGCCAAATTTTCATCGGCCCTTTGTCGTTGTTGTTGTATTTTCTCGTCATTCGGGACAATTTGGTGGATGAGAAACTTTTCCGGAGGTGTTTTCGTTCCTACGAATTGAGCATTTTTTTCTCTTCGTCGGAAAAATTATCGTCTCGGTAAGTTCCTGATCGTGTCGCACGATCTTGGCGTAAAATTTTATCACGCGGCGTGTACGATTCGAACGATTCTTATCATTTTCGTTTATGTTACTTCCGGATTTACTGCAGAAGTCGTCGCAGCGGTGCGAGTTCAAGATAAAAATTTTAATAGCATCGCAGGACACGTTATTTCTAGATGGGATCGTTTCGTGACCGAAAGGAATCACGACTTGTCGCGTGCAAAATCATTTACAAGTATTTTGGAAAACAACTTATGCAGGTGAATATTAGAAATTCATCCTAATCTTTGAATTTTTCAAGATAATCCAATGATGCTTGAAACGCGAACGTGAAAGAATTCTAAATACGTAACAAACAAGAACATCGAAGACGACGTTGGTCGGTGAAAAAAGTGTAGCATAAATTTTTCGTTCCAAAATTTTCATATTCATTTTTCACTTTCAGACCCATTAGCTAAATTCGCTCGATTAATTGCTGCTGGAATTTGAATCGCTAGTGGATGATGAGTCAGCGTTTTCAGAATCTGTTTCGCTGCTTGAACTTGACTTGCTATCGGAGGATGAAACTTTGGACGTTGAATCGTTTTCGGAACTTAACTGGCTGCTCGAACTTGCCTCGCTACCACTGTTTGATATGCTCGAATCGCTGGAACTTATCGAATTGCTTGAACCGTTTGAGCGTAGTAATTTTCATGCCGTGGAATCGGTCGCAAAAATATACAGATGATTTGTTATTTATCAAGAAGACTGATTGTTTTTAATTAAATTTTTTTCCTGAAGGCTCTTAACTCTCATCCAGCTTATACTTGTTAGTTCGTCGAAGATGATCTTCCAACAACTTTTCACCCTGGTATTTTCAACACTTACACAAGCCGACGAGTTACTTACGAAGACAATTCGTACCTCACGATTTTAACTTGACACATTTTACGAGTCGTTTAGTCCCGCCAATGTTTTATTTATTTATCCTCTTATCGCCAGCAAATTTTAACCTGGTGTCTGCGTGTGGATGCGGATAATCGTTGAATCGAGTTGCACGAAAACGTTCTTTATTCTAATCTTGATGTGGGAATCTTCGAAGTTATAGACACTTTTTGAGAAAACATAACATTTCTGAAAAACAAAAAATTTGAAAAAAAAAATGTACGAATTAGGAAACACGTAATCGTTTTGTTCAGGAAAAGTAATAATTAAGAAGGAAAAAGTATATGTTTGTCGGTAAAATAATGAATATCGATTTATTTCCGGTAGGACCCGAAGTTCAAATTAACTTAAAATTTTCTTGCACATCATTTTGTTGCAAAATTCTGTAAGCCTTAGATTTTTTCATGCCGGAGTTTTTCGGACGGACCGACATACTGACATATTTCGAAAATACCTGTTTTTCGAATTCTAGAGGTTCGAAAACTTGAAGATTTGTGAAATTAGAAAAAGTGATTTTCGATCGAAATTAATATTTTTTTTTTTATATCACCAACAATGATGAAAAGTGAAAATTCGAATGTAACAAATCGAAAGAATTCACTTCTACGTTATTCAATATTGATTCTCATCGTCTCTGGTTTTTTCACTCCCGTATTGAAAACCGGAATTAATAATAACGCTAGCGTCAAGTCAAGAATTTCAACCGTATCAGATCGGTGGAAACGAATCCTTAAACATCAAATTCGGTTATGAGATTGTTTTCCAACTAACTTCTTCTTCAATTTGAAATCCATTTCATCAGGAATAACAGTTTTGAATATTATAAGGCTCAGGAACGATTGTCTTTTTGGGATTATTTTGGAATAGGATTTAGGCAAACAAACAAATTAACAATTTTTCATGTAACCGCAATTCTATTTCATACGCAAGACGTCGATATATGTAGGATACAGAGTAGGCACGTATTGTTTATGTGAAGGAATTATTCTAAATTCATGTATATTCTAACCTAATCGAGAATCGACCTTGCCGGAAAACGGGTTCTAAGTGCAGAGTTACTTAAAGCTAGTTAGTTTCAAGTAGGTCCAACACTTTTCGGATAGGATAACTATGTCAGATCAATTTATTACACCAGCAAAATTTCATTTACCATGTAGCGTGTAGACGCGAATAAATTATACATACTGTTATTGGGCCTTTGAATTGCAGCTCCACAAAGAGATTCGTGTAATTATAATTTTTGATGAAACAATCTTATGGAGATGTCGGTGGACGTTATAAATTAAGTATCAAAATGAGACATCACCGAGTTTTCGTTGCGAGATTTCTTTTCAATCTTTCACTTTAAAATGGATTCCAACCCCGACTCGGTGTCCTTCACTAGTGTAGAAAGCAGACCAGAAGAGCCATCGGAAGTTTATTTGGTAGTGGATTTTGAATCATCTTCGGAACTTGAATCGCTACCGGATTTTGAATCATCTCCAGAACTTGAATCGCTACCGGATTTTGAATCTTCACTCGAAGTTGAATCGATAGTGGTGGATGAATCATCGGAGCTTGAATGGTTTTCAGAACTTGACTGACTCGAATCCTTTGAACTGCTTTTGCATGATCCGCCGCTGACGGTGGCGGGTAAAACCGACGCAAAGATTGCGAGGGTAAAAACCAGTAACACCGTGGTCTGTTTCATGCTGCGGAACAAATGAAATATATGCAGATGACTTATATTACTTGTCGAGTGAAGTAATTTTTTCGTAGGTACTGAGGCAAAAAGATTTTACATTTCAAAAAAGGCAAAGGGTAAAACTTACGTTGACTTTGGTTAACTTTGGTTCGTCGACGATGGTCTTTCAACAATATGCCGTGCCGGTTTTTCTACAACGTTTATGTATTATATCGACGAGTGTAAGAGTTTGGACATCACACGTATAGGTTCACACATATACGTGTGGTGTCGATCATCGTGAGGCTGCGAAAATGGTCAGTCGGTCAGTAATCGTCAAATCATCCACATCTATGTAACGTCCGTCTAAGACCCACGACCGAATTTTTAACTATTTATTTATTTGTTTTTTCTATTGTAACATTTTCGAACCCTGTTGGGAAGGTGACGAAGTTCAGAATCCGATGAGCAGATTGATTAAAATAAACAATATATAAGGACTGACGATTTAATAGAGCGGAAAAACATTTACTTTTATCGTACGACGCCTCCAAAAGATAAGCGTTATTTTTAAGTATTTATTATTATTTTATTTTATTTCATCCTCCATCACGATTCCTGACCAATTTTTATCTGTCTCACCATTCTTATTAATATAAAATGTCCTTTTCTATAATGCATTCATAGTACTTGGCTTGGCAAACAAGCAATTCGTTACACGAGTTATCCTCCGAGGCAACTCGTACCTCACGATTTCAACTGAAAACATTATTCCTCTCATGGTTTCGAGCGCACGATACTTGATAATGCGGAAATCGTTGAAGAGACCTTGACGCAAATGTTGTTTATTTGAAGCTCAATGCTGGCGGGACATTTTGAAATTACATTCTTCGGTTTTGCTTTGACGCATACTTTTCGTGCAACTTACATGTCGGATTAATTCGTAGATAAATAACTAGCTTCGTAAGTGAAAAAAAAGTCCCCCGACATTCGTAACCAGGCTTATTTTATTCGTGGAATTTTTACGATAATAACGATGACTTTGTCGTTGTTTACAATGAAAAATTTCTTCTCGACTTTCATCGTGCATAGATTGATGCATGTCGCAGAAATGAACAAACAGCTGTGTGGCATTATTTTCGCCTATATTATCCCTTTGATATCAGAATTTAACGAATGCACGCTCATTGACTTGAGTTCAGTTACAGGTTGCAGAATGCATTGTCTTATTTTCATTTTTTTTTGGTCTAGTCCCTGCCCTAATTATCGTCATCGCTAACTATCGTTACGTTTCGAATGATTTTCTTTCCCGTGAAAACATGTTGTTTCGGATTTTTTTCTCTTTATTGTCGGAGGACGAGTTGTATGTGAATCAGTGGGAAATCGAAACAATTAACATCTTCATAATTGCTGTCGTCGTCGGGGATTGATTTACCTCCGTACTGAAAACAGGAATTAACGATTAAGCGGATGACACGTCGAGAATTTCATCCGTTTCATATAGATGGAATCATATTCTTTGAATATGGAAGTTCGAGCCGAATTACTTGCAACTTATCGATCTTCGTTCAGGCGATCGTCTTCCAACTAATTTCTTCCTAAATTCCACATTCCTTCAAATGAAAAATGAGAGATTTCACCGCAATCCTTTGAAAATTATCGTGGGATTGAGGTGTTTCGGTATATGGGGATTTTCGAAAAAACAGTTCAACAATTTTTCATACAAGCACAATTTTATTTTCAATGCAACGTATCTCTGTGCAGGTTGGATACATATTTTTGGTAATTTTATTTCTACCGTTATCGTAAATTCGGATTTTTTGCAAAACCTCGGGTTTCGAGGTTCGAAGTCGTGCTCAAGCTGTATCGAAACAGAATGTCGTAACGCAGACCTTCGGTAAAATTCTTAACTACCCTGGTTAAAGATATAGATATATATGATTTGCATATGCATATGGAATAATAATTAGACACGGCTTGGTTCTTCGATCTTAGATCTTCTCACTACTTGGTCAGGATCGTCTTAAGCGTCTTCTCGAGATCCTTTACTGCTGAAGACAGCAATCCCGTTGATGTTGAATCAGTGTCGGTCGCATCATCGTCAGATATACCGGTTGGAGCCAGAATTGGTGCCGGTGTCTGCGCCTGGACTTCGCCGCATGTGAGGCTTGGCATTGACGGCCGGCAAGACAGCGGCAACGATTGCGACGGTCAGAATCAGCAAAAGCGTGGCGGACTTCATGCTGCGGAATCGATGAAAATTACGATTAATCATTTTTCGAGAAAACTCACCGATTGATGCGATTTTGAAAACTCGGAGATTCCTTTTTACGGAGAGCCGAGGAGACGTGTGACTTACGTTGATGGTCTTAGCGGGTCAACGAAGGTTTTCCAACTGTGCTCTTTGCCCGTTTTCCCAATCCTTTTATACCTGCTTATTTACTGCGTCGCAACGCCACGCGTCTCACGATTTTTGAGTAAAATTTAAAAGTCCTTTGTTCATTTTTTTACGATCGGCAGTAAGCGCATCGCGACCGTGTCGAGTGCCCGGGAATCGGAGAATCGAGTTTCATGAAAATGTTGTTACAATTTATCTATGGCACGACTTATTATTTTAACGTCTTCGAGGTAAACTGTTTTAAAAAAGAAACAAAATTGTCTCGATATCCGTATTATCTGCACGGCTGAAAGTAGTTCTGTGAAAAGTTGACTCTAACGTTATTTTTTTGGTAATGTTCAACTTTTGGAACGCTTGACTGCGAACAAAATTTCAATTGAAGTTTTTGCCAAAAAAATAACGTGAGATTCAACTTTTCACAGAACTACTTTCAGCCGTGCAGATAATACGGATATCGAGACAATTTTGTTTCTTTTTTAAAACAGTTTACCTCGAAGACGTTAAAATAATAAGTCGTGCCATAGATAGATAAATTGTTGACTCTAACGTTATTTTTTTGGTAATGTTCAACTTTTGGAACGCTTGACTGCGAACAAAATTTCAATTGAAGTTTTTGCCAAAAAAATAACGTGAGATTCAACTTTTCACAGAACTACTTTCAGCCGTGCAGATAATACGGATATCGAGACAATTTTGTTTCTTTTTTAAAACAGTTTACCTCGAAGACGTTAAAATAATAAGTCGTGCCATAGATAGATAAATTGTTGACTCTAACGTTATTTTTTTGGTAATGTTCAACTTTTGGAACGCTTGACTGCGAACAAAATTTCAATTGAAGTTTTTGCCAAAAAAATAACGTGAGATTCAACTTTTCACAGAACTACTTTCAGCCGTGCAGATAATACGGATATCGAGACAATTTTGTTTCTTTTTTAAAACAGTTTACCTCGAAGACGTTAAAATAATAAGTCGTGCCATAGATAGATAAATTGTTGACTCTAACGTTATTTTTTTGGTAATGTTCAACTTTTGGAACGCTTGACTGCGAACAAAATTTCAATTGAAGTTTTTGCCAAAAAAATAACGTGAGATTCAACTTTTCACAGAACTACTTTCAGCCGTGCAGATAATACGGATATCGAGACAATTTTGTTTCTTTTTTAAAACAGTTTACCTCGAAGACGTTAAAATAATAAGTCGTGCCATAGATAAATTGTAACAACATTTTCATGAAACTCGATTCTCCGATTCCCGGGCACTCGACACGGTCGCGATGCGCTTACTGCCGATCGTAAAAAAATGAACAAAGGACTTTTAAATTTTACTCAAAAATCGTGAGACGCGTGGCGTTGCGACGCAGTAAATAAGCAGGTATAAAAGGATTGGGAAAACGGGCAAAGAGCACAGTTGGAAAACCTTCGTTGACCCGCTAAGACCATCAACGTAAGTCACACGTCTCCTCGGCTCTCCGTAAAAAGGAATCTCCGAGTTTTCAAAATCGCATCAATCGGTGAGTTTTCTCGAAAAATGATTAATCGTAATTTTCATCGATTCCGCAGCATGAAGTCCGCCACGCTTTTGCTGATTCTGACCGTCGCAATCGTTGCCGCTGTATTGCCGGCCGTCAATGCCAAGCCTCACATGCGGCGAAGTCCAGGCACAGACACCGACACCAGTTCTGACTCCAGCGACGATTCCAGTACGTCTGACGATGATGCGACCGACACTGATTCAACATCAACGGGATTGGTGTCTTCAGCAGTAAAGGATCTCGAGAAGACGCTTAAGACGATCCTGACCAAGTAGTGAGAAGATCTAAGATCGAAGAACCAAGCCGTGTCTAATTATTATTCCATATGCATATGCAAATCATATATATCTATATCTTTAACCAGGGTAGTTAAGAATTTTACCGAAGGTCTGCGTTACGACATTCTGTTTCGATACAGCTTGAGCACGACTTCGAACCTCGAAACCCGAGGTTTTGCAAAAAATCCGAATTTACGATAACGGTAGAAATAAAATTACCAAAAATATGTATCCAACCTGCACAGAGATACGTTGCATTGAAAATAAAATTGTGCTTGTATGAAAAATTGTTGAACTGTTTTTTCGAAAATCCCCATATACCGAAACACCTCAATCCCACGATAATTTTCAAAGGATTGCGGTGAAATCTCTCATTTTTCATTCGAAGGAATGTGGAATTTAGGAAGAAATTAGTTGGAAGACGATCGCCTGAACGAAGATCGATAAGTTGCAAGTAATACACGTTACGTTTTTGGCAAAAACTTCGACTTTTGGAACATTTGACTACATAAAATTTCAAATTAGGATTAGTATTTTACATCGGAAATTATATGCATTTTTTATCAAATTCTTACCAGATTTTAAAGTTTTCAGCGACGTGCTGAGTTTCAGAATTTCTTGTTCATAGTGTCAATCCTCCGCAACACGGATTCTGCTGAAACTTCCGGGGGTGTTTGGTCCCAATATATGGAGCTTCCGATTTGTATAGTTTCATCCGTTGGGCCGTTCTCAAGTCGGAGCAAATTGATTCTATAAGCCGTTGAATGACTGAAATGCCCTAATGAACGAAATTAACCTGTTCTGTATTTTTGCTTTTTATATTAATTTTCATCGTTATCTCTCAAAGTTTCGATAACTCATCCTCACAGATTCAAGGTCAAACGGATATATTGTTATTTCAGAACCATAATAATGTATAAACTGCAAATTTTCTATTCCACGATATATTTCAAATCGATCGAAAGAGGGCCCAACGGATGGAGCTGCGCATTAGAAGCTTCACATTTTGGGCCAAAAAACACCCCGACAAGTTTCATCAGAATCTGTGGTCCGAAGGTTTGATACTCTCCTTATACATTCAGCTTTTAAAATGTCCACCAAATAATATTATTCAACTTTGCAACAAAAACAATCGTCGTGCTATTCCGACAATTCCTGCGTTGCTTATCACGCTTGAAGTACAAGAATGAAAATTTCATCGCACGAGTAATGAAAAGCGTTCGTAGCGATACCGCGTTAAATTTTTACTTCCAAATCGTGTGGTGCGAGGCGTCATTGACAATAATTTGTTTCTTCACGTTCCGACAGCATGAAGTCGATCTTTCTGTTCTTCATTTTGACCATCGATTTGGTACCCTAATGGAGAATTAGTATACGCAAGAAAAAGCCATATGGTGTGCGCCGTTGGTATTGAAGAGACAAAACAGAAAAAACAAAAAAATCGGTATTTTTTTTTTATGACCACGTCTTGTCGAACGGATCCAGTGAATCAAATGAATGGAGCGGTGGTACGAAAAATGCACTTGTTGTAAAGGAGGTTTCACTTTCATGTGTGATCACTGCCAGGACTATTCTTCCTCAAATTTCCATCAGCTAATTTTATTTGCAGTTCACTTTTGAGGTACTTGTTCTATCTGATTTTATTAATAAGTCGATCTCTAGTTAACTATAGATCTAATCTTACTTGGATTTATTTTTTCATTATTTCAATTTTTTGCAAAGCCTTATTACCTAGGAGGAAGATTCGACAGTGTTATTGAGATAATTCGCTGTCAGGACATTTATAATTATGATGAAAAAAGAAGAAATAACATCGCACTCACTTTCACCAAATGCATTCACTTGCGCATTTCGGATTCTTCTAATTAACCCTTTCATTTTCAGGTGCGAAGGTTTCCGATATTGTTTTTCAATTCAATCGTTACTTGAATACATATTTTATCGTGAACGTGATTTCATTTTTCTCCAGTCCTTATCTTTTGATCCTTACATCCCTCAAAATGCCTAAGATACACGCACTTTAACCGAATTACTCTACACTCTTGAGGCAACTGATCGGTGAAATTGTAAAGGTCGTGAAGTAAGAGGAACAAAACCTTCCCCTGTGTTTGCGCATAAAATAATGATAAACTGTATGCTTTATCGTATACACAATATTATATGTAGACACGGTTAAATCCGAGATAAAATTGTCAATTAAGAGTATTGATTCGACACCCTTGAATTGCATCCGACACTTAGAGAGTTAGAGGTTTTGACCGCCGCGTCAAAATGTGGTTCGAAAAGTTTATTCTGCACATTGTTATATGTTGGTTGGACCATTGTCTTCCCTAAATTGGCTCCCATTGTTTGTTGATGGCATCGCTAATTACCTAACACTGTTCGACCCCTCCTTCTCGGCACCGACTTCCAAAGGGTTTCGGGATTTCCCAGATTGTCTGGAATTAATTCCTACAGCTTTGCTCCACCCACTTCGTGATACTCGGGTTGTAATCTATTACGCCTAGGATCAGTCTCCCTCCCCTTCTCTCTCTCTCTCTCTGCCTTTCATCGAACGTTCTTCCGAGCATGGTTGCCATCGAATGGAGCCGCAAAGGGAGAGCCGAGCCGGAGAAGCGTGATCCTTTCCTACACTCTAGCAAAAGTCAAAGCTTCCGCCTTGAACTTGTCGTCGTTGGTTCGCCGAGCTTTCGAGGTCCGTTGGCGAGACAAAGCCTTTATGCTTCGTTGTCGTGGGCATTGCGCACTTCGCGTTTCGTTTCGTTAGTTCGCCTTCGCCCAGACGACGATTCTGCGGCGACTCCATTCTTTGAAAGTCCGGCGCAGCTCGGATGCTCGAATCTACGCACGTATGGAAGGGTGCAACCGTACCGAGTAAAAGGTACAATGCGACCTGCGTTTACGAAAACTTGTCCGCTTTACATGCTCGCCACTATTGTTCTCGTTCATCGTCGTCGGTGTTTAATGGTTATGGTACGTACGGTATTTTTCGCTGCATGGTCTCGAAACGAATGCACGCAGGCGAGCAGCTTCTCCTTCACCGTAGTTGCGCCGATCTTCCAACACTTCCATTACACCTACAACCAGACTTGGCTTCGCTGCAGCTTTGAGGGGGGAAAAGTTGAGTAAAATCACCGATTTTACAACCCATAGATCATCGGTCGTATCGATTGTCTACTCGTGATAAAAATGACGCTATCCAATCTCTTTCAAAGATGATCGTGAGCCTTTGAGCTGGGAATTGAAAATTGCTCGTATAACGCGACTCGGAGTTTGACTGCCTAAATTTATGTCCCCAATTCTCTATCCACCGTTCCAAGGTACGATAAACGGTCAAACTTTTCTAATAGAAACCTTCCGTTTGAGTAACTCGACGTCAACTTATCACCTCCTCCAGCTTCTCTCCCCAATCCTTTCTTCTGCACTCACGCGTGGAGGCTAAAGAGATGATTAAATTTCTCGCCGAGTCGAGATCTTCAGGATCGCATAAGGGACCAAAAACTGGAACCAATTGTCTTATCCTCTCTCCTCATTCTCTTCCTCTCACAGCTATTTCAATACGATAGCTAATCCATTTCGGATTTTTAGACGTCGGTTTGTTTCTCCGGAAGCATAAAGTGCCGGATTTCCAACGTTCAACATGACGGACAAAGTCCTTTACCTGTAGCTCGTATAATCCTCCTCGTCTTTTCGTTCTATCCACCAAGTCGCCAGAGCCACTTTTATCCTGCCAGCTTGTGAAGAAGGGTAAGGAACGCTGGACGCCCGGCTACCGTTTCAGATTTTGTTAACTGATACCGAAACTACGCTAACTAGCTCTGTGATTAACGAGCTCAGGCTTCCAACTTCGACCTTGAAGGGTGCAGCAGCTACGCATCGGTGTTCGGGACGCGTGCAGGCCGAATGAAGGATCGTTCTCTCTCTCTCTCTCTCTCTCTCTCTCTCTCTCTCTCTCTCTCTTAAGGGGGTATTCTAGTGTAGAAATTTGAAAAAATCGATTTTTTTTTTTTTATATTTTCAAAGCTTAACCTTTTAAGAATGTGTCCTTGAAAGGACAAGTCAAAATTTCAATTATTTTCAGAGATATAGCTATTTTAGTGACACGTCTTCAATACTGGCTCGGCTGGAACGAATACTTTAAACGCGTTTTTCTCAAAACTACATTTTTCAAAACGGTTGACATGATTTCTCAAGTTCTATTGAACCGATTTACTTGAAATTTGGTGAGAATCTTCTCAATACATGTCTCTATCGCACGAACCATTATTATAACGAAATAATAATTTTTACTATTTTTAAAAAATTCAGAAACGTCCAAAAAAGTCAAAAAAAACGTATTATTTTTTTCGGACAGCCGTAATTTGGCAAAAAAAAATTTTTTTTCGACTTTTTTTTGGTTAGTACGATAGCTGCATTTATGTAGATTAATAATCTTTTTTTTTTTTTTTTTTCTGATGACCACAAGGGTAGAAATCGTGGCGACGAGGATACTGCCTTTTGTTTTCCCCTTCCACTTCAAGGACGCATAATTCCATGAAAATTTATTTTTTTGTTTTTAAATTCATTTTGTGTGCTCTTAATATATAAATAAATAAATGATAAAAAAATGGATAGTAAAAATATCAATAGCTTTTATTTTATTCACCGTCAAAAAATGCTCGAAATTCGGGCCTCTAGACTAGAATACCCCCTTAATTTTTAAAAGTCTGACAAAGCTCGCGAAAGACTGAGACGGTCATTTTGTCGCGACGCTGATTACCTGCCCTTTATCTTCACCTTCTCACCTTTATTGCTTATTTATTCTTTTCCTCTATTCGTCTAATTATTCTTATTTTTCTCTGTTGCGGCATCACATTTATGCATACAACGCGATACTCTTTAACGTTGGACTTTTAATCAAAATCCTCTGTAGATAATGAGATTCGACGAATAGTTTCATAAACCTGACACCCGTATTATCCGCAGCTGTATCAAGTCGTGCGGACAAAGTGTTATTTAATAGCCTCAGATTATACAGACGGGCAAATAATGAAACGAGTACAGCGAGCCAAATGACTCATGAATATTAATCCATTTATGAATCGTTTTACGTTAAGAATATCGAAATAACAATAGGAAAGTGTAATTCTATTTCAGAGGGTGAAAAGCGTCGGCCGATTCAAAAGTCACCCCCTCTCAGGTCTCTCGTTTTTCCATCCCTTTCTCTTCTAATTCTCATACGTCAAACAAACGAGGGTTATAAGGATAATAAGGAAAAAAAGATCGTCGTTTGGGATAAGCACTCTGTAAAGGGGTGCAGAACCGTCCTGACGCGAATACATCTAAAACATTTTGTGATAATGACCAGAGAATAATTAAAATCTGATTTATAGCCTCATTACGAAATATTATAGGTATACAGTTGGGCTCCCTCAAGGGTTTGTGTTTTCTCAAAGGTTGCTTCGGCGTGTATATTATTACGCCTTTACGTTGTACGGATCGAGGGTGTTTTTTTTTTATACTATGAAAAATCACACCTTCGTTGGGTCGACGAAATTACATTATTCAGAGCTTGCGTAAAGTCTGATTATAAACGTCGCGGTGCCAATTCCAAAAGGGCTTTATACTTATTTTACGTCCTTTTCGCTTTATATAGCTTTCTGAAATCAAAAGGGTGCATAATTTCTTTTTTTTCTCTCATTGCCAACCGTTCCATATAAAAAATTTATACGATATACATTCTTTTGGCTTTAAACATTTTTTTTTTCTTTTTCCAACACTTGGCTTGAAAATAAAGTTACGGAACGATTGGCAATGAAGGAAAAAAAAATTATACGCCCTTTGATGTGCTGCTAGAATTTTATCATTTCTCACGTTATCAGAAATATGATTTTTACCAAGAATCGCATTCGCTTTGCCGAAAAATAATCTATACCCCATGATTTAATCACGTTGAAGTTAGTATCGTTACCGTAACGATTCATATTGTTGAAAAACCGTTATTTCGCAATTTTGAAATTGTCTGAAATTCGTTAAACCTAAGTAAAACCAAAAGACACTAATATTTCGAAATCTTAGTTCCTTAAAAATCATTGTAAATTTAAGATAATACATTTCTTAAATCGATGTCAATTATTTCATCGTACAGTGGATTACAGTTCTGATCATTTGCAGAAGATTATAACCGACGGTAATTGGCTTACGGTTTATCGACCGTATTCGTACTGTTTGAAAAGCCATCTAATGCGTATCCGCACACCGCTGGCTTTCAGATCTTCGGAAATGCTGGTGGGGAATTGATTGAGCAAACTTGTGATCCTCCCGGCTTAGGAACGGTGACTGTGCAGAATTCTGGATCAGAGTAATTACCGATTGCCATTTCGAAATTATTGCGGTGAGCGTTGTCTACGTACGTAGTATCCTCTTACCTTTTCTTTTTCTCACCTTTGATCATCACCTGCGTGACTCGCTTACTCAGACGTCGTAAAGAGGAACGAGTCATCCATTTCTATATATATATATATATATATATATGTAAGGTGAATTCGAGTCGTGCACTCGCTTCGGCATATACGTACGATAATTACGTAGGTGCGATTTGAACTTTCGTGGCATATCGTTGACACTGAGCAGACACGCGATGAAACGAAATAAATGTCTCCCCCTCTCCCCTCAATTTACATTCACCGTCTCATTAGCTCGGTTTAATTGCACCCCGTTGTGCTGTTGCTGCTGCTGTGCTTTTTAACCAACCTTTGACGGCTCGCCGACCGCGGTTAATGAAGATATTCACGTTTGTCTTTTATTGTACATTCGGTATGCCTATGCGTGTCCATTTAGTATCGTTGTGTAATTAATTATCAGAGCAAAGTGTTATGGACATTCAGGCTTCGAAGCATTACCGACGTCAAGGTAGAAGGAATCGAAACTGAAACAGCGCTTTTTCAAAATCATAGGCATGAGGTTTAACCCTTAGCTGACAACTTTGTCTGGTATAACATTGCTGGCATCTTGAGATCACGCAACGAAGCAATTTAATATTTTTACCTGAATTATTTTTTATGGGGGGGGATTCACGTAAGTGTATTTCACGAGACGAAAAATGTCGCAACGATAATTTTTAATTTGGAGGTGGTAAAAAAATGTTTTAAAAAGTAGAAGTTTTCAAATTACGAAAATCTCGATTAAAAATCTTTAAAACACGAAGGACCCCAAGGTGCCAGGTAAAGCTTAATATATCTCTCAACATAATTTTTTCAACCTGTCCGGCTGACTTGTCCTATAAATCGTATACCGATGAGAAACGAAACTCTGTATATAATGTACAGTGTGAATTTTTTAAACGATAGACAAGTCAGTCATCTGGTATAGTTTAATGCGCACGCGCGACAATTCGAGAACGGTTGTTTGCCAGGGTGACCAACCGTCGTGAACGTAACCTTAAAAATTTTATACAGTTGCCGATGAAAAGTTGTCAAATAAAACCTTCCAACAGCGGCCATCTTTGGGACTAAAAATGTTATCCGTTATTGAGGAGTGTCCGCTATTCAGAACAATATTAAGGTGTGAATTGTGCTTCGGGAGATTTTTAGACTGTTGGTTGTAAAGAGGAATCCGTTTAGCGAAAAATTTCACTGTACTTAACACCGACCAGCTGTAACAAAAATTTTTCAGGTTACATACATCGCGGCGAATTGTCGTCTAAATTTGCGACAGTTGGTCATCCTGGGAAACAATTGCTCTCGGATCGTAGCGCATGCGCGTTAAAATGTAGCAGATGACGAACAATTATTTCGTGTCAGGAATTCACACTGTATACTATGAATAATATCAACTCCGCGAAGATCGTGTCTTAAAATCCTTTAAAGTGGTTCGTGCTTTTTTTTTTTTTTTTTTTTTTAAGTTTTTTTTTTCTGTTTCCATTCGCGCGTGCGAGTATCGAATCGCATGGACGTGAGGGAGCGGACAAACGCCGGATAAAGGAGGCCTAATGATTCGTATTCAAATTTCTGTCGAGTTTGGGGTAGGATAAAGAGGAGGAGGAGGAGGAGGAGGAGGAGGAGGGTCGGGGTTTTGAAAATTAATTGAATTCGAGGCCAAACATGCGGGGAGGGACGAACCCTGGAATTATACGGAATCATTAAAACTTGTTCGCTTGTTAGCGAGCGAGTCAGTGAAGTTGCTGTTGCTCAGCTTCGTCGTTGTGGCGCTACGATATCATCTTCCGATGCTGCAGGGGAGCTAAGAAAAATAAAGGATGTTTTAATCCTTTGTGTTTTATTTCAATTTTCTTTCTTTTTTCAGTTTTTTTTCTTTTTTTTTGTTTTTTTACTACCGTTTTTATTCAAACCCTTCAACTCGTTGTCTTTTTATTTTCTTGGTTTTTTTTTTTCTCTCTAACGGGTTAACGGGAAAACGACGAATACACTTCACTCCAATTACGAACCCTGTTCAGCTTGTTCGGTATTTTTATCCCTCTCACTCTGTGTTTCCATGACGATGTACATATATTTTTTTTCCATATAAATGTGTACAGCTAAATAAAACCATAAGAACTAGTCGCTTCTCGATGATGTTACAGACTCGGTATCATTTTATCATAATGATACTTATAAACTATTCATTACTGCTGAATCGAATGGTGTGACAGTGTTTTCGTAGTGATCGGAAATATTGTTTCGAATTATATTCATCTGAATATCCTACATTGTTGATAAATTTTATGATTCGATAAAAGGCGGTGGATGATTTATTCGGTTGATCGTAAGTTCTTTGAATTATTAAAATTATCTGTATTCTTAAAACCTTCTACTTTCTCTCTCTCTCTCTCTCTCTTCGCCTTAGAGCCAACTCCATCAAATCTTTCATGTAACCCTCAGCTCATGTATTCCATATAATGCGTATATATTATAACGAATATAATCCCCGCATATCTCGAACACGTCCGATCCTGTCATCGTCGCGTTTATTTTAATTGGAATTTTTATACGACAGATATCCGGTCGTGATGTTAATTTCGTCGCGGTCACTATCTTAGTATATACAGTCAGAGAGATCGTTTTGCCCTTGCCCAATATTGCCTCTGATCTAATCCGCGTGTTATTATATCCAAATATAGGTATAACGGGAGTGAAAATTTTCAGATATATTTAATCGTCACCGCGATTCGTAGGACATACCATCGTGATTTACACCGTCTCTCATTCTGCATGTACGATACTTGCATTGTCCATACACTTTCCTCACTTGTGTAATAACGTAATACTTACCTGGATTACGGGGGAGAAAAGAAAAAAAAAAAAAAGAAAAAGGAAAATGAAATGGTGTAAACAAGTCAAGAAAACGTTGAGTTTTTCTCAAAGAAGGGCGAAAAGGGGAAGAGAAAGATTCCGGGGTCCTGTTGATCCCGAGGCTGAGTCAAGATTTACACCGGCGATATTGCGAAAATAATAATATATCAGGCAATTTCCGGAAGCAAACAACTTTCCTTGTCGACGTCGTTGACGTCATACGACATGGCGGAGAGAGAGAGAGAGAGAGAGAGAGAGAGAGATAGAGAGAGAGAGAGAGAGAGAGAGAGAGAGAGAGAGAAAGAAAAATAAAGAAACAAAAAGAAACTGTATCGCGAATTACATCACGGACGTCAAATAAACCGGCTGTTTGAATCACGCGGGAGGAACAAACATAGCCTAAAGGTATTATTTTACCATCAAGAATACGCGTATACCTGTCCAATCAATTCTTGGTACCCGATTGTGTAACTTCGATCATATCAGAAATCGTCCTTACCCGTGTAACTTTTACGCCTACGCTGCAAACAATCGCTGAAAAGGCAAATATTATACTCATCCAACTTTTATTACACTGTCTTAAGGTCACGTAACAGTCCTACCTTTACCGACTGAGCAAGCTCACCCTTTTTCTTCGTACATTAAATGAAGAAATGAACGGAAATGGTTCAAATTTTCACTTATCTTTCAAAAAAAGCTTGTGGTTTTTTACATCCGCACTAAACAGCGCTTGAATACCTAGATTGAGAAGTGCAGTGCGTATAACGTGAAACTACCGCCATTCGGGTGAATATTTTCCCCTCGGTCTGTTTGCTTTGGGCTGGTTGCCGACATCCCTTATAATAGCTGCCGTTACTGCGGCATTGACGTTAGGTGCCACCTGATACGTTTGTTGACGTTTCGAGGAGCATGACTAGGAGAGTTTTTGCCCTTTCCGGGGGCTTCATGGCTTCAAGTGTCGCCGGGATCATGACGGTATTTGCCGAGTTCACACGCCGTTAACCTTCTCATTCACCGACGCTTGGCTACGTAATCGCATTCAAGAAGCAACCGTGAGGTCACAGACACGGTACCTGCACCCATGATGCAAGGAAACAGCCTCAGTCTCCGCATATCCAAGACGATGTCACAGAAGTCACGTAAATAGGTTACTCATTTATTTCCGTGTATTCTGTTTACCGAAAATACCGATGTACAACGATGCAAACACTGAGGAATGACAAAATATCAAACCTACACGACATCGCCTTGGATACGTTTTACGATTGTTTCAAATGAAGCGCATGTGCGCATCGCTTCACCTTATTTCCTTGCATCATGGGTAGGTACACCGGACAACGTCACGACTGTTATCTCAGTTTGTTTCTAGAGGGATAATATCTTCTTCTTCTCATACTTGTCTCAATATTACCATTGTGTACCGCGTGTAGACGCACACGCGTCTCCAATCGATTCGATCCGACTTCAACTGACCCACGAAGATGGTGTCATGCTTCCATGCATGCACGGTAATTTAAAAACGTTCATCTCTCTTGTTGGCTCACGGCTCGTGTGACGGAGGCTTCTGCATCCATCCAGCTGTCCGATATCGTTCAAGAAATCAACCTCCGACGCCACTCCCATAGCTTATAATAAAACATAACCCATGCACCTTTTACACCATATATATGTGTATGTACCACATATACAATCGTGCAACATACGCACGAGTATAAGGTACAAGACATCCAGGAAGTAGACAATGGTCGATCAATTATCTTGTCAGGACTTTTGACCTTGTTCTTTGTCGTTATTATTATTTATGTTATTGTTATATTGTGTATTTTTTATTGGACTCTGGAACATGCGGCTTCGTTCTTTTTCTTATCTCTTCTTCTCAACATCTATGCCTGTAACACGCAGAATACTGTTACGTACGTTTTATCGACTCATACAACGTTCTGTAACGCGTTACTGTTCACTGAAATTGGTCTGTGGATTAACTTTATAAAAATTTTCACGCGTAATCTAATGTTGGGAAAATCGAGTCTTGAAAAAACAGTGACAAGCTTGGTGCGATTTTTTTTTTTTTTTGTTTTTGTACACAGCTTTCACCACATCTGGACAAACAGATCGTGTTCCTTCCCCCTTTTTTTCCTTACCTCTTTATCTCGCAAGGCACGAGGCTAAGAACTGATTAAATTGTACAATATTTAGCCAATAACATGACGGTTGCAAACGTATTATTTTCAAAAACAGAATTTCAAGCTAAATCCTTTTAACCTGAAGATTGGAACGATTTTTTTTTTATTTCTGATCTCTCTTTTACCAGATTTGTCAGTTGGCGAAAATCAATATCGTATTGATAATTATGTATAAATTTTTAATGACCGCAACGAGACTTTTCTAACCTTGGTTTACACAGTTTTTTTTTTTTTTTTTTCTGACCAGACTGTACGTCCTTAACTCGCGTGTACGGGAGTACGCCCTCAGCTTGGCATCGAGTACTTTTGAAACAGTAATGGTTTTATCGTCACTATTGCAGCTGTGCTGTGCTGCAATGAATGGAGGTTAGGGAGGCAGGGAAGAGGACCGAGGGGTACCCCGGGGGAGAAATTGTCTTTGCCAATTCGCGTAATTGCTCCAAGAGTCGGCTGGCAGGCGACGGGGGGAGGGGGGAGAATAACTCGCTACAGTTGTTCTTAAATGGGTTCGTTTCGGCGTTGGATCTAACGCATCGGAAAAACGGTCATATTGCTCCGGGTCCTATTACTATTAGGTTGGTATTACTTACACCGGCAAATCCGGTTCACAACTCCGCCTTTATCCGCACCACTAATTTGATATTTCCATTAGTTTCCTAATCCTGGAATTTTCCGAACCATCTGCCACATATATGCGTGCTGCTTTCTCTAATTATATACATTCCATCTACTCTGCACGCTTTTTCACTCTCCATTTTCACGAACCGATATAATCATTTACTTTTTTAGATATATATATATAATGCATATATTTATTTATTTACTTACAATTGTAACTTATTTTTTCGCACACTCTTTCAACTCGAATATATGTAGCTAAATTTTCAACCGCGATGATATCTCGCCGAGTGACAAAAATGTTTCACAAAGATTCTACGAGATGAGGAAAAAGAAATTGAATTACTTTTAGTTGGGTGTGTGTGGGAAAAAAAAATCACTTTTATTCTTCGTCGTCTGATTCGTTGTAAAGATCTGAGAAAGCAATCTTCTCCCGTGAGCAGAGTTGAAACAAACGTAAATAAAAATCTGAAAACGAAGCGAATGAATGAAAACAAGAGAAAAAGAAAGAAGAAAATCAAAAAAATCTTCGTTGAAAAGACGCAATTTCAATGACACAAAGCGGTTAATTATATATAGCTACACTGAATGATCGGCGAATATATATATATATATATATATATTTCGCAAAGTGTATAACACGTATAGTGTAGATGTATATATATATATTATAATTTAATGTGTAGGTATATAAAAGCTTCGGACTCGAGCTTTTAGGCGCGGTTGCTTTCTGCACCAGCAGGGATAACGAAATATAATTGTCCACAAATTTTTGGAAAGGTTGTATAACGTGTTGGTTGAAATTTTCACCGTCAGATTCATTAGCGAGTGGAAAATTGGGGGAAAGCGGAGGGAAAGCTTTAGGAGAAAATCTCTAACTCGATTTTATCCCGCGCGGTATAATTCAATAATGCGCTTTCGCCGTGCGAACGGAATTTCAAAACAGGAATGTCAGTGTCATTAATTCCCACGAAGCCTTTCGTTCATTTTATCATATTCGACTTTATCGGATACGAAAATACCATTTTTAATTCTCTCAAATAAATTTTAGTAATACCGATTGCGTGATACGATTTTTGAAAAATCGATCAAACTTCTGATCGATTCTATAAAATGTTCAATATATTCACAGAGATCATAATTTCTTCTCTCTTTCATGTCGATGAAAATTATCGCGTAAAAAACTGTGTTTTTCCGACTTGCTCTTTTTTTTTTAGCAAAATTATGATAAATTACTTGGTGAATAGAATCGGAAATGGAGGAGAGAAAGAGAAATAGAAGGGATGGTGAAAGAAATTCACCAACGGAAAACAAACGGGCAGCCGTTGTTTGCACGTCGATGAGAAAAGCTGTCCGAACGTCTTTGGATAACAAAGCTTATTCGAAAGCTCCTGGCGCATCTGCAAGCACGGGGCTCGCTTTGCCTCTCGTAGCTAAGCTTTTACCGCCTTCGGCCGACGGCGAAATCTTCTTAAAGCAATTTGTATCCATGGAATAAAAATACACCGAGTGAGCCATCATCCCGTTACTGCGGCCGGATCAGGGAAGATGAAATCTCGACCGTTTCACCTACGCGACTCGTATCTTCAGCCGACTTTTCTTTATCGGCTTCGATGCCGCAGAGGCCACATTAGAAAGTTTCGAAGCTTGATATATGTGTATGTATATATATATATATATATATACAGACATGTATTCGAATATAGTCGTTGCTGGAAGAGGGATTATAATCGGGAACAAGAATTTTTACATTCAATGAAGCCATTTCCGGCGCACGAGGTGAATTCTTATAATTCATCCGGAATTTTGTTCAACATTTTTCTTCATCGTGAAGCGATAATAATATTAGACGAGTGTAATTTTTTTTCAATACTTTGATGAGAATTTATAATAATACAAGAAAATTTAGTTTCCGATTTTGGCAATTATCCCGCAATTTTCAATGTGAAATTGAATTTGCGATGCATATGAAAGGAAAGTCGATTGAGTTAAATTATTGGATAGTTGGAGATACAGTTTGAAATTGAAATAAATTAAATTCGATGAGATAATTGGGAAGAAAAATCCAGGTGTTGTAACGTTGTGTTTATTCTTACGGTAGAACGAACGATGAATTTTTTTTCCACGAGAAGTAGAAACTGGTTCCCTTTCATTTGTGGATAAAAAAAATCACGCGCAAGTTTTCCGGTGGCGGTGGAAAATATTATTTATAGTCAAGGTGTGTTTACGTGTTGCTGAGTACTAGGCTAATTAAAAATAAAAAAGAAAATGAGGAAAAATACAAGAGGTAAAACAAAATGACGCGAGAAGGTTTCGACGCCTACGTGAATCGCAAATTTTCGTACACCGCGACTCGAAGCACGACAAGCTGGCTGAGATATTAATGGTGTGAGGAAGAAAAACACGCGTATGCTAAATATTGATGCATATTATATACACGAGCGAAGACTGGACGATCGAAACATCTGTCGCTTTAACTTCAGGGCGGGGTTGAAATTCCGAAAGCGTATAATTCCGAATTTTTTTCGTGGCGAAACTCCGAGTAAAGATATCAGACTTTGACGAAACGTCAAAGTTTCGAATGGTCCGAAACCCGAAGCTTAAAGTTCCAAGAGGGAAAAAAATGCTGAAAAAGCATAAGTCTGACAAGTCAAAGTTTCGAAAGTGTGAAAGTGACGAAATTTAAAGATCTGAAACATCGTAATACCGAATGATCCAAGATTTTCAGTTCTGCAAATTTTCTGGTTTGGTGAAATTTCACCACTTTGATCTTTTTTTTGTTATGAATTTTCGATATTTTTACGTTCGGAATCCTGGTCGTTCTGATTTTCGGTTTTTCTCATTTATTTTTTACACCTACTCGTTGATTAAACTACGCTGTGTGAGTATATTTTAATTTTTGGAATTTCACACTATCGAAACTTTATTTTTCAGAATCTTGCGTTTCGGAACTTTGACCCGTCGGTTTTCCGGCCATTCGAAACTTTGTTGTTTCTCCAAAGTTTGATTTCGTTACTTCAAGTTTCGCCGTCAAATAATTTGGAATTTGGCGCTTTCGTGAATTTTTAAATTCGGAACCTCAACCCCGCACCTCAATATCAATACGCAAATCAATAACGCGAAAGGAAAATACAGCCAAGGTTCATATTGTATAATAATATGTGTCGTATAAATGGAGGACAAGTCGGCAGGTTATATTTGGATATTCTTCTTCTTCTTCGTTTTCTTGCATTTTTTTTTCTTGTGTTGGAATTCTAGGCTGATCGTTAGAACACGAAGCTTTTCGGTGCGATGGAAAAAAACTTCGTCACCGTCATAGCGACATTCGTCATTTTTCTCCTCAACTGGTATCGAAATACGAAACCGCTACACGCACGTCGAAATTCTACTTCAAGCCTTGTGTGCGCGGAGGCGGAAATTCAATACACTTTTCCCCTCTCCCGAATGTAAATATGAAAAAAAGCACGTTTTTAGGAGCCTGCGTCGAGGGGTGGAAAATGAAACTTGAATCAGAGATAACAGCGTGCAACCGGCAGACAAGAGAGTTAATTAAACCCTCTACCTACCACGTGTATGTTATATGGGGTTGAATTACAACGTGCGCATATATATATATATATATGTATGTATGTATGTATGCATGTATGTATGTATGCACGTACACAATCATGTCGCCGACCCTCGTTCATCTCTCGATATTCAAACCGTGAAACGCGTTTTTATCATTATTCAATCCATCCGCGTATCAATAATTTCTTCGTCGATACAAACTCTTCGTGCTCCTCGTCAGTTGGAACGAAGAAAAAAAAAGAAAAAAGAAAAAAATGTTACGCGCATAAAAAGAATTTTCGCGGGAAAGGAAAAAAATTTTCTTTTTCGACCTTCCTTCTTCCTCACAATTATCGGTATTCCAATTTGTTTTGTTCTCTTTCTTTTCCTTTCCGGCAAAATCTCCTCTCCGTTTCACGAAGAGAAAGAAGAAAAATAGAAAACATAATAACAGTATTACAATTGCGTATGTATGCCGTTGGTAATTTTCTAACTCGTAAAATCGGCTGATTATACAACAAACAATGGTGGACTGATTTAATCTGCGATCCTGTTCGTTTTTTTCGTACAATAATAGATCGGACGGATAGAAGTGACGATGAGAAGTTGAAGAAGGCGGACGATGGTATATTTTTACAGAATGAGTGACAAAAATAAAGATGGAGAGTGAAATAATAATGATAGTAATAGGCCGGCGCCTCACCTTGATCCATATAATAATATGCCTACCGTCACCTACTTATGTATACAATATACGTATATATAAATCTGAGGAAGGGATCGACGTTGTTTAAATCGCTTGGTGGCGTTAAACAAAGCGATTTGCAAAAATAGCGACCGCTTAACAAACGGCAACGCGGTGCGATAACGACTTGGCGGGAATTCAGCTTTCCTCGATCTCTCTCCTTTCCAACTTCATTGTTTTCATCCGTGTTCCGAACAATTTCATTTGTCATAAGTTTAGGTTTAATCTTTTCACGTGATTTTTTTTTACAAATTTTACCAACAGTTTTTATAACGCATTAAATGCACGTTGGTATGCACTCCGCAAACCGGATGTTATTTCTATACTATATATACACCTGGAATGTGTGTGTGTGCTTACATATACATGCAAATAAAGTACCTACCTATTATGTATACAAATATGCACGTAGCTACTGCATACACGAAGCTTTTGAGGCGTACACGAGAAAGCGATTAAGTTTTCTTTCTCAACCAAGAGTCGTTTCTCAAGTGGAACTTGAAGCAAAATTTCATACAAGACTCTGTAACTCCAGATATTTGTACACGTATATTATTTTATTCATCCGCAAAGACTTGTTTATTCTTATTTGAAATTAGCAAGTAAGATATTGAATATTAGATAATTACAATGTATGTGAAAAAGCATTGCTTAGATCTCTGCAGAATTTTTTTTTTTACAAAAGTGTTGAAAGACTCTTTTCTGAAAATTTTGGTGAAAAATTTGAAAAAATTTTCAAGCTCGATAACCGAAGACAAATTATAAATAATATTCTATGCCAAGGACGTATTGATTGTAAAAACCACTACTGTGCGATTAATGTTTTAGACGACAGCTTCGATTGATGGTAAAAACGATTAATTTAGTATAATTTCGCACCGATTTTTATTCAAGGAAAGAGATACAGAAGAAAGCGAAAAAAAAAACAAAAAAATCAAAGACATCGACCTCAAAGTTGAAGCTTAAAGATTTCAGGGATATTAGATGATCAATAAACGTTTAGGACAGTCTGATTGCGGTAAACGATATACAGCTGGCATGAACGTGGCGCCGCTGTTACCACGATGTATATATTACGTATACATATATATACATATATATATACATATATGCATAAACGTATAAATTCTGTTTTAACAACCGTTTGAAAATTGAGAAAGAAGAAACGGAATTTGTTCTGGGAATTGTTTATAAATCTAATAACAAATCGCGGTATTATACAATAGGTGCACAACTCGCAAGAAAATCGTGAAGCATCACTGCTCTGGTAGTTATTTTTCTGTTTTTAATTTCAAATTTCCGCGAGATTTTGATAAATAAGATGTTAAAATTTGAACGCAATTACCACAATGACGAGAGGAGAAATCAAAATAGAAGTTACGATGGTAAAATTCATAAGGAGCATAACGTTTTCCATCAAATTTCAGTAGATTAGCGTTGGGCTTGTACGTTACACGCAGAGCAGCATGCACTTCGAGATGCTATAACGAGTTATTTGGAGGAAGGATGATTCGGTGCTTTTGACGTCCACCTGTCCTCGGTCTTGTACAGGGCGTTACTCTTCCTCTTTATCGCGATCTTCTTACTCTGGTCGTTCTTCTCCTAGCTAGTCTCATCGTCTTCCCTCTTTCTCACCGAACGGTTACGACGAACCTCGTGTGTCACTAAACTAACGAAAGGCCTTTGCGTATTTCGGTGTGCAGTATGGCCTACATTTTAACTCGGTCCATTCCCCCTACGGATGATCAACGCTATTCCATTATAAACCGATGTCCGACATCGTTCACGAGATCGTCAGATATCAGGCGACGTTTTCGTATCGTGTCAATTTTCATCGCGACAATTGATCACCGGTATCGAAACTCGATGCTTCGCTTCGTCGCGAAATGTACGACCTGTAATTAACGCTCCGGAACCATCGTTAAGTTTGGTAACTTCATCGTCGTCGTATGGAACGACTGTTGCTTGTAAGGGAAAGTGTACCGGTTATCGACACGTTTAGATCCCATTACTAACCGTTTTGTTGTTAAAAATTGTTAAATTTAAGGCACAAGTTGTGAATTTGTTGACAACTAAAACCAATTGCTAGAGGGTTAGACACTAAAAATTTATTTTTTCGTAACATTGGAACCAAGGATCAAACAGATACAAACAAAAAATGTTAATAATTGGGATAGGATCGATGACTGGTACACTTACCTTGGGTACAGTTGAAAAAACTGTTACATGCTATGTAGTGACGGTCTCACTATCAATGAATCGGAAAAACTGACGTGGTCAGGCATTGAGGCCATCATAACAGGCGAGACGACGTTGATTGATTTGTTTCAAGGAACTGGCAAGGCGGTAATGTAGATATTTAGATCATGTTCGCGAGTTTACACAACAATGCTCGAAAGCTTCATGATGGGGTAAATTTTGCTGAATACCGGATCGATTTCTACACTCGTTTCCCGACTTCAGGAAGCGACTCCTCTCCTGCGAGTTGGAGTCAATGGAGATTTCGAAGACCGGTGAACTCGACCCACACGGAACACTCTTTCCATTAGAGGTCCATACAGGATCCACGTTTCCATAAAAGATCCATATCCGTGGTAAATCTCTGATGTCTATCTACACAAATCAACGACATCGACGGTCAGATTGAAACCGGTGATTTATATCCATTGGTTGTCTATGAATATCCATGCACATAATTGTAGGTACTATAGACAACCGCCAGGAGGTGAATGGTCTCAAATCACGGCCCTTTCGTTTCGCACGTAAACTGGACTGGATGATATAAAAACAACGTCGGTTAAAGGTATTCATTTCTTTCCCATAAAATCCATGATATCTCCAATGAAGATCTATGTGGATATCTACTAGAGTTCTGATAGATGGTTCAACGCGCGAATATTTGGATCTCTAACGGAGCCTTAATGTAGTTCATTTCGGTTGAAATGGATGGTCTAATAGAGGTGTATTTCATATCCATCATGGATGTTCACGGTACGTTCATCGGAGGTAAATGTTCCGTGTGGGGAATGAGTTACACACGCGTTGTGCGTTCGTGAATAGAAACTGCAGTTGAGTAGTCGGTCACCCCGAGGAAAAATAAGAAAGAGAGAGTGACTGAGGGGGGGGGGGAGGGGGTGTTTGGCCCTGCAAGCATGCCGAAGTCGGAAGGCGTTTTAACGCCGGGCATTATAGATATATAGATGTGGAGAGGGAGAGGATAAGTTTGTGTATAATGTACACGTACAACCCGTGGCGTCCAGAGTTTCTGGGTGTAATTTTAGATTTGTAAGATAGCGGCGGTGAGACGGAGAGAGGGTCGGGACTGCCGGATGAAGAGAGAAACCGAGATGAGAGTAACGCGAGTATCGGAGAGCCTGAGAGTCGGCGCTGCCTAGTGGACTCCGGACGCTCTGGGAAACGCCACTGGTCCACACTCCACATCGCCCGGCTATACTAACTCGGCTTAGAAGCTCACCCCCATCCGACTAGCAGCTTCGAAGGGTGGGTTTCTTGCCTCCGCGAGGAGGTGGAGGAAGACCGCGAAGCTTGGGAATCAGTTTTTCCGATTCCCTTATCCATCGGTGTGCCAAGTGTCGCGGTTACGGTTCGAAAGGGAGAAACTACCACACCTTTGGTATTCCCTATTATCGTTCAACTCAAAACGTGAGTGATAACTAGATCGTCGACACCGTGCATGTGTGGGTGTGTTTGTGTTTGTGCTTCATCGAAGATCGTACCTGACGTTTTTTTTTCAAACTCTGTCATCTCGTACGAGTTCCAACGATTCTGTCATTGATACCGATCGACCAAGTCAGCTATGGTGGGTTTGTAACCTGTCGGTTTGACTTGGACTTTTTTCGGTTATCCCTTGTTTTTAGTCGTTATAACATTCCGGTTTTAAATACCGGAAGTAAGTTACAAATAATTTATATCGCGCTTGTCTTAAAGATATTGGCCGGGTTGGATTTGAAGCCAACCAGAAGATCAGAAGCGCCTTAAGCTTGCTGCCCTATGTTTACGCTGGGCTGTCAGGTATTCAAGCAGTCGGGCATGGTGTGCGGTTATTTTCGTCGGGAATTTCGTTTAACCTCTGCATTTCTTTCGACTTTGTCGCTTTTATTTTTCTCTCTTCAATTCTCCTTATTTTCAAATCTACTTCACCTTTTTTGTAAGTGGTAAAAACACTGAACAAACATCGGACAACGTTCGGTACTGTCTAATGTTTTACCCTACGCGATGTTCACGGAGAGGTAACAAGACGGTCGATGCGAACTCTTTATTCCTGTACGAATCATTCAATCGTCTGCAATATCAGTCTCGATGTTAATTGGAAACGTATGTCATACATATAATCTACATATTTTGTAAACGTACGGTTTTTCAAGTTTTCTCGAAGCTTGCAGAGCGGCACTGTTTTCTCTCTCTCTTTTCTCACCCTCCATTATTATCCTTCTAGCTCCTCTTACACGGTCTGAAGATATGAAACTTTCCAGTCGAGTTTCTCACGCGGTACTCGGACGGGTAAGTTTGTCACGCGGAAATACAGTTTCGAGTTTGACATCGCAATTAGTCAGTCGCTGCGTGTTACTTGCTGCATGTTCTCGTGGTAGGCGACGCGCTTAACCTCATTATTAAGTAGCTGTCCCAAAGCTTTAATGGAAAATCATGGTGTCGGTGCATGGACGAATCCTTCGTGTGCACGTGTGTATACATACATATACCGATTATATAGTTAGTCGGTGGACATGAAAGCCCGACGATCGACGGCGACAAAAGCTTGTCGTTCGCTTCTTCCCACCTTTGATCCCTCTTAAGAGAAAAATCTTTGAACTAGGACGCCATTTTGACTCGGAGGCCCCGCGACGCACCGAATCGAGTAATCAAAGGTTGTTTAAATCATGTTTAAACTCAATTGTATACGCAGTTTACGGAGGGGGATAAGGGCCGTGGTTTGCGCTGCAGCAGGGTGTGACGTAAGCTTTTTAAAGCTCGATAAATGCGATTCGTGAAAACTAAAACGCCAGGCTAGCCAAAGAAGAGAAGAGTGTTTGTTGTGAGTGGCTATGACTGCGATCTAAAATACGTACGGTATAATGACATCGGGTAAACAGAACTCTCCGTAAAACCTAACGTTTATCCTTCTCCGTCTCATTCTTCTACAGTTTCGTTAAACTCAACTTATACCGTCAGCGTCGTTAACTTGTCAGACGTTGGTTGAATATCGATCGAACGAATAAAAGACAAAGTTTTAAATCGCGACTTTAATCAAGATCCAACGTAAAATTGGAACGAGATCGACGTAATTGTGAGGATACAAAGCTCGTTGTAATCATTATGGAAGAATGACCAATACTTCGAATTGTTTTTGATAATCTGACTCCAACCTCTCCATTGAAACTTTACGTCGCAAAAGCTTCGAGTTGCTTCAACTTCACACGGGATCACGGTGTTGTTTCGACAAATTTTTCAAGACCAACTCGATTCGCGGATCACTCCTCGTTGCTTGTGAAATTAAAGGAACCAACGACGCCGCGCCGAGGTTGCAAAGTTGTGTTTGGAGAGTTTGGAGGGTTCCCATCTGCCGCCACTGACCTCTTCCTTCTCTTTCCCTCTAACGCCACGTCAGATAATAATATCAGTAATGCTCCATCATCGTAGTGTGTATAAACGGGTCTGTTTAACGTCTACTTTTACACCAACGCCAGCTCGTGCGATGTTTAAGTCACGCGCGTTTTACGCATAGGTACGTTATTATACGTAGGTAGGTAGAGGGACGTGTGTTTTCTTATGCATGTATGTAGGAAGTATGAAGGAGGAACGGAAGTCGTTCGAATTTCTCGTTTCTACTTATATATGTACCTAATCCATTCGAATGTGGTCTGTGCATATAACTGCATCGCCAATTATTTGACGGTTCCATTTGCGGCCGAACAACATCGGCGATGCAATTTAAACTCACCACTTTAAAATACCCCTTCGCTATATTATACTCGTTCTATTCTTACGGTTCCTCATCTTCTCAGGATCCTTATATCAGGAAACACAAACGATTCAAGCATCTCGTTTTTACCCTTAGTTTCAAATCCAATAATCAAAATCAGCACGAAAACTTCCGGCTTCAAAAAGCTTCTTGAATATTTTTTTAATTTTCGAATTTTTCTTCTTGATAAAAAAAACATGAGGAAAAGATGTGTTTTAGAGCACCTGATTTAACGAAAAAAATTTCAACGATCTTGGAAACGTCCATTCTTCGTGTAAAGGATATTTCGGGTCGCCACAATTTATCGGAATGAAGGAAAAATTTTGAAAAATTAGAGGCACCGTTTCTGGCTGAAACGAATGAAAAAATCTATTTGACGTGAAAATCCGAGGAGGTGAGGCCGATGACCCGTTGATTTGACGTGGAATGCACCGTATATATTTACATGTATATTTTACCCCCTGAGATTTACTTTTCCGGAGCTTTGCAGTCCGTAGGCGTGTGTAAACCGTTAAAGATCGAAGTTCGATTGACCTTCGATTTGGTTATTATAGTGCTTGCCAATGAGTAGCTTGTCGGGCATGGGGGAAATTTAAATATAGCAAAATGATGGGAGGGGGTCGAGCTTTTGTCAAGTAAATATTATGCGGCAATCCGATCATTCCATTACACTGGTCAACAAAAAAAAAAGTTTTTTTTTTTTTTTTTGAGTCTCTGAACGAATAAATTTTCTATTCTAAACATCGAATAATAACCAAAACCTTCGCTTGTTACTTGTAAAGCTTGCTTTTATCTTTTTTACGTTGATAAACAGGTCTTGAAGGTTTTCCGTTGATAGTAGTAGTAAGAAAAAAGTATTTTTTACATTATCACGTACGTGAAAGAAATTAAAATCTTACATCTGTAATCCAGACTGAAAATTTCTGATAACGGATGTTATCGAATTCGCCCCGTGCTGATTATGACGTCACATCATTTTTCTTTCCTCGTGTCTCGATTATTCTGATTTAGTATTTGAAAAAAAAAAGCTCCGTTCATCTGCCAACTGTATTATTATAGATATCCAAATGCTTGACATTATAAGTTTGATTCAAAGTGAAACTTTACATGTAACTTATAATATCAATAAATTCCGACTGAAAGTTATTATGTCACGTGTATGTATACTGTTTAGTATTGTTAAAAACGAAATTTGTTAAACTACGGTAAACGGAAGAGGTTATTCCCCTTTTTCTTTGTGACGACTTGTACGTCTTTTTTGTTTTTTTTTTTTCTTCTTGTTAATCGATCGTCTCGTCGTTGATTAATCGCTATGCCGTCAGCTACATGTAGAAACGATCATAAATTATAACATATTTCTTGTCGAATAATGCTTTGTGAAATAAAGTTACTGCGGATCGTTTTTAAATTGTTCAAGGAAATTTAAGATGTTGTTGAGTTTTAAGTAAAAAATTTTTTTTGTCAATTTCACAGTCCCAAATTGAGTAGTTATCAAATCAAAAATGGTTAGAAAAGAATATTCTAAAATTACAATCGATCAACAATTTAAACATCGATTCTTAATTTCGTATTGTTTGTTTTCGGAAACTTCTTTCTTTCTTTTATTTTTTTTCTTTTAGAAAAATGAACGCAACTTAGGCATACATTAATTTTATAAATTCTCACAGACTATCTAGAAATAAAATTTCCAAAAAATGATTGATTTTTAACTCGACGGTTAACAAATTATCAACAAACGTAAGAAAAAAGAAAACACGCGTAAACCTAAATTTTTTCAACAATTAATCGAATCCAATCGAGATTCTTGATGATGTTTTATAAAATTTACCGCGTACTTTTTGAGAGCTTTTATCACTGCGCTTTATCGTCGTTCCCGATTTGTCGAAGAATTTTATTTCTTATTCTTTCCAAGCGGTGTCCTATAATTGGTACCTGACTGATTGTAGGTATGACTAAGACGCGGTGGAAGAAGGGAATCTCAATCAAATTCTTGAATGTATAACAGTTTGTTTGATCAGCCAGCCAAGCCCATTCACCACGCTAGGTCGTGACTGTAAGCCGCGTGCAGACATTATTTTATACGATATTATCTCCCGAACTGGACTATTGAAAACAAATACAAAAGACGTCTTAGCTCTCCTTCTTCGTCTCCATTTTCTTCTTCTTCCTTTTTTTTTTTTTTTTTTTTTTTCGTCCGATAGATCTGCATAGCTAAAAATACGGCGACGACTCGAGCTTTAAACTTTTTCCACGCGTGTATGTATAAATTTATATTCTCATAGTATAACAAACTTACTGTCTCGTATACAGATCATGTGCAAACGTCTTCAAAACAATGACATAGCGAAGTAAAGAAGAAGAAGACAAAAGAGAGAAAATCATAAAATTCTTTACTCACATATTTTTTACGAGTTTATCTTTTCCTGTCCACGAAAACAGGGAAAACAAATTATTTTTCAAACACGCGGTGGGCTACAATTTTTATTGTTATACGTTGTAATTATATCGCAGGTTTGCAAATAAGAGGGTAACAATTATTATTATTATGAAAGATTGTCAGACAGACAAAAAGTTTGTGTCATTTATATAAAGTTGAATTATCGTCGTTCCTGCTTTTGGAGAATTAATATAAATTACACCTGATAATATATAGAAACGTATTTATCTTCCGAAATTTTCGGAGCGGCAAAGCTTGCACGTTAAGAGAGTGGATGTCAGGGGATTTTTCCCCTCCTACAAACGGAAATAAAATCTGATTGTGACCGAGCGTTATTAGATTTTCGTTCACGTATGCTTACAAAGTGTGTGTGTGAATAAAATTCCTTCGAATTTTTCTGCGTTTTTCTTCTGCTTGAAAGCAGGGTTTTTATACACATACACGAGTAGATTATCTTATACGTACATTTGAATTTCAGATGATGAAAAATAGAACAAAGTACGTGGGGAATAAAAGAAAAAAATTCACCTTTGAACCAGACACGCAACTAAAGCCAGGGCTAAAGGATAAGCTTATAAAGCTCGGGTATTTTAAAATAATTTCATTATATTGAGTTATAAATGTTTTTGTTTGGGAATTGTTTTACTTTCTTTGGCAATATGTTTCGCTAAATCCGGCCGTCAAACTGTAAGATGAAATAAATTGTGTAATAATTCTTTGATGGATTTTCTACAATCTCCGTTAGGTATGTTTCTGAGAAACGTTTAATTCATGATAAAAATCTAAGACAAACCTTAAGTGGGAAAGATTATTCAAATTCATGGGGAGGGAAAAAAAGTAAAAACTGAGAAAATGAAAAATTTTACACGTTGATGAACGAATATCGAGGAGGGTGTGCTGAATTATTATACCTACCTGTAGCTTCCACGTACGACCATGCACCTGTAATTACTGGGAACATTGAAGAACGGCGTCAAGTTCCGAGATGGTTAGTTACGAGAACACGTGTGTATAGATATATTTACGTCACATGTATACATACGCATACACGAGGAACGTGTTTACTCGATGTTTGTAATTATATACCGAGGCGCGTGATCCATCCTCGCTCGATTTTCTTCGAAAACAAATTTCGTGATCGGGGAGAGTTAGAAGAGACACGTGCGTGTGATAGGAAAAGCACAAGTGGAGAGCGATTAAAAGCGCAGACAACAAAGGTGAATAAGAAAAGGGTGAAGAGTTGGGCAACATGTGTACATATACGTTTAAGATCGGGAGGAAAATAAGGAAGAAGAATTTTATTGAGTCGAAATTTGATTCGTTTCGTTGTTGTTTCAGATTCTCGAGGTCGGATAAGGTAAGAAGGGGGGAGAAAGGAGGAGGGAAAATTGGGAAAAGGAGGGAGGGAATTCAGACGTCTTAACGAATTTCGGGAAAGACGGATGAGAGCTGGAAAATCATTCGGAACACTGCATCGGATGTTCGTGATCGAAGAGCTGAACGATAAATTAAATTTAAAAAGCATCGCGTGACACGGTGACAACTTGTCTGAAGTTATTTTCTGAAAATTATTCGATTTTTCAATATGCGTCAATGTTCAGGAATAAACGCTTCTGGAGAGGAAAATTCATTTACACGCTACTCGGTGTGAAATAAAGAAGAAGAAGAAGAAGAAGAAGAAGTGTGTTTGACTTTTTAGTTTTTTTAACGCGAAAGTGAACATCGAACTATGCATTACGATATAAAAATGAATACGGTGTTTCAACGACGATGAACGTGGAAACAAGGGTTGAAAGATAAGAGAGAATTTTTTGAAATAAATCGAGTGAAAAGTTTGATTTCTTTCTTAAACACTGTGACAAGTGCGGTAGAGTGATATTGAGCAGGAAAAAAATTTTGTTTCGTTTGTTCTTAATCCGATCGGGTGACAAATTTACGCAATCTACTTGAATCAAGATTTTGCCGTATTTTGGATCAGCCATGATGGCCGGATCGGGAGTCAACCTTGGGGGCACCGCGATGCTGCGGACCCGCCGAAGAGACATCAGCATAAAACCGAATCGACGTCTCGACCGGAAGTCGTCACGCGGAATGATATACGAGAACGAGGAACTGCGCCTCAGGACGATCAACATAAACGCCGAGGTTGAACAAGGTGAGGAACGATATTTGTAATGGATTTTTGATTTTTATTAAATATTCGACAATCGCTGATCGATGAACCGATGAAATTTGGCCAAACTTGAAATCAAAATCGAAAACACACTTGGACGAGTTGAATTTGGAACGAGAAACGAAGCTTGAATTCATCACTTTGAAAGAATTTTTTTCTTTACCTTCTACATCCCTTATTTCGATTTCGATAATATTATCTTCATAATCGGAATTTCAAAACAGTCGAGACAAAAAGATGAAAAAAAAAAAACAAAACTGATTCAATATTCACGATAAGAATCGACTGATTTTTTGGTTTCTAGGCAAGAATTGAACCTCAAATTTGAGAATATCGTTATCAAAAACTTCCTCGGAATTCCGACTTCAGAATTATAAGTTGTAGTAATAAAAGGGATAACGAAGTCCAAATTCAGGGTTATGAAAATTTAGAGAAAAGCGAGCCTGTCTCAAAAGCGTGTACGATAATTTTAATCCGTTCACTTTAAAATAAAAATCTTCGCGCAAAATGTCTTTCTTTGATTAAGGAAAAACTTTTTGGATAATTTTGAGATGTTTTGTACATGTTTAAAAATTTTCGTTTTCCTCGCAATCTGGGAATAATTCTATAACGCAAATACCAGCAATTGATTTGTCAGCAAATTTTTACCCCTATTTCACGTACTTGACAATAATTTAATACGCAGTATGTAGGTATCTTGATAAAATTGTAAAAAAACGAAAATCAAAATTGTACTCTGTAGTGTACGAAAAAGGAGTATAGGTCAAGAATTCGAATCAGCTGAGAACACGAAAATAACTTTCGTTCGTTCGAGTCCCCGAGTTTCTCGACTCCGTCAGTGAAGAAGCGCGAAATATTTTTATTTTTTTTTTTTTTTGTCAGTTTGGTAAATTTGAGACGCGTTGTTGTGGCAGGCCTGTATTTTTTACTCGACGGTGTTGACGGCTTGCAGCGTTTCGTGGCGCTGCAGACTAGCCGCCTCGGTTATAAACTACAAATAGAAAAGCCCCTCGCCTAGCTTTTGGACTAGCTGGCGAATCGCCGATGGTCAGCCGAGCCCAGCGCCAGCTGCTCGCCAGAGATTGAAAACTATTTTGGTAAAAACGGCGACGCTTTCCGCAACGGTTGTTTCCCGCCAGTCCGAGTTTCGCAGCTGTCGTAAAATTCCGTGTGCGCGGATCTGCGAATTCCCTGATTCGATTTTTAAATTTTTGTCACTTTTCTTTTCCTCATTTTTCCTCTCCTCGTGAAAAAAAGAAAAGAAAAGAAAAGAAAAAAACAGAGTCCCGGGTTGAATTTTTTTTACTCCTCTCAATTCTTTCCCGACACATTTTTATACCGATGAAAGTTACGCTAGACCGGAGATATAATTGCGCCGTTGGTGCTGCCGTTGTTTCCGCTATTCTCCGCACCGCGAGAGGGACGATGGATAATTTAGAATTATTCAGAGAGCTGTGAGAAATTCGGACACCACCCACCGCGGCAGTGTCTTAAAGTGCAGAGCGCTAATTGAGTCTGGTTAATTAGCAATTATCCTTGCGAAGGAGAGTTTTACTCTTCAACTTTCTCTCTCTTTATCTCGAGAGAGAGAGAGAGTATCTCGAAGAGAGCTTTCGACACCGCTGTTAAAGAAAGGTGAGGAGAGGAGATGAGAGGATATCGGTTTACTGGCGACTGAGAACGTTGCAACAATCTTTGATTAAAATTTCATCAAGAGGCACATTGAGATGGTAAGATAAGAGAATTATACATTGTTTCAAAGGAAAGTAGAAGCGGAAGAAGATTCTATAATTCTTGATCAAGTGTCAAATGGAATCTATAGCGATCTGGGATAATTTTTTATCAAACTAGAAGTTTAGTTTCTCCGAGAGAAAAAAAATTTTCACTACCTATTCGTACTGTGTACATTATCCTTCAGATTGATAAATTAAAATTATAACCAGTTGTTCGAATCGTATCGTTCTTCTCGATTCGTTATGATTGACGAGGATAATAAACACCGTTTTGAATCACCTATCATATATTAGCTGACTGATCATAAAATTTATAACAGACTGAATTATTGATGGACTAAGAATTCGATTTGTTTTAGTTTCTAAATTAAAACTCTTCTCTAGTTTTATTTATTTTTCACCGAATCACACAGAGCAGCGATAGAAATTTCGATACAAGAATTATTTTCAGCACTTTCGAAGTTAACTTTTTTTAACTAAAAAATCTCGGATCAGCCTGCAATTGATAAATTAACGAATCTTCACTCGACGTAACGTATTTTATATACTACATATAATATCTTTCTACCGCGCATTCTCAGCTTCGTGGCAAAAGGCGGTCGTGTTTAAAATATCTTAGAACACGCGGTCGGTGTTTTCCTCTTTAATAATAAAGCAGGCTGGCTGGCAGCTTCACGCGTTCGTGACTATTCTTATATCAAACAATATGACGTTTTATACCACACTACGCGATGGTCCAGCTCTCAAAATCTTCAACTATTTCTCAGGTTCATATAATCGATCAAAACATATAACCGTCAATTCGGATCCAGCAGAGCTCAGAAAACAAGTGATAGCACAACTTTTTCTCCTGATAAATCTCCTCGATACGATTCAAATCGTTACAAGTCCGCTCGATATATTTCCACTCGTTATAATTCCGCTTGACATATTTGCACTCGTTCTGACTCCGCTCGATATGTTTCCGCTCGTTATGAATCCATTCGATATAAATCCACTCGTTATAAGTCCGCTCGATATATTTCCGCTCAGTATAATTCCACTCGTTACAAGGAATCTTTCCCATTGAAATTGATTAAAATAATTTTTTCCATCCGCAAAAATTTATCCGTTTCGGATCACAAATCTCAGAAAGGTGTATAACAGGTGCCCAAGACCATCCGGGTGTACAAATACGTGCAATTCGGCTATTCCAAGTTCTTTACAATCGCAGATCGGCGGTCGAGGTCAAACAGCGAGTGCGGAATAGCCAGTTTTCTAACGCCAGAGTTAGGTACACAACGGACTCCGGTATCGCGTCTCGCGCATCAAGGTATCCATTATCCAACAATATAAGCGGACGGTCTGTTGCAGGCTGCAGCACGCTGCATATGGTTTGTGTAAACGAATAGAGAGTAGTAGCCCGCCGGTATAACGGTAATCACAATAACAGATTTACCCCGGAGTTGATCTCACGGATACTTGTAACACACTCGCAATGGAAACGTTTGCCTGTCCGCGCAGCAACCTGCGGCAACCGCATCCCAGAGTTCATATCCCATTTCGTCGTCGGTGCAGCATCGCTCTGTTCTCCTCCGCCACAGCCTTGAATTTCGATTACGCTATTTCAAAACAAACGCGGCTCTGCAATTTTCCAGAATTGGCAATGGTTATATGAACTTCCGGTTTAACGCGTATCATCGAACTGTTTGTTTTTATACATATATATTGTGCTTGCACCGGGTTCGAAATCACTGCAATTGCGGCACGATTTTATATAACACGTGATGTAACCGCTGTAGCATAATTTTATGTGAAACAAATACATGAGAAAATTAACGGGCATTTTCCTGCTTACCCATTAAATTCCACGTGTTGTTACATGTCTATTTTTTTTTTTTTTTTTTTTTTCCTCACCATTCTTCAACGCACCAACATAGCAGAGTGAGTCCTGTGTACATGTATATATAATATATATATATACACACACCTGTCCCAGGCAACGTGTTGTATGTACCATACGTGTAAGCGCGTATACCAACCTGAAACAGAGTAGAAACGAGGGAAACGTGTTGAAATATCAATTGTATAAATAAACGGTGAAAAGACTTGAAAAGTGAGAAGGAAAGAAATGAACAAGACGAGTGAAAAAAAAACGTGGAGAGAGGATTCGCGGTGAAACAGTTTGATCCTTTGAAGTTTTCCTTCGTTTATTTTCCCACTACGCATAGAATCTGCTTCTGCCACCTAAAACGAAAGTTTAATACAATCCTAATCGCGGAAAGGATTTCCATTTTTTTTTCTTATTCTTCTTCGATACTTTTTCTTGTAATATAAAATTTATTACCTCGGTTTTAATTTTAATTAATCTTCTCATCCTTTACCTTCTAATTATGATCGTTTCTCATTTAAAAATTTTTTTTTTTTGTTTTTCTTGTTTCTCCTCTTCTCCAAGTCTCATTTTCGCTCATCTCCCCCCCCCCCCCCCCGCCGTTTTATTTTTCTTCAACTTCCGCCCGATCGGATCAGGGAATTATTCTTCCGCAGCTGCCACCCAGCGAGTTCCGTAACTCGAAACTTATTCGAGAATCACCCCTTGCCCCTTATTCTCCCCTACTCTTGTAATTTTTCTTCGACGTTAATTACTCCCGACAACGAGATATTAATGATCAGCTTGCTTTTCGTTCTTGTACCTATGTACCTCCTGTAAGTAATATGTATTTACGTACGTACATACTCATTTACATACTCACTGAGATATGTATCCAACCATATTTTTCGGGCGAACCGTACGACAAAAAGATCGTGAATCAATGTCGGCTTGTTTTACAACATCTTTGTAGCCTCTTATATGTACATTTTACATATATCGAAGTTACATGTACGCATCGTATTAGCGTACGTGTATGACATTTTTAGTTTTACACGTGACAGTTTATTATAACTCATTTTACGAACTTTGATTTTTCTAAACTCTTTTTTTATACGTAGGTAATAACAATAATTTCACACAATGTTCTCCGGGGCTTCGAGTACCCTGATAAATTCTTGATTCAGATTCAAAGATCGTTTTATTTTCACAGATATTTATATAATATCTTCAAGATTAAGGGTTTGTATAAACACGTTACAATGAACGGTGATGTTGAAAACGAGAAATTGAAAATGAATTTAAGACAATAAAATTGGGTAGAAATTATTAAATTCAAGAATTCAGATTTCATTCTGCCAGACGAATATTGTATCTTTGCCGATTAACAATGGCTGATTCCTGATCGTTCGTAAATTTTAACCATTGCTTTTGTTTGTTACAACAACTGCGATGTTTCGATGTAATTATTCGACTGTACTGGAATTTTTCGATGAAAATTGCAGATAGAGAAAAACGTTCTTCGTTTAAAAAGAAACGCTGAGTGAAAAATGTCATGCATTAAAAGCGCGTGCGGAGAGATGAAATCGTTTGCGAAACAGAGTATAGGTGGTGGTGGTGGTGGTGGTGGTGGTGGTGGTGTAGATATAGTGAAACTACAAAAGATTTAAATAGTTGCGGGTTGGCGGATCGACGAGGACGAGGAGGAGTGAGTAAGGAAACCGTGTTGGAACGTTGATCGAGGAGAGAAGCGAAGAGAAGAGAAGAGAAGAGAAGTTAAGTGAAGCTCTGCTCTGCTCTGCTGGTCCAAAGCCGACGTGGTTAGTAGTGTTGCCGTCATGACCAGCCTCGGACACACCTAAGTTTTTTTCTTGAACCCACATGTGTGCTTGATCGAATGACGACGATGCCTGATTCCGAAGTCGATCGTTGATTAGAAGGAGGTTCGTCAATCGGTGATCGATGTACTTTTTCGCCAACACGCGTTACAACTTCGTTATTCGGCTCTTTTGTACGCGTATTAAAAATTTGATTTGCAAACGAGTGACGATCATTTTATTTAGAAATCATAAACAAGAGTTCGGATGACAATTTGATTTTTCCTTTTAAAATAACTTTCGATTTCACTCTGTGAGTATTCAGTTTACTCGAAAAAAGAAGAAAAAATTATTCTCGAGAAATTAGATGAAACACTTTCTTTTTTATCATCGCGCTGCTGCTCACTTTTGGAAAATACATCTACGTTACCGTATTTGCGAAAAATTATTGCTTTCCAAACACGATGTTAACCGTCGTGAAGTGAAGATCTAAACTCATGTTTACAATTTTTCGTGTTTGTATAATTTCTTTTTTTTTTTATTTCATCATGATTGCAATTATTTGACGAGAACAAAGAAAAGTTGACAAAAAGTATAGATTCTGAAATGACGAAACTGCTTAAATCGATGCATTCACCGCTTTGTCTTTGTCTCGTATTATACTTTTCACCGATTCCGTACCAGACGCGATGAAATACCCGAAAATTTTTACTAACTGTGATTTTTCTCGTGCAGTGATGGTGATAGTGATGGTTTGATCGTTAATCTTCATTACATAACACGAGGCTGTTTTTGTTCTAAATCTCGCGCAAAACATTCGATCACGATTAACATCTGCCAAAAATTAGATGGGCTGGATCTTTGTGATTTAAAGCTCTTTGTCTTCCCGATATATTCGTAATTCGGACATCCCTTGAACCGTCGATCTTCCATGGAAAGTCAATGTGCGACGGATATTTCGTTACTTCACTTAAGTGTACTCGAGCCATCGTTGAAGAGGCATGGGCACCATGCACAGGAGGCAGCGTGGCACGAGCAAAGGAAAGAGCAGAGAAAGTAGGTCTTTTCACGAGCCGAGAGTTCGTGAAACGAGAAAAAAAAAAACAAAAAAAAAATGAAAACACTATTTTCACAATCATTCGATGAAACGAATTTTTACATTTTTTCTTGCAAAGAGTCGCGTGTGCTTGAGGGTGTAAATCATACGGTGAAAGAAAGTGAAAACTTGGAGGGAGAGAAAGAAGCGAAGAGTTGCGATCAAAATTGTGATTAAAATTTAAAACTAACGTATTCGCGGCGGGCGCGCAAAGTAAGTTTGGATGAGGGGATGGAGAGAAGTAATTAACTCTCTCTCTCCCTCTTCATGTTATATTATTAAATAAAGGAAAAACTTGGAGAAGGGGAAAAATGTTTTTTTTTTTTTCATAGGCAAGATTTGTACATCTCATATATTTTACCAAGTTGCCTTAACTAGTTTCTTTGCTTTTTTCTTTTTTTTTCGTTAATATTGGTTTTCACACATTTATTAGGAATTATATACATAATTTAGGTTGGTCCTTGAAAAGGTGATTTTTCAATGTCAACTCACCCAATCCTAAAATTTGCTTCAAGTAATTTAAAAATAATTCCATCAGTTTTTCAGATTTTTATCTTCACCGTGTCGCCAGAGGGCTTTATTTCTCCATTTAACACTTTAATCCAATGTGGCAATACCAAGTGACTTTTGGAATGCTTGTCCGCGATATTGGATTCGCTTTTTGAATTTCGAAATTTCGAGTTCAGATTCGTAATGAGAGTTCCAAGGAATTATGGAATTATTTTTGCATTACTTCAATTCGATTTTGGAGGCGAGATAGTCGAAATTTAAAAATGATCTTCTTAACGACCACTCTCATATTATATACATAGAAGTTATAAAAAAAAAAAACAGCAAAAATTTTTTTAACTCCAGTCCAAACCAATTATGTTTTCATTTATATTTTCATTGGATGTACTTTTTTTCAAACAATTCGGTTTGAACAAAAACAATACTGAACAAAATTGGAGTGAAGAGAAATGGTGTTGTTTTTTTTATTTGTTTCTTTTTCTTTACATAGGCGGCCTTGAAACGGTCACGTGGATAGTTTTAATCGGTCGTAAAATTCGGTACGTGATTTTCGTCGATCGGAACGTACACGTTCATCATAGTTTATAATTTTCTTTTTTTCCCAATGTTTTTTTTTTTTTTTTCTTCTCTCTCATGTTTATTATTTCGTTTTGATAGTTACAGATCAAGACGCATCTTTGTGCTAAACATCGATGTTGAAAAGCGATACTGTTCAACGGTCGGTTGTGTCTAAAAACGCCTCGTCCTCCCCTCAGCGGCAATGATATTTTTGCACTCGCAAATCTGTGTACGTGCAATATCGTGATTCGGGTTACACCGGAATACGTCGCGTCGAGAGAAATAATAAAAACAATAACAATAATAAAAATATTGTATACCCTATTCTCGTTGCACAAATTTCTCTTACATTCGGGAGGACAAGAAAAAAAAAATAATAAAAAACAGAATCTCACAGACATCAACAACTCGATCTCTTTTTAATTTGTTCGTCGTTTTATTGTTCGACGATAAAAATTTTGACGTCTTCGTACCGAAATGTATACAACTATATGTATAATAGATACGCATGGTAGTGGTTATATATGTATGTACGTATACACATTCACGCATATGTATAATTCTGATAGTGATTCACGTCGTTTGTTCTGGGATTGTCTATTATAGTTGCCTTCATTACGACGATATAAATTCCACCCTATATATGCATATTATACCATATCGATATTCTCAAGGCTTTTAGAAACACGTTTTATCCATACGGAATGAGTAGCTATAACTGTAGAATCGTTTTTACGCGCATGCGTTAAAATTAGAGAGCAAAAGCGTCGTTTCTTCAGGTTGGCCAATCGTCATAAGTTCAGATGACAGTTCGCCGCCATGCATGTGACCTCAAAAATGTTGGTCATCCTGACGGAACAAATGCATGTTTGCTCTAGAATTTTAGCGCATGCGCGTTAGACGATTTTTTTCTCAGCTAATCACTCTACACGTATACATTTATTTATTATCATTATTATATACGTACGTAGGTACATCATTTCAGTCGGCTTTATTATTTCCTAGTTCAAGTATATATATATATATATATGGAAAATGGAAAAAAAAAAGAAAAGAATAACGAAGAAAAGATTGGAACGAAAATAAATCTATAAACTATCGAAGAAGAGAAATAAAAATAATATTACAAAGAGGATATAATACTGTTTTAACATTGTATGTGTCTGCAGGGAAAAATTATAATAAGACGTGATTCTGAGAGATGCCCACTCGAGAGAGGCAAATTCATTTGCCTGTATACTATCTTTGTTTCGTTCTCTTCCTCTCCTCTATATTTTCTCTCATTCTCTCTCACTTTCTATTTTTCGCTCTCAACGCGAATAGGTATCAAAAGCTTCGGCGGGGGAGGGATAAATAGCCGTGCGTGGTTAGAGTTTCAAGATGCAACGAGCATCTTGCGCGATTCTCTGATGCTGCAGTGGCTGGAAAGATGAAAATAGTTAGGCTCGCACAAGCGTTTTAAAGACGCCTCGGACTTCGTACGAGCGACATACAATTAAGATTCGCTCACTCGCGAAGGTTTAAATCTCAAAAATTCTTACTTACAAGAGCGCAGATTCTCGCTATAGTTTTTTTTTTGTTGTACCCGGATACACTTGTAACCTTCGGCTATACATTCTCGCCGATTTATCACCCTGTTTTCTTCATATTTATATCCGCGTCGTCATCTTTGCTTCTCGCTATACTCTAATTATATTCTCATTGTTCACGGAACTTTAGTTCACGACCGATCAACTTCTGACACAGTGGCCTGATCTTATAGTCTCCAGCTTTCCGCAATATTATAATATTATAATACGTTATGCAGACGGAACGTGAGTTTTAAATTCACTAATATGCTTTTACCTCATTATTTTTTAAGACAAAATATGTGTATACAGTTTAATTACGTATTAATGTATATTATACATATAATAACCGTACACAGTTTTAAAAGTTTGTTTTTTATTTCTGGCAATACATACTATCCAGAATAAATCAATAACAAAACATATTAACAAAGTATCTGCATTAAGTTAACGACAGGTGGCATTTTTGATTGGGAAAAAGTTAGGATAAAAATTTAAAGACACAAAAAATTAATATCGTCAAGGAATCCGAGCTTAAATTACTCTCAATTTTGTTTTATCGTTTAATTTTAATTTTTTTTTTTTTTTTCTTCCAAAGAATACTAAGAAAAATAGGAAAACCTTATTCTTTTGACAGAATTGATATTCCAAAGTTGAACATCTCGTCATCTGCAGGTATATAACATGAGAAAAGAAGATGTGTTACTCGGTCGGAATCTAGACAGCTACAGATAATAGTTGGTTTCAGGCCAAAGAAAACTTTGCACAGGTGTATATATATATATATATAACTATATATCCTATATTTATATATGTACACCCATACACACGTCAAGCAGAATTGATGGACGCTTCCGCGGTGAGAGAATCTTCTCATCACATTAGTCACAATTCTTTATGCATAACAGCGGTTTTGTAACAATTCTGAATGTCTCGGAAATGGACAAAGAAGAATAAAAAAAGAAACAGAACTTTCTAAAATTGGAAACGAAGACAAAGGAGATGTACAGATATTTGTAGATGGATTTTCATTTCAAATTATTTTACGGTTTCTAGCTACCTGCAAATTTTACACATTGCTAATCATACGAGGGCGTTTTGTTTGTTTCCTGTATTGAAAAATTGCATGTATTTTCTAATCTTTTAAGGCTGTGCTTAGTTTTGTGTTTCAACTTTCCGAGTCTTTGTCGCAGTCCGTCGTTGATACAAAACGTAACAGGTTAACAGTTTAACAACAAAAATAAAAAAAAAATAAAAATCTATTTCGAACGTGTAAACTTAAAATACGATGTAAGTATACAAAAAGTTGACCCTGAGTTGCGAATTATGTGTTAGATATCTGCTAAATGACATCAGAGGAAAAAATCTACGAGCTTAGTTTAGATTTGTGAGAGGAGAAAAAAAAATAAATAAAAATGTAAAAGGAAATTATTCAGATGCGTATTCGTTGAAAGTTGGAGGGGCTTAGAATTCTTGACTAACGGGGGGGGGAGAGAAAATTCATGAAAAAAAGTTGGAGTGTTAAATCATCGGATCAACGGAGCTTGCAGAGACCAGCAACTTTTACGTGGGTATAGGTTATACGTTGACTCTACACATACATGCGTATGTGAGATTTAAATAAATTAATTTCGTCGACAATATCGCTGTTTCTCTTTATCTCTCTCTCTCTCACACACACACACACACACACGCAAGCACTTTAAAACGGGCCTATAAATCGGGATTATATTATACGTGAGCGTTATGAGTGTATGTGGCGCTTTTAAGATTAAACGAATCGCGTACTAAATCCGATTTTCTATCCAAATAAAATATAAAAAATATTACAAGATAAAAGAATCACGAATTTTTTTTTTTTTGTTTTAATTGATTTCCACTCATCTGTTTTCAGAGAAGGTATGATAAATATATTTTTCTTTTTTTTTTGATGATATTGACCGTAATCAGCGCGATTTTTCCGTATCGTATATCGAACAAGTTTTTTCCAACACCGTTCTGCGATTCGTCGCTGTAAGTACCTCCGATATTTGAGCAAGTTGGCCAGATAAAAAAGTCTTTTATCCGATCTTGGAGATAGAGGTATAAGTCGATTTGGTCTTTTCCAACTTTCAGCAAGCCTGAATTGGGCGATCGAAATTTTCCAAATCCCTTCTTACAATTTTTTCCATTCCCTTTGGGAGGTAAAATTGGAAGCTCGGTATCTCGCTTCTCGCGAATCATTTTCTCTCAAAAACACAGACACACACACGTACAAACGTTTCATACAACAAGGTAGGAAATAAGATATCGACGGGGTGTAGATTTCCGTCCATTCTCCAGGTCAAGCTCTTAGGTATTGTTCGTTGGAACAGATCGAGTTTCCGGTCAACCGGACAAATTCTTTTTGTCATCATCTCGATTCGTCGTTCGTAAACTTTTCGTCTACTCTCGTCTTGTCTCGTTCTCATCCGGGAGACACGCGTCTAATTCCGGTCTGCTAAGTAATTGAACCTCACCGCTGCTTCGCGGCGATACGTCACTTCCGCGTGAACAAACCTCGTGCCTTGGAGAAAATGATAGGGTTAAATGAAACCTGAGAAAGTAAACTTCCCCTCGCCCTCGAGAAACCATCGATCTTTCTCCTCTTCGTTTGCCGCTCACTGCGTTGACCGAAAGCCGGAAGGATCAGAAATAAGTCCTGTCCCGCAGTACCTTGTCGTCCAGAATTTAATACAAGCGTGTGGCTGGACTTTCCATTATCTTTTTCCCTTTCCGTTTCCTCTCTTAAATCTCATCGTGGCAAGGTCGAACAACCGAAATTACCGCGAATATTTCTGTTCCAGGTCAAAACGACATAAAGAAACTCAGGAGGGAGAACGAGCAGCTAAGGAGGGAAATCTGGAGTCTACGAGATGAATACGACAAGCTTGAGGAACTCGTCAAGTCGCAGAGCGCCCATGGAAGCAGCGATGAACTCGAAGTAAGGATTCGTTCGCTAATTTATTAAACGCCGTTTACTACTTCTCCGAAATTGAAGCGGGATTTCATTCTCCTCGGACTTAACGGGGCGATATATTTTTTTTTACTGCCTTGTACGTTTGTTCTGATCTCTTCGTCACGTTAATTGCCAATAAAAGGGCTCTCGCTTCAGAAATTAGAGCGAACTGCTGAACGGCTCCGGAATAGCGACCCTGTTGACCTTTCGTTCTTTGACCCTGCGGGTAATTGATTAACCAAGCCGTTCCTGCAGAGGGAAATTTTCGAAAACGTGTGTGCAAGAAAAGTGGAAGCAACGAACGGAACTAGCTGTAATCGTTCAAGGAATAGCGCAACGCAGTACGATTGTAATATAAAACGATCAGTGGTCACGTTTTCTTGACTGGACTTGGCCGTTTCGACGTTATTTTCGTTTCCTCACGGATGGTTTTCCATTTCTTAGGGTCGCTCCGGGGAAGATGACAACCCGGATGATTCGTACGCGGAGTATTCTGGGGATGAGAACGTAGCTGACGAGGAGGAAGAGGAGGAGGAGGAAGTGGAGGAGGAGGACGAAGAGGAGGTGACGACGGAAAACGGTAAGAGCCACGAGGAGCGCCTAGACAACGCCGAGAACCAGAAGATATCAGCATCGGAGAAGATGAACTCCGGTTCGTTGCACCGTCTCCACGTCGAGTTCGACGATTTATCGATAGTCGACGAGGAGGAGGAGCTCAAGAAGGACAAAGACAAGAAGGAACCGACGGTCGCATCGACTGACGAGGGTCAAGCCACGCGGGAATCCGAGGTCCAGAAGACACCGAGTGACCAGTCGCAAGACGGAGCCTTTCGTTACTTCCCGTCGACCTTCGACCTGCAGCTCGGAACGCTGACCGCGGCCGAACGGCAGTACTTTAACGACTGTCCTTTCGTTTTTCCAAATACGAGCGACCCAAACTACCCGAAAATGGTAATGTCACCGCGACCCACGATGTACAACGGGCACCTAACCCCGTTACCGAACCTTGACACCCCTGGTATCGGACACGTCGACTCGATATTTGGCCCGACAGTCCAAACTCAAGAATCCTCGGTGATTCCGAGTCTCCCCCAGCGGCGGAACATCCGGTTCAAGCAGCCCGTGCGCCTTTTTAAGGACCCCTTTTGCAAGAACCCGAGCTCAGGGACCAGTCCGAACTCTTGCGAGTCGGTCGGTCAGAATGGATGGGACTTCGGAGTGAGGCTCAGGGACCAGGTCAATGAGTCTTCTGCGCCCCCGAGCTCCGCCGATAAGCCGAAGCACTTCTTCGCCCCCCTGCCGTCCAAGATGAGGACTCAGCGAAGCCCCGAACCTACCACGACCACCGGCACCAGCTCCAGCAGTGATAAGACGAGCTCGACCGTGGTATCGCGGAACCATGTGATCGGCAAAGGTACCGCTGACGTCTACGTCAGCGGAGGATATCCGCTGGGTGGCGACAGAGAAGGGCAGCCGGGTGCCTTCGTGACCTCGGAGGACCTGCTTATCGAGGGGGCCGGTAATACCGCGTGCAAACAGGGCTCCGGCAATCCGTTGGTGAAGTCACTGTCCTGCCAGGACTTGTCGAGCGATCCCCAGAGTCTGCCGTTCGCTGAGAAACTCAAGATGTTCAACGCGGAGAACCTTGTTGCGAAGAGCGACAACACGCTGGACGCTATATCCAACACCCCCAGGCCGTACAAGAGCCAACTTAATGTCACCTTGAAGCTGCCCAAACCCAGGGTTCCCTCGAGTCCTGACACCCCCGAGATACCCCGACTACCAACCATCAATTACAGGCTCTTCAACAACCCCTTTCTTCAGAGCTTCGAACAGGAATGTAAAAACTACAAGAATTACGCCCCCGTCGAGTCCCCCATAACGCGGCCTCTGTCGGTCCAGGTTAGCGAGGCGGTGCCGCCGTGCAATCCGGTGAACGGATACTCGAGAGGACAGAACCAGCTCGAGAGTGACTCGCGGATGCTGTTGATGGCCGCGAATCAGTTCCGGAATCTGGAATCGGATGCCAATACTGGTGTCCAGTCCACACCACGACTTCCACCGCTTGGGTTCGAGGTGACATCTTTCGAGGGACCGAATCCTCAGAGTCAGCGTCTTTATCACGGGCCGATTGTCTTCCCGGGTGGGATTTCGGGGGCACCAATGGTACCCAGGATGGTCTACGAGGGTGCGAACCGGGTTCCGGCCCAGACGCAGACATCGATAGACGGCGATTCTCACGTCGACGAAACGCAGGATAATCAGACCCCCGGTTCGCCGGTTACGTTGAGGAGAAAACGGACCCTGAGGAAGGAGCGATCGGGGTCGATAAAGGATAAGCGACCGCTATCGCCGGCCGCTCAACGCCGCAAGGATCGCCTAAGGAAGCAGAGCAGTGTCACGTCCAGCACAGATCCGCCACCCGAATCTCCCGCCAAGACTTCGCTCAAGTCGCGAAAGCTCAGCGTTACCACGACCTCGGAGCCCGTTGACAAGAACGAGAGTCGATCCTCTTCATCCGGTCAGGATTCGCCCAAGAAGGCCGAACAACGACGCAGGGTCTCCTTGTATTTCAACGCCAAAAAGAGGCCCTCCATCGTTACCACCAGGACCGACCGAAGATCCAGCGTTGAGAGTTCCAGGGAGGGCAGGTTCTCCCTTAGACGCGAAGCTCTCGACGCTACCACGACCAACTCTGAACGGGAGAGAACGAACTCCGTTAGTAGCAGGGACACCGTGTCCAAGGGCAGGAAACTCAGTACCGGAAGTGACAAGGTTCCTTGGTGCGCTTGCTGGGGAAACGGATGTGTTTGATACTGATCAGTTTAAGCTCGTAACTATAAACTTGTGCCGCTGACTTGTCAAGTTGGTTGAGTTCACGCGCGAATTCAGTTAGGATCGTGGACTTGCAGACGTCAGGTTGAATTATTCTACACTCGGAAATCGAACACTCACAGTTTGCGTGGATTTCCGTTATCGTCTAAGAACTGTACCACGAATAGAGATAAAGTGTTTATTGTATTCAAGTATCGAAAGATGGACTCTTCAAAAACCGCAAAGTGTCGATACCGATTGAAGTAGACCTATTCGTAATTACACAGTCCGTCGGGAGATAATCCTAAAAATTCATCCAATGTCCCGAAAGGAAAAAAAACACCAGAAAAATGAACAATTTACTACTAGACTAGGTTATACATTACATAGGGTATAGGCATTCCACCTAACGAAATGATCGAATATATATGTATAAACGCAACCGCTGACGTCGAAAATTGTATCGTATAAAAAAAGAGGAGAAAAAAATTAGAACCCAAGGTAATGAGAGAAATCGGAAACCGTCGTAAGAGTAACGCAATTATCCCGGGTGTCTTCCCGCCTTTATTACGAGGTAATGCATTATAATACATACCTTATACCCACCTAAGATACGTGACAAGGTAGAGACGTCGTTAGGTTGTTGCATCAGCTAACGTTACGATAGTTATACCTGCGTAACATGCACGCGCGGACTGTTCCGCACGTCCCAGGAACGTCGCAATCAAAATGTAAATTTAACCCGACAGGCAGGGCAGCCCTGCAGACCCCTTCCCATAGGGGCGAAAGTACACCACTCCGTGACGGTAGGTACAGGTTCAACTTTGCGGTGCAGTTAGCGATTAGGTAGAGAACTAATTTAGTAGATGGCTGACATCCCTGCCTCCCTGTATTATTCCGCCCTTCGTCCGCGTCTACGTAGGTACGCGGCTTTGTCGCAGCAACAACAATGATGATAATGTTCGTAATAATAATGATTGTTATTATTATTATAATAATAAATATTTTATATCATTCGTTCTAATAAAACGTTTTCTCCGGTATTTTTACTACTAGGTATACGTGCCACTATTAAAATATTGTGTACTTTTTAAGGAGTTTCGAAACTTTTTGTAACATATTTACGTACGTACGTACGTACGTACGCTTGAAATAACACGGGTCTGCATCGTCGTAAGGTAAAAAGGGAAAAAGTGGAGAGAAGAAAAAACAAAAAATAATTATTCTCAAATATTTGACGAAAGTTTCTGTATTTGATCGCGAGTTTCGGTGTTTCTTTTTTTTTGTTTTCCTTGCTTTATTTACAGTTCTTTCGCAATGTTACCGAACTATCAAGTTATCCGTGGGTGCGTGTAATCGATCATTTATGTGTTCAGGTAAACGCGCACCTACGCTTCTAACAAATCACGACCAAGAAAACGCTAATTACTGTAACAATACATCTATCAAATATTGAACTATAAACGCGTTAATGATATGTATATGTATATGCGTGTATATCAAGTGCAGCTATTTCAATTTTTTTTTTTTTTTTTTTATTCTACCGATGCAGATTCGAAAGAAGCGCGGGTGTAAAACGAGTCGTAAAAGACGTTCGCTTGGCTCTTTAAGTCGCACATTAAGCCTATATGTTAATTGAAAAATCTGTACGTTTATAGATTATGCATACGCAGGATACCCGCAGTTAGGTACGCGTGTGTTTCTGTGCCTAAGTACATACATATTTACATGCGCATGCATATATGTATGTGTAAAGAGGAGAGAACGACGGGAACGGTTGGCGATTATCCCGAGCTGTTAAAACGCCTGTTAAGATAATAAGTCTCGATTACGCACCTATCGTAAATTCGTATTCTTACAGGCGTCTCGTAAAACTTCCGTAGCTGAGTGTTAACACCGATGCAGTTGCAGGCGTGTATAGTATACACATATACACGCGGCACGCGTGTGCGAAGAGGTAGGTAGGCACAGGGTAGGCAGTCAGGAATTATAGCATATATACAGGGATATTCCCTAAGCGTCATTTCGTCGCGGTATTATATTTTACGATATTATTTACACGCACCTAGATGGGCGTCAACACGTCTCGGAACGTTCAATTAATCATTGGAATATGCGTAAAAAGAAAAGAAGATGGTTAAATCAATTTGACATATACATGCATATGGATAATGGAATTATGGAGAACTGAATGATAATACGGCTAAGAAGAATTTTCAAAAACAATTCATTTTAAATAAATAATCGCAGTGTTTGCAATATTTAAGCAGCGCTTATTATCTGTACAAGAGTTGATTGTTAACGAATCGTTACAGTGTTCGCCACTCGTTTATAATGTTTGTCGGTGATATTATTTATACACACCGATACAGTAATTCCTGTTTTCCATAACGATGCACACATAAATACTTATAACTGTAAGGTATACCCGTCGAGAATCTATATAGGCAGGCGCTTTACGAGGCGTTACAAAATGTCAAGCTTCACCTCTTTACCTATCGAATTTACGACACCCCGTCAAATCCTATAAATAAAATCGGTGCCGACTCTTTTCCGTGTATAACGGAAGCTGGGGAAGAATATTTCTCGTTTCGTACACGATGGTGAAAATTCTAATCCGTGAAGAAGAAAAAGCTCGAGTTAAGAAGCGGACAGATTTAAATAACTCAATTCAGTCAACTAACTTTTGGTTGTATAATAAAGGTAAGCTTCTAGCATGATGCATTTGCATAACGCGCCGGTAAAGTCGGTGAAAAATATTACTTATTTTTACCCTCTTCTAGTTTTTATTTTCTGTTTTTCTTTGCTTCTTTCTCACTGAGGGGTGGAAAGCACAAGGCGTAGCATTTTCTACCCCCAATTGCCACGCAAGTTTATGGTAGTAAAATCCTCGACATATTATTCTCACGACTTTTCTTTGTTTATCCTTAAAATTACGGTGTTAAGTCAGCAAAATTATCCAAATCGACGATTCAAAGGCTGCGTATAAAGTCAGTAAATGTTCCATTTAATCCTATAAGCAATATCTTTTCAATGCGGGGAACAATTCTATCAGTTTTCAGTTTATTTATTTTATTTATTTTTCCTCTTTTTATCTCAGTGGCAACTTATTACAATCAAAATTAAATGCCATAAACGTCAAATTCACTATTCAATCATGGAATTTCGAATCAATTTTTTTTTTTTTTTTTTTGTTTTTAGACATTTTTATACCGTATTACTGTTACGCCGGATAAAAGTCTCAAATTACAGAATTTCGCAGCGAGATTTGAAATCGTATGCACTAATGCCTGACGAAAATATCATCCTCTGCAGGCTTGGATATTATACGTGTTGTGCGAGTTTGAGCAAACATCGTTTGATATATACCAATATTTGCGAGAGGCGCGTGACGTCTGCGGCTCTCATGCGGATGTACTTACATTATATATATATATATATATATATATATATATGTATGTATGTATGTATCTCAGCTGTGTAGAGATGAGACTGCAATGTACAGTCCCCATGTACGATGTATACATGCACCTGTACATGACCCATGACCAAATGGTTATGATACCCGAACGTTTGCGTATACCTATACAGAGATACGGAATTCAATACCGATATTCGATGGGAATTTAAACCGGTGCATGGTCCAACAGTGTCTGCGTATGATTTTCAGGCTGCAGACAGGTGTCTGTCTCTCTCTCTCTCTCTCTCTCTCTCTCTGCCGTGTAGTCGAAATTGCAAAAAGTACGCATTCAATCATACCTAGGTAGGTAAATACAACCGGAACGCAATGGACCGTGGAAATTGAAAGCCTCCGGCAGTAAAACCGCGGAAACTCGCTTCGAAACGGAACCGAAATCCCATTGAGGGGCTATAGGAGAAAGTAAAAAATAAAAAAAAATAATAAAAATTCATTGATCATACCAATGCACTCTCTCCTAACAAGCATTTATATTTCCGTTGATCAAAGTGGAAATTTTTCATTTTTATTAATTCTCATCTAAAATTACAATGTACGTATAAAATGCATCGATTTACTCAATTTAAACGATATTTCGCGCTCAGGAGAGTCTTAAAAATTGACATTCATCTTTTTGTCATCTTCGGAGAAACTTGCGTGGAAAAAACACCGAAAAGGGATAAAGAAAAAACCTTTCACGATGGCTCGCCGCAGCTCGTTGACACGTTGTATGCACACGGGAACGGATTTTTGTTTTTTCATTTATATGCTAGGCAGTCTCTCTTGAAACTGTACAATACACGTGCAGGTTTCGAAAACCGAGGCGCACAAGCTTCATCATTATCATCATCGTCGTCGTCGTCTCAATTTGTGTATGTCTCTACGTTACAATACCTGCACCTGCATACGCGCGCCATAAATTGCTTAATCGTTTGACGTAAGCGGTAAATTTCCTTACGGGGCTACGTATACTCAAGTTCAAGCTCCTTACGTGTGAAATACGACGCGTAGACCGCTCAGAGAGGCAAACGAGTATTTACGCGTATGCAACAACTTGTACATGTATAGGGATGAATTATTTCTTCTTGGGTGAAAATCTTTCTTTATCTCTCTCTATATCTTTTCTTCGAAGAGAGAGAGGGAGAGAGAAAGTTGGCTGCACCCTGGATCAGAACAGCCCCAATTAGCCTCACGATCTGTAGTAACGGACTCACGTTAAACGGGTTTATACCGAGTGAAGAATTCAACGTTGAACACTCTACCGTGATATTTCTGTGGTAGTAAAGAGAGCAACCGTTTTATTCCGTTATAATTTCATATCCAAATATTTGAATTCCCCGCTCATTTTCTGATCCATTCTACTTTTTTGCAGCTCGTTTGAAAGCGGGTTCCTGCTATTGGGTTTCTCCTCCCAGTCCCCCAGACAGCCCGTTCAATTAGCAGAAAGCCGTGCACAGACTAGTCTGCGGAAAACAGTGAAAGGTTTAAAAAGCTTGATTTGCCGAAAGGCACGAGTGTGGGTGAAACAAAGGTGCGCGGAATAACCTGAACACGGAATTTTCGTGTCGCCAACGCGTTTCGTGTTTAGTCTAGATGCGGCGTGGCGATAACCGAGGTATTTCTATTCAGCGCCGATCCCCCGCACCCTCGAACCGACGAACCCGCGTTGAACATAGGTTGCCGCGGTTGAGGGTAACCCTATATTTTGTATATCTTGTCCCGGGATCTCCATAGATCAACCGAATGCCTCGAACAGGGTTTCGGAAAGGAGGGGAGTGCGTCCTGTGCGAGATGGTATCGGTGCCAATATATTTATGACCGTCTCGTCTAATTGGCCCTGGATAAATAAACCTCGTGTCCTGCTTATGGTTATACACGAGTCGAAATCACCTTCTTCTTCGTAGTCCAATCCGTACAGCGAAGTCAACGAGCGCCGGCGGTTAGGCCAAATTGTATTTATTGATTTAACACTACGTCAACGGATTTCATCCCGCCTGTCACAGCAAGTGTGATTGAGCATTTGTAAAGAACGTTTTACAACTTTCGAGTGTAACTATAAATTTTCAACGTTTTTCAACAGCGTGACCGAACGATCTTAAATTAACGTACGCCTGGCGTTGGCGGTTGTTCGATAGTCAGAATTACTTCTGGACTCGGTGACATTGAGTTCGTTTTAATTGCAACGCTCTTGGTTCTTGGCTCCTCAAATTAATCAAACCCTCCCTGAAAGCATCGTATATGTATAGAGTTCATTCTGGAGTGGTCGGTTTGAATTTTTAACCCCTGAAGAAGAACGAAATTAGAAATCCAATCTGCGGATACGAGAACAGAGAAAAATTGAGGGGAGTATGAAAGAAATTGCGAGAGCGACGAAGCGGTGAGAAAATGATATCTGGATCCGTTGTATACCCCGAAGGGAAATCAGAAGGCGGTTAAAATCGTATTCAAATTTATTCGAAACGAACGACGATGATGCCGCGGCGCTTTGAAGACCCGGTGCTTTTTCCTCTCATTCGTCGCTCCCAGCGTGCAGTTTGTGTAATGCGTTGTACCGAGAGGATGATCAAAGTTAGTGGATAATCTTTGGCGAAGAGACAGACTGTGTGTAAATATGGGCACGCAGCACGGGTGGGCTCTCGTGATTTTTAAAGAAGAATCTCGCCGCACTTCCTCAGCTACGCCTCTCTATCTGGTGACCCGGTCGACGGAAGTGAACGTAAGCCAACGTAGCCGGGAGACGAAGAGTGGAATAAAACCGAGGAAAATAGAAGTTGCTGCTGCTGCTGCTGGAGGTAGGTGAAAAGTGAAAAAGGAAATAAAATTAAGGTACACAGACGTCGGAGGAGATGAAAAGAGTTCTCGGTAGTGATAAATAAATGACGTATGCTCCCAGCTCAGCGCGCAGCCTGGATTAGGACTCCACCTAAACCCTCGACACACATCGTGGCAGTCCAGCCCATGCAAGAGAAAGAGAAATGGGAAACCGGGGATGGATGCACTGTGCAGCACGCGCGACCCGGTGACGCGGGATTTCGACGACGGCTGCGGCAGACCGCGAAGCAGGATGTGCGGAGCGGCAGCCGAACGGTAAGCGTTACAAATGCATTTACATATGTTACTCAACCCGGTTTACAATGTATGGATTCCGGACACACGTATTCAAGATTATCCGATTATCCACGCATCTGTGACGGCCGACGGTCTGAGACTTCGGGAGAAGCGCAGCCGGTGCTCCGATCGACCCGGTCCATGAATACCTCGTAATTGGATTCCAAAGTACCTACTCGATGCTACTGGATGTTAACGTCGACCCTATAACGATACTGGCCACATCGAGAAAAACTTCCTCTTCATACCGTTGGGGAGATAAGGGTGAGCATTGGTTTGATAAAAGTTTTGATGAAATTTCTCTCTCCTCGCATGTACGACGGAGGCCTCTTTACTCGAGAGCGAAGACAAGCTCTTCAACCTGGCATCCTACCAAAATAAGTCATCTTACGTATACTGATCTATAGTTGTGAATATGTACGGTTTATACGCTCCATGCAACAGCGCAGATAAGATTACATAAACTTATAATAACTTTGTGACCGAAGATATAGTCATTTCTCTATATTCGGCTGGTCTTGAAACTTTTCCCGAATACCGATCAATGGTCGCTTATTTAAACCTGTATGCCGATCATCAGCGACTGCGACAGATTCTGCGACCGAGAAGGTAATTGAAACGAGACTGAATCCGTACGCTTCTTGCTATTTATCAAAGTTAATTACTGATCCCTGGCGAGGAACCAAGCTAGAAAACGTTTCGGGTTGTGACCAGGAATCTCTTCTCTTCCGTGCAACCGTGGAACGATAAGACTAAGATCTATAGTTCGCTTGGCTTTTGGCCTCTAGCCGCAGCCTCTACCCTCTCTTTCTCTACTCATTTCTCCCGGGCTCACTCTCTCCTATAACGGATGTCTGAATGGTTACGCTCGAGCCTATTATCTCCAGCTGCGGATGACGTTTGAAGAGCCTCTCGGCGTGGTCCACGCCTGAATACCTCGTAATTGGATTTGACCGTGTTCGTCGTTATTGCGGGGTTTCGGTAGGTACACCCTAACCCTACCCATCCCGAAAACACTTGTCTCCTCCGTACCGCGCGGACAGATTCCACCAAAGTCTCTGTGGAGCGTGGACAGGGTTTTCTCCCTCGTTCCGATATTGCGAAACAGAACCGAAACCACTTCGGAAACGGTTTAGCGGCTCTTCTCAAATGTTTAACCCCGAAATCGTTGATTGAATTATTTCAGGAAAGAACAATTGAACAACAAGATTTGACGTTGATGAAACGCTTAGAGTTTCCGTGGCAATGATCTAACGATGAAAGCAGAGCTGCGCAGTGGAGCGGCAAGGGTATCACAGCGAGCACTTAAGTTATGCGGTGAATATTAAACTTGCACTTCAAATCCATACCTGTACTGAGTAAACAGGAATGAACGGATGGAATGAATAGATGGATTCTTAAGTGTGCTAGAGCCTGGATGTATACACACTATGGACTGTAAAGAGACGGAGAGAGACAGAGGGAGAGAACGAGAGAGATAGCATCCGGTCAATGATCAGCAACCCGGGTTGCAGGCTTAATGTGCGTGGGTGATGCGTGATACCTACTGGCTTCAGACGACTTCAACTGCGCGTCGGGATTGCTTCGTCATTCTGTATTCCGCGCGTCTCATTCTTCCTCTAAAGGGCAGAAGACGTGAGACGCCCTGCTGGATCCTGGATCCTATCTGAAATCAATCCTGCCTGTCTGTCTGTCTGTATGCTCTCGCTTCAGACGACTCGGACAAATCGATTTTAACTCCACGCTCCGTGGACTTTGGCTATGGGTACCCGCCTCGATTTCAATGCAAATTGAACAGCACTGCCTAATTTGGTCTTGACCTTCTACCATAAGCGAAAAAGAAACTCAGGGTCAGAAGATGAACTTCACTGCAATGGATTTTTCCCTTGTGTTCCGGAATAATTTTATTCGGTATGCCAACTGTGTTGAGTGATAAGTGGATTTTTATACCAGCCCAGCGGCGCCAGGTGAAAAGAGCCGAGAAATGCATCTACTAAGGTTTTGGATGCTACATCTGTTCCTTAATTTGTTCCGGTGTTGCGTTGTTATCATTAGTTGTCATCAGTAACGACACTGCGCAACGTCGGGTAATAATAATTAACTTCTGCCCGGTTCAAATTAAGTTTGTAACAAGTTTAGCTTATAGGTCTTACACCGTGGGGCGAGATGATGTTGCAAGGGAGCTGGAGTTGGTAATCAGTCTTCAAGTAAAAGGCGACGCGTTGTCAAAGAAGCAAGAGCTGCTAGTGGTATTCAGCCAACCAAAACTAATTGTAATTAAAATACACGCTGGCGTATAATCATGGCTCTGATGCAGGTTATATACAAGGATTATTAAACGAAACAAGAAGAAAAAAAAAGCAAAGAGAAAATGTACCAACTGCCTCCAAGGGACCGAGCATAGCCAGCAGCCGACTGTCGCCTGAGAGAAGGAGAAACGAACTTGGTAAATTTTGGATAAATGTGTGCGCCACCCTTTGTGTTTTCTCTTCTCCTTTTCCGTTTGTTTCTTTTCGTCAGGTTACGCAATAACGTCACACCACCCACCTGATTTCGTGACCTGTATGACCCGCACGGATTTCTTTTCATTTTGCCCTGCCATGCACCGCCTTCTACCCGATATCTTTATGTCGACCTCGAGCACCCCGTCGCGAAAGGACCGCCGCAGGACCCTGGAAAGACGGTCACACATGCTGTCCAGACGACACGTAGCCAGTCCTACCCTCCAACGTGGAACCTGAACCATTATCCTCCCTCTCTGGAGCGAAGGGTTAACGCATTCCCCACTTTTATTACTCGGAGGCCGCTTTTCGCTACGTTTTCACGGGTTTTCGTGCCTTCCTTTTAGCTTTACCGGGGAAATAAATCAACATTATGGAAGTGACACTCTTGGGTCCAGAAACTATGTGGGCTACGAAACCTTAAAGCTGCTACATTAATGCGGAAAACGTCTGAAATCTGGAGCTAAAATCAAGTTGTTGCACCACGCACCGATAGAGACACTTTGGTTTTAGAAATTTACTCCGGACAAGCGTGTAGAAGTGATCCCCGTCGAACACCGGTTGCATGGAATCCTTAAGAAGACACGATAATAATATTGCGCATAAATCATCGGGTACCAACCAGCCTACTTGCCTACCTACTGTAGCCACCGGATGCTGATATAAAATGTATGGGAGGGGAAGAATTTGTGCCTCGAATCGGTATGGGTATAACACGCCTCGGACAGTTGAATTCTAGAGATAGTAATCGGGCGAAGAACTTATTTAATTTTCGGTTCATGTGGCTGCAGCATGGAGAGGAGAGAGGAGAGGAGGGATGAGGATCCACCCGGCTTGCTGGTCTCATCCGCTTCTCGTGATTAGTGATTTATGTTCGAGCTCTCGACGGAGTCCCATTCATGTGGCACAACACCAGCCCGCGTCTCACCCTAACTAAGACCCATTCGTCGTTGACTTATTGTGCGCCCCCTTGGCAGCGGACAAAGTGAGAACTTTGGATTTTCTTCCTTTCGGAGGGGGTTTTTCTTCTTTGTACCGAGGCACGTAGGCTGCAGGCGAGATGGCTTCAGATATTTCAAGGCGTCCTTTTTCGGGCACCACCGCATACATGCAACTTGCCTGGTGATACAACGCCGGTAACGTATACGACGGATCGAATCGCGGATGGCGATGAAAATGGAAGACGACAGAGACGGGTTGGAGTGAGTTGATAGCTGAATATCCGACCACTCCACCGATCGTAAAAGCCCCATCCGAGTTTGTTTGCAAATTGCACTTTCGCTGCAGAGGGAATTCCTTACTCCGAAGCTCGCTACTGCCGCTGCTGCTGTTTACACTACCTGCTCCCAGTGTCCCCGAAGAAGGGGGCTCTGACAGCCCGTGGGTGGGTGGTACATTACACAATAACCGATCCACGGCCTGCCTGCGAGCTTTTCGGCAGAAGACTTTCCGCCAGTCGTCGAGTACCTGGGAGACTGATAGCTCCAAAAATTGAAAGCGTCTCAATTCAACCACGGGGATAAAATCATGGAAAGTGGAAATCGGTAAGTTGGGACGGTCAGTCCCAAGTAGCCGCGGCCGGTATATCATAATTTATGGTTTCCTCTCAGTGCCGCGCATGTGGCCGAGCTTCTGTAGCAGCAATGTGGCGGAGTCGGGATCACCGTGTATGGAAAGAAGGTCCTGCTTCAGCAGGCGGCCGAGAGTGGAGAGCACGTATAAAACGTAGGACAAAGCATCGCATGGAGGCCTCGCTTTGTCGATAAGAAGCACCTACATGCCACCTATATTTGCGCTACGCCCGTGTGTTTCTCTCTGCCGCCTCACATTGTGCCTACGTGGGAGAAGTAGGAGAAAAAGAAGAAGAAGAAGAAGAAGCAGACGATGAGAAGCCGCCGTGGACTCCGCGAGTCGGGACCGGTTTCCTGCAGCTCGGGTATGCGTGCCGCCAGTTGTGTGCTCAGCGTCCGAGGAAGCACCGTGCACTTTGCATACTGTTAGCCCCATCCTGACCGCCAACTTACCGAGATCACTGATATTCCCCTCCATGACCATCTACCCACTACACAATGGGCCATGCGAATATACCACGGGTCAAACGATGGGACAGAATACCTAAACGAACGAACATAGTATCTGCTGGCTGGAAAAGTAATGTGTACGGTTTTCAGCATGTTGATGAAAGTGTTCAGTGATCCATCGACATTTCAACAACATACGGACCTTGACCAATCTCTCAATTTCCGGAAGGATACCCAAGGTTTCCCATCCGTCTCGGATGTATTCAGAGCATGTGAGACACGAAGAAAACGACCTGTCTCAGATCGTAATTACGATACTCGATCGGGAATCGAGCACGTCATAATAAGGTATTGCGGCAGAAAAATGATGGTGGGAAGAAAGAAGAAGCCCGAAGGCTGTATGCAGCGCTAATTGCTGAGAGCCGTAGTGTAAATTGGCGGATCCTCTTTTGGCCTCGTTGGGCGAAGGGTGGGCAGCGCTGTGTGGACCTTGCGCACGCACACGTTTGTACACCGATATGTTCGAGGTGTCTGCCGAGTGGAGGCGATATCGTGTTACATGAGAGTTGAGAAAATCGACGATGGTTATGCAAAAACGAGGGGCGAACGGAGGTGGAGAGAGTGGCAAATCTCTGCATCGCGTAATGATCGCTCGACTCGCGTTAATCAACCCCACTCGCGTCCCCCACTTCGTTCTCAGTTAATTACACACCGAGTAGTTGCCGCATCGCCTTATAGTATCTTAAATTGCTCGTGCATAGACAGACACCCGCTAAGTGCCTCTTCGTTACACATTTACCCAGCATCGCAGCGGTTCGGTTAGCAGTTCCATTTATTCCTATACCTATACCAATACCTACTATGTTCCTCCGCTGACTCTGCATCTTTTTTGGGCTTCTTCGAATCTCAGTCACGCACTATTCTCGTTTCATGATTTTCACCTGAGTGTATATTACGAAAGCATCGAGATTGATCGTGCAGCCACGCGCACTCTTTCCGAGAATCTCGCACAGTCCGAAATGATATTCAGGTGATTTATTCAACCCCATGACGATGAGAAGTCTAATGTTATTCTTCATCCACCACGCGTATACTTCTCGGTGTGGAAAATAGAAGAACTATTTTTTCTTCAAGTGTATCATGGTTTAAAACGATGCCACTGAGTCAATGCTCTGCCGGTCAACCTCGTGTAGCACGAGTCGATCTGCAAACTGGTCAGATCAGCCGAACCTGACCTAACGTAACGTGTAACATCGATGTCCGGTTCCCTATCTCCAGCCAGCGTGTAAACGGTGTCAATTCGCGATTCCGGCGATACGAGTATATACGGTAGTTATAGTGTGGGTACAGCGAAGAGTTTGCCGAGGAAAATTACCTCTCGACGTAACGTATGGAGCAGAGGTGAAGAGCCGAAAAAAGAGAACGGTGTAGAGAAGAACAGAGATGTAAAATCCAGCTGTCGAGTGAACCTTATTTATACACCTTTTTCCTTTTATTGAACAAACCTTTCTTTGCTGCAGGCCGGAGGCGAAGGCGCGCGCGTCGACTTGCCTCTCGACCCAACGATTTGTTTTACTGCCGAAAAAGGTAATATAAAACGGCTTTAAAAGTTTGAGAGAGTAAAAAGCGAACGGTAAAATTGTTCTCTGATTCGGTTATGTCACTTTTTCCCCATTCCTCTTCCACTAGACTGCAGTTCACATTTGTTCTCTTTCATTCCTCACCTCACAATCCGTAACCATCGGATCAATTTCGGCAGTGAGAAGCAAAAGTTTATTTCTACCTTGCGATTAACGGTTTCGCATGGTTCACGTTGTCATAGATAGGCCAAAATTAACTCCGGCAAATAGAAACGACGAGGATAATTCTATAATATTCCGCGGACGTTTTGCTCGCGCAGCGGTGAAAAGGCAAGACAAAAACACATACACACGCAACGATATGTGCAGTTAATTTTTATCAGGTGAAACTCGACACGCAACCGGATCGTTAATTCTTGTCTGACAAGCATCCTCCTATGATCCTGATACCTGCAGGAAAATGTCCCTGAGGGTCGCACGCGTATCTGGTATCAATTATTAATCAGGGACCGATTATCCCTTCGCCGAGCAGCGGTGGATCGATCTGATCACCGAAAGAGAGGAAGGGGTGCCTGGTCCTGTAGTCGAAACTGCAGGCAAAGAAACCCCCGAATCCTACACTGGGCATCTGTGAAGGAGGCAGGCGCCTCCCGCTGCGCGGACACGTAAAACCTGTCTAAGTCGATAAATAACGCTACGTGCCGAGTCGTTCGGCGTGAATTTTTGCCACCTTTTGCGATGGAGGAGGAGGGAGTGGAGAGGGAAGAGTGACTGAGTTTGGCCCACCGTTTGCTGATGCGCCTGACCGAGGAATATCCGATTTCACGATTATGGGAAAACGGGTCCCTGGGGCGAGGAAAGGGTGCTGGATGTCAAACAATTCGTCAGCGGTTTAACCCCCTTCGACCTGTTCGTCTTTTGCGATGTTTTCACGACTCTCGTAACGGGATCATACGATTCGGATATAACAAAAGTACATCACGCGTTTTTTCACAAAGAACGAAGTTGAGGCTAGGGTCGCGTAAGGTCAGATTTATTTGCGACTGCGTATGCGCATTCGCAAGCTCACTCTGTCTTCATAGAAACGAATACGTTGTGTTCGGAAAACGCCATTAGGTAATCTCTACACGAAACGGATGGCTGTCTTCTATGCTTCCAGCACACAGCAGCTTGTGCCGATTAGAAGCCCTGAAAATCGACACTAGCGCTGCAATATCCGAAGTTAAATTAACGGGTCACGTAGGTGATAGCCTATCGGAAACAGATTTAGTCACGTGGGTTTGTCACTCGAACCAATGACATAGACAGTGAACTACGTGATTCGTTAGTTCCATTGGGGTTATTGAAGCGATGTTGCCGATTTAGTCTTCTTCTAATCGACTCAGGCTGAGGACGCTAGTCAGTCATCAAAGTATAGATCATATTAGAGGTCAGTAGAAAATACGTGTGAAAAAACGCTTAAAACATGCTCGCGTTTTGTAAAAACAATTCATTAGAACTGATTCAGGCGGTTTTTGGAACCCGGAGAATCGACTGTTTCTAAAAACCGCTACATCGGTCGAGATTTATTTCATCAGCGGTCTTCTATTTACAACGAAACAATTAGTGTTATTGTAGAGATAATCAACGAGACGTGAGCTACTTGATTAGGATAGACCAAGGGAAGAGAGAAAAACTGATGTAAGTAAAATACAGCCGTGCACGCAGCGTGAGATCAAACGTGTCTCGGATGTACACTGAGAAACGAATTGTCGAGTCGGTGCTGTTATGGCGGGAATGAGAAGAAAGAAAGGCGGTTAGACCCCGTCTAATTGGATGGATATAGTATGACTCTCCCAAGCTCGCACTCTGGCTTAGTTGAACGCTGCGTTTACCGACGCATTATACAGAGCTTGGATAGATAAGAAAAGGCTCCCCGCTTTACACAACACGGACACTATGGTATGGACCACTATTTCACGCTTTTCCTCCTTTTTTTTATCCTTCCTCTTTGTTGGTATACGTATTTCAGACCCGGTCTCTTGTGCACGGAATTTCTGTCTTTACCTTCAAGGCGTTCTCCATTCTTTGCGTCAAATTTCAGGAAATAACGACAGTTGCCATTTTCACCTAGTCGCCGAATTCTTTGAAACCCATTTTCCGTTAAATTTTTCAATACGATCGAACCTCATGCCGAGGCTCTTTGAGCCGGCAGCTGTTCACGTTCTTGGATTTCGATACCGGGCTCGAAATTTTGAACCCTCGATTCCGGAACTGCAGGGCCCTTTGAACCTTTGATATATATCCCGGGAAGATCAGAGGCGCATGGCGTGACCGATATTTATAAACACGGGCTTTTCTATTTCTCTCTTCGTTTCTCTGGTTCCCGGGCCCCGACTCTCTTTTGTTTCCTATTGCCTTCTTATTTTCATTCCTTATTCTCATATACATACCAATGTTCCATTTGAGAAGAACCGGGCATCTGCCTTAAATCGGCGTCGAGACGCCGACGTTTTCACCGCCATCCACATGCCTCGCGACGACGATGGTTATTCAGGTCCCATATGCATGTGTGCGCCATAACTGCTGTCATTCTGAAACCTTCCACATACACCCCGAATCTCGGGGCACGTGCTTCGCTCTTTCTCTCCTTTTCTTTCCTCTTCCTTCTTCTTCTTATTCATCTTCTTCTTCGTCGTCTTCATCTTCTGCTACTTCTTCGAGAACATTCAAGTAGAAGAGGTATTCCTACATAACGGTTACGGCTTCCGTTCATTTGATTTCCGCTTACCGTTTAATATATCGCTACGTCTGTGTATTACTTTTCTTCCAGGAAACAGATATCACCTCGATATTTATCTAACCTCCGTCCAATAGCTGAAAAAAGGTATCTAAAGCTATCGTGAATCTTGACGTGAAGAATAGATGAATAATTCACGATTTTTTTTAACGAATCAGCAATGAATCGTTTACATTAACTAAAACGTATTCATTACTCAGGCCAATTAAAATCCGTAGAAGCTGAAACTACAACTTGAATAAACTAAAAGTTAATCAAACAAGGTGAATTTTTTATAAATTTACTTTCGATCGATTCGAGAGAATCAAATTGCACTAGTTCTCACAGTTTCGACCATCATTTTATGACTCTGACTTTGAATTAGGCAATACGAATAAGAATTGGTGATTCTTTGAAGCCCCTGCGTCATGCCGGAATAATCCTATAACAAATATAAGGCGAGCTGATTGAGAGTTGATTCGTAGAAATCGGAACCGAGATAGCGGAGGAGAAAAGAAAGATTCGAATGGATTCAAGGGGTAAAATTGCAAAGAGAAGAAACGAAAAGAGAATAAAAAAATTTAAAATGAAAAGCAGAATTACGCCGATTGGCGGCATGAGGGCTGAAATTGATCCGTCCCGAATTGCACGAAATACAAGAGCAGTGGATAAAATTTCGCGCATGTTTCATGCTCACGTAGGCGCGGATATTTCCCCGAATAATAGTGCTAGCGATAAAAATTTACCCGTATGACTCAGGGATGGTAAATTCAACGGATGAGGGAGACGGAGAGAAGGAGAGGTTAAACAATTTGTTTGGAGTAATTTACAGTTAAACCAATTATTTGTTTAATTTCGGCGTCGCGTTGCCGCCACGTAACTCTACTCTATACTCGGTTTTCGTATCAGCAGTACGAAATCACCGTCGTTTCGCTGTAATACGTAATTATTTACCGTAGCGTTATATTAATTAACGCGGCAGTATAAGGGATGTACGTTATATGTATACGTTGACACGCCACACGGTTGGCTTCATTCGTCAGCTCCGAATTCAGCCACACGGTGAAATCACTTTCAATATTTCACATGCCTGTACCGATTTCGCCAAGCGGTTTCCTCGATATCATGTGTGAAAACGTGACACGTGACTTCATTATAAGTTTCAAAAGTATAAATTGAATTTAGACACACACACACACATATATATATATATCGAAGAGGTGAAACTAATCACATATCTTCAGGAAACTGTCTATCGGTGTATGAACAATCCGAACTTGCAATCTTTCTATCTCGGTTACAAAATCCTGACATAAAAATTCCCACAGAGCTCTTAAAAACGCTGTTGAATATCCGAGCTGACGATGATGTCGAGCGGCACTTTGTCGCAGTCGAGCTGTTTCGGTCGTAAAATGCGAAATCACCCTTGGCGAACCATGCGGACACTGATGGCGAGCGTAATGCACGTATAGTGGGTACGAAGCGTGCCATATGATGGGAAAATCATCGCTTAATGTTCGATGCGGACGGTACTGCGAAGGAACAGCGGTGGCATCAATGGCGCCAGATGGGAAATATATTTATTACGGTTTCGCGAGGCGTAATAAAAAGCAAATTGAATCGGTAGATAGCATCCAGAGGCGCCCATCCGGTCCATTCATCCGTCCGTCCGTCGGGTGAAAACAGAAATAGAGAGAATTTTTCCGCTGCAATTCTGGCTGTTGCAGCGCAAGTGCACAACAACGTGACAAGTAGAAAGAGAAGCGTTGTAAAGACGCCGATGAAGAAGCCTGCACACCGAAGTCGGGAGCTCAAAACGCCGAAGGGATTAGGCACGGGATCGTCATGGTAACAGAGGTACAAAGAGCGGTGGAGACCATGTCGAAACGAGAAGTCGTACAAGTTTAATAACCCACCGTGGGGTTCATCATGGAATGATCGTACGCGACAACGTAGAAATGCCCGCAAATTTAATAACCCCTGCGTTGCAGTTAGCCGGGCGTATATGGATGAATCGGTGTGCAGATTACGGGGATCGTCGCGTCGCGTTCAGGGTATATATGACGTTGATCGAGGTACCGAATTGCACCCCGGTGCAATTATAATCAAAGAAAGCGGTAGCGGTGGGCATTTGCTAACGACGGTGCAACCTGCAGGGACAATGCAAATGAACGAAAAGGCCGCCCTTCGCCGCTGCCCACTTGACGCACTTTCTTTTTTATCTTCGAACCCGCAGCGTTTAAACGAACCGCAATTAAACCACTGCGGAAAATCCGCGCTCCGTGGATGGGTAATTGGACTGGATAGGTGCAGTTCCAGGCTTTGAACTTTCCTCCCTTTCGCACCGCCGCAGTCAGGTACGATGGAAAAGTCCGATTTCGACGCCCCGACGACGTTCGATATTCAAGGGCTATTCACACCGTCAATTTCACCATCGACTTCCGAGACCAAGGCGCCAAGCTCCGGGTACTCGATCCCGAGAACACTGACCGGCTACCCGTGGCGCGACCCTACCGTGTTAATCAACGCGACGTGGCGAACGGGCTTGCCACTCGCCTCTATTGATGGGAGGAAGATGAACATTGAACACGCTTGTCGTCCCCCGGCTGCCACGGTCCGAATGGTCAACAACGGCTGGTTAGCTACGCTGGCATACCGTCCGCCCTGCGGTGTACACTCCACCTGAATTAGGTGTTGGCTCTCTGTGTTCCCATCTGCACCACCTAGCATCGTTTGAGCGAGCAATTGCGTCTATGGGCTACATAGTCGAATGGACAAGGAGACTGTACCACTGGGTGATGATGTCGCGCAGGGAAGTCGAAATTGAAACTGGGATGCTGCACGCTGATCAACGATTACCCTGAAAACGGTACTACAGTGACTGGTAATGAGCCTGGACCTGATGTTGTGTCTAATTTATATACTCGTTCCAAGTTTCGTCGGGAATTCAGGTGAATTGAAACATACATACATACATCCAAACATATGTACATCCAAACATACATACATACATACATATATACGTAAACTAACTGATCAGTTGTCGTCAAAGCCATGTTCGAGAGGGTCCGAATCCCAGCACCGACTGATGATGGTCGTGCGCAGTGCATCGCGTTGTACGGACTGAACGAGGACGTTGCCCACATGCTGTGATTTAATTAATTAGCACGAATTAATACCAATTAGTAGAGAGCCTGTTCGACCGACAACAGTTCATGTGGAGGAAAGGGGGGAGGATGGAGTGCAGGGATGATCCTTGGCTCGAGAATGCATGCCTCTAGTCGATGCAGTCATTGGGCGAACATGGTGCAGGGTGCCGACCACAACAACTCTGACACACGGAGGAGGGATGCAGGGTGTGTATTCGTAGATTGTGTTTGTATGAGGCTACCCACTTCTGAAACCGTTCAATTACTACTCGATCAATTGTCGTGCTTGCTCTATGCCCACGTACTTAAAGTGTACTTCATGGTTGAGATTCTGTAATTTCACTGCTCACATTTCCCAACATCCGAGCATTCCGATTGGTTTGCAACAAGTTTAGTCAACCAATGTGAAAAGTGAAATTACAGAATCTTAATCCAGAAATGTGCTTGCTGTTTTCTAGTGTCCCAATCATCCGGAGACGGTGAAACGGCTATCGGATCTTCAACGGCTGACTTCGAATGGCAGTTTTCGGCGCTCTTCTTGGATTAGAGAGAGTGAGGACCACCCCGACGGAAGATGACGGTGATCTTCGGAGCGGTTTTCTGAAAACCGCGGGCTGATGGCAGCACCGACTTGCGTAAAAGCACAAGGTAAGGTGGACGCCGGCTTAGTAGTCGGTCTAAATTTAAGTTTAGATTTATATGGCGGGAGTACTCACGTCGGGCATTGACTTAAGCGAGCTTGCGGTGCATCTTTGGCTCGCGCCTATATGACTTCTGCCACTTTTTTTTCGCTCTTCTTGCCTACATCCCTTTCTTTCCTTTTCCCCTAACCGTCTCCCTGCAGGCGTATTATCTCCGAAATAGACGCTCAAGGTGACCAGATTTCGCAATCTGGTACGTTGATTGAAATTTCTCTCGGACTTTGTCAGGATGGCGGATGGGGGGGGGGGGGGGGGGAGGGGGGGGACATTTTTTTTCGTCGTATATTCTATTGTACGATACGTTGCTCTGCAGTCTCGTCAGTCAATCACCATCGTCATCTTCTGCAGTCTCGGATCATGCGGTATATATTATTAGACCGAGAATCGCACCTGGCACCGTGAAACCTGCCCACCACTTGACATTTGTCTAGGTTGAGAAAATAAGAATGCTTGAACATTATAGATGGGAACCATTTCGCGGTATAGCGGTAAAAATTGTCTAATTTTCACGTAGAATTTTCCTCTCTAAAAATATTTTTTGTACAATTATTTTTACATTTTGAACCCCTGCGGCCGAACTCGATAATGACCAAGCAATTAAGGGGGGAGATTCGGCAAGTAAGAAGACCTCTTACGGGGAATCTTGGAAGAGATAAACGCGAGAGAATGGCCCGAGATATCGAGGCGCGGATGAGGAGGAGGAGAGGCCATAATTTGGAAGTTTCTTGGGCATCCAATGAACCCCCTCGCTCGGGGCGTCGGGGGGAGATAAATACTATCGCGGGTTTGATGCAGGCACGTATACTCGAAACTTGCGGGTAAAAAACGTCGTATAATGTTTTCGGTACACCTACACGCACTTATATTTAGGAGGCACTTAAAAACCATGAGAGAGAGAGAGGGAGAAGGGGAGTGAAAGAGAAGGAGATCCCTCTCGCCTCGCACGCACGTGCAACGGGTTAGCGCTAATATCGGGGATATTTTTACTCGAAAATACGAACGTACGTATAGATACATTCGCATTTCGTCTGCGAATACAGAGCAGCGATGCGCTTTATCGCCTCTAAATCAACCCCTTCGTCACACGTGCTATGTAGTGTATCTTTCTGAAGCGGATACGCAGATTAACGTTCCAATTTTGAATCACGTGTCATGCGTTTTTTATCGTAAGCTCGATCCAGCTGTTTTTGTATTGGTGAGTTTTTTCTTACGTCGTGGCAATTGTAGCTTGGAATGTAGAGACTTTCATGGTGATAATTGTGGTTTAAATTCAACGGAAGGAAAAAAAATTCATCGCTTCTTAAGACTTATACAGGCCATTACTGAAAGTTCGTTGTACAGAATTCGTGACAGTTGTGTGAAAAACGTAGAAAGTACATTTTTTTCAGGCGAAAATTACTCGTTTGTTGAGAATTTTTAAATCAGTCGTTGATTTCATTTTAATTGTTGATGAAATTTTTTTTATAACAAAGATCGTTTAGCTCAACTTTTAAAATTAGATTTCCCGCAACTTTCTTTGCGGGAAAATTAAAACTCATTGCTTCTTTCTTTACATGTATTATTCAACGTTTCAGGCATACGATTGAAGTAAAATGATCCCTTTGATCAACGTCGGTATAAATTGTAATTAGCGTGTTTTGTCCGACGAATAATATTTAATCCTTGACTTCGAGAGTTAAATCTCGAACTTCGATCACTCCGATTTGAATTCCATTTAAAACGGCGAAAATCGTAACGGGATTCGAATCTTTCACGTGAGTTCAACAAGTAGAAGGATTGCTCGAGGATGTATGGAGGCGCAAAGTCTGGTACAGAATCCAGTAAATTTACGGCATAATATTTTCCCATCAATTTTATTCCACACCCGCATATATGTTCGGTGAGACGAGCTGACTCACCTTTGACAGCTGACAGGAAGAAGATAATCGCAGTTACACAAAACGTCACGGTCCGCCTCATATCTTGGCAAAAATTCTGCAATTCGCAGACGATGACTACGCGATGATGAAGATGAGGAGATAAAAATCCGCCCAAAACGAAATCAACAAAATCAACACAAAACTTTTATCAAACTTGTCACAATCCACGAACTGTGAAACTTCGCCACAGTCATTTTATACGACATTCAAGAAGAAGAAGAAGAAGAAGTAGAAGAAAAGGTAACAGAAAATTGGAAGACAACCGCACAGAAAACAATTTAAAACAGTGAACAGAAAAAAAAAAAAAATCACAAATAGTATAGTTCGCACTTGATCGATGCCAGCGACAAATTGCAAGGACAAATATTTCAAAATCTCGCCTTCGGAGGGAAGATGCGATTTTTTGAACTTGGGGTACACGCGCGATGCGGTTCGTTGGCCGCGTGCCCGAGGACAACAAATCGAACACAAGCACGCTCAGTGACGTTGCGCGCAACACTGCAACATCCCGCGTCGCTCGACTCTCATCACGCTTAGACTCTAGATGGCGGTGGATTCGACTGAATGCCCTGATCTTCTCACCGGCGCAGATCTCTCACGGATGCTGCGAGGAGCGGATCGCTTCGCCCGAGAGCTACCGTAAAATCAGGCTCATTTTCGGATCGAAGTTCTGACAATTTTTTCAATATCACTGCGATTTTTCAAACTTTCAATTTTTATGCCATCTTTCCAAACCTTTTTGCTTCATCCTGGGATCGGAAGCTGTGTTCAAACACACAGTAAATGTCTGCCTTATTCTAGTTGAAAAGTCGCGGCCTATGTACACGTTCCTTTCAATCATGTTCCGCATCTTTTATCGGTACGGAATTGAAAGTCAGCGGGTATAATAAATAGTTGTAGGGATATGTATTCTCGTTTACACAAAGTTCAGAGCTACCGATCTGATTGCAATCTTAGTCGAAACGTCCACGTCTGCGATGATGAGGCTTGCACGATTGATTAGCGCTTCGTTACCCGGTGTTAAAGCACCAAAATGATCATCACGATCAATCATTCTTCGGCAGTACCGATTAGGCAGGATCAAAATCAGGCTCAATAATATCCTGCAGAAGATATCTTCGTCATCGTTGATACCCCATTTCCGGTCTTCGTCCGCACGATTATCCTGCGCGGGATTTTCAAAGATTACAGAGACGAGATAAAAATTGCAGATTAAAAATTAAGAAACCAAATTGCTTGTAGCTCTTCAGAAGTTCAATTAATTAACCGACTCACCATTTAACGAGACTTTGCCCTCTCGACTTCGGAATTGCTTGTAGAGTCCGAAGTGTAGCCGGTCTTTGACTAAAATAAGTAAGCAAACGTTTAAACAGCATGTGCTGTCGCGACCGGAAGTATGTACGGGAAGTAGGCAGAAAATTTCTTCCGAAAACCAGAGTGACTGTTAGCCAGTTCGGAGAATACACACGAAAACACATTCGGCAGGAGTTTAGCCTCAGCCGTATTTGAATTCATTTATGTTTTTTTAAAAATATTTTCCCTTTTCAAGGAGAGGCTCTATTTTTATCATTAATTGCATTTCGAATGTATTTTTCCAACTGCCGTAGGATATATACGTATATATATGTACGTGAGAGCGGCCGGGGTTATACTCGTATGGCACTTAAAACTTTCCGCAGTCGGTACAAGGGTCTAAATATATATTTACGCGTCGAATGGTGGGCAAATATTTTCTCAGGGCAACGTCGCTTACCCAGCTGATGGTTTAATTTATTACCACGATAACGGATGAATTTACTTTCTTAAACAGTTTGCTTTTTTCATTCTACTTTTTTATCTGGTATGAAGAAGAAAAAGAAAAAACAGAGTTCGTCTGCACCGTCGCTCGACGGAAACATAAAAAAAATTCTTTACAATATGATGTAAAAAAATTCCTCGCGTTTGAAAGTTCAACCAATTTTGCATCACGTTCATTAAAATCAATATGAACAATAACTGTACGCGTACTGCAATTATCGGCAACTGAACAGTCCTAATTTTCATCTCCCGAACGATGGTCACTATTTCTTTCATCCGTTGGCGATAAGTTTGTGTTCCTGCCTTACCATTTCCACGCTGCATAGCAGCGGGCCGTAAAGGTGGTCAGACTGTAGGTACGAGTGAATGATGCCGCCTGAAGTTGGCGCTGGAATCCACTAACGATCGATTCGTTCCTTATTTGAATTTGCCGCTATGCTAGCCAGCGGAATGATTTTTTTTTTTTTATTTTACTGTTAAGGGGACACGTTAATAAAGCTCTAGACTTTGCCGATTTGCTCAAAACTTGAACTCAAAATAAAGCTCCATAAAACAAGTGATTTTTACTCGGTTTCGAATCAGCAACGTTTCATATGTGTCCAGGTATTATTTAAAATAACGTCGCTCAGTGGTGTTCTTTGAAAAGCTCCTTGCATTACAATCCTCGTCGTAAAAATCTGAAAAGATTCCCACAGCCATCGGTAGAGCATAGAGTACAAAACTTACCATGGAAATTGCGATCGGACAAGTTACCACCTAATTCTCCCAATAATTGGTAATTGACAATATTCACAATAGTTTTCGAACAAAAGAGGTTTGATGAAAATAGAAATTTTTTTCACTGATATGTCCCCTTAACAGCGAGGATGATCGATATAGTGCATCAAACTTCTGACGCAATAATTTTGTTTCCTCAAAAAATCAATCACGATCACTTTTATGTTCAGTAATCAAGGTGTCGACAGTGCAGAACCTGAACCCTGAATCCTTCGCTGGACTCGAATTCGAAGCGAAACTTACCCTGGAGGACACGCAACCTCCTGGAGATACGGACTGGGACGGAGACTTGAACGAGTTGTAGCATTTCTTACTGTCGACAAAGGTGAAAGGATATTGTTGATCTGCTTGGATCTGGCATTTTGTTATGAGTAATTTTTTCCACATTGCAACTCACGTGCAGGACTTGCTAGTGCTGTTGGTAACGTCGATGGTGTCCTTGCTACTGTAACTGATCGCAGCCAGGCACCGTTCCTCGTCCTCGTCATCACAGCCACCTTCGCAGGGACCGAACCTCTTCTTCCACCACTCGGCCAGACGTCGGCCAAGACCCCGTTTCGAGGGTTTGCTGGGACACTCGGGAACACAGTACTCCGCGTTTTCATAAAGCACCGCTACGCTGTAAGTATCCCTAAATTCTAGTACTCCGGTGGTCGAAAGGTCGAGAGCTTTTCGAGTCTTACGGAGTGTTGGCGGGGGATTCGCAGGGAGGACATTCCTCCGAGTTTCTGGTCAGGAATCGGTAGCAGACCAGTATTATACCGATCAGAAGCCACATGAGCAGAGCACCGGCCAGAGCGATGACGATCAATTCGGTCGTTCCGAATGTTACGCCGTTACCATCGTCGTTACCTGTTCATTCGGAAATTGTTTCACGAGTTAGACAACGATCTTGAAGTAATTGAACTAACCACTACCTGATATCTTTCCCTTGTACAGGGGAGGGGCACCCTCTTCTTCGGGGGATTTAGTCGACGCCTTGACCTTGGGCATCATCTGGTAATCACCGCCCTGCTTGATCTTGTCGCCTTCGTCCCCAAGCCCTTGGAACGATAAGAGGGTTTCAGTCTGTGTTTAAACGATGCGCTAAAGAATTTGGCTAACCTGTCTCTTTCAGCGAGGAAATAACTCTCATGACCCCGCCGAAGGCTGGGTACCACTTTTCGTCATCCAAGTGAGGATTTACCTGCCGCAGGAGGAATTATCGAGTGAAAAATAATCGAAGAAACGGGTTCTCAATGACTAACCGATTGTTGGAGCCAATCGAACATGTCCTTGTTGAATTTGAGCAGTTCGAATTTCGTCTTCGAACGCGAGACGATGCACTTTACACTAGACACGTAGTATTTTACCAGAGAAAAGGCCGACTGCTCGCAGTAAAGAGATTGGAGAGTGTCCGTCTTGAACGGCAGGGCTATGCTGAAAGTCAGGGAAACTGGCATGAGTCTATTTCCGAGCGTTGATCACCGCTCGGATCCTCCCACCTGTTCGGGTTCACTTCGTCATCCAGAAAAGGCAGCGGCACAGTGACTGGACCAGATCCCCCGGCACCTCGGGTCCTCCTTCGACGCTGAATGTACCTCTTCCTCTTCGACGGGTTCGGACGGCTGACCTCACCTTGACCGGAACTGGAATCTGCTGTGAGAAAAACCCTCGGTACAAGGTAAGTAAAAGCTGCTACTGACTAAACAAATTGCCAAACAACCACGAGCAGGGTAAGTGATCAGTCCATCGCAGGAAACGGAACTCTGAGGCGGTGTAATGACGATCGGTGGTGTCTTGACGTGCTTCTTGTTGAGGCTGGGCTTTAGCCAGCCGACGCCGTTCGTGTGCAGGAAGTTCTTGAGCTCGTCGAAGAGCTCGAAAAGCCGCTTGGCGTTCCGGTACTTAATGTTTCCGGCGTAGTACGAGCGTCTGGTAAGCGGCAGCACGTAGACGTGAAGGTAGCCACCCATCGTGTCTGCCAGTGCCTTCAGCATAAGGTGCTTCGTCTTTCCGATCGACAGCTTGCGCACGCACTCGAGACAGATGTGGAAGTAGTCCATCAGCAGGGCGATGTACTGATCGTTCTCGGCGTCTATCACCTTCACCTGAACGAGGAAGGCAATTAAACAGCTCGGGGGAAAGGATTAGGCAGAGGGTTAACCGAACGCTACCTTGGGCAGGATGTCCTGGAACATTCGCCGACTGTTCAAGACCGTGAACTCCTCGCTCGTCCAGCAGTGCTTGCCGCAGTCGCTTCGATCGAACAGCACTGTTCCGATGTTCTGATCACCTTTGAACACCTTCTTGGCGAGAACCTCATCTGAGCTCAGAGTGAAGCCGACCAAAACCACCAAGCACATCCTCAGGGGACCTGACCCCATCACACATTCTACTCCAGCTTTAACTATCCGCACGTTATATTCTGGGACCAGAGCCGAGATCAATGTTGCAACGGGAGGTTTAATATCCCCTCGATTTTTGATCAAACGTCAGTCCTCATCGAGCGAAGTTTGCCGTTTGTCCAGTCGCGAGTAAAGCGCTCGCGGCTAAGTTCCCACTGCGTATAAATCGAACGCTATACTTTGGGAAAGTGTTGACATCGAATTTCGAGTTGCTTAAATAAATTAGGTCGAAACAACAAGTAGTGTAACAGTTTATTTTGCACTCACGAACTTGTTGTAACGATGGCTATTTTTATCTTTGTATTATCTTTTTCACTCTGCACGGGTAATCTCAGAGTCAGAGGTTAATCGGTTATCTTGTCGTTAAGGGCTTATTTGGATAGGAAAAGAAGCAGCACGAGGGACAATTTACATTCAAAGAAGGTACGTCTGAATTGGGACGACGGTAAATACGCTCATCGTTGGAAGGCGATTGATTTCAATAGGACCGACCGCGATGATCGAGTCATCGGTGAAGAAGCCTCGTAACCATATTCGATCTGCAAAAGGCCAGAGGCGAGGCCGTCTCGTATGATCCTCTGCCCACGTGGATGACGCCCACCTCACGATTCCGTCCTCGATTAACCGAAAACAGCAAGATCGCCGATAGTTGTTGAACTTTCGGAAACGGCTACGTCGAGACCTGCACCAGGATCTAATCGACCGGGTCCTAAGCCATTCCGATGTTTCGGAACATCTTTAATTGACTATGGATTTGCCAGCAAAATGAACTATGCGGAAAATTCGGTGGACTTTCTCGACCTTGTAATCGTCGAGAAGGCCCGCAGGGCTTACGGATCCTCATGTTGTCCGATGAACGACGGGCACGTATAAAAGCCAAAAGAGCGTCACGGCCCTGAGACAGTGTAACGGCAAATCTCTCCCACTACCGGGCGAAATCGGACAAGACCAGCACTGGTCTCAGTCAGTAGGCTGTCGTTGAGTGCGGACGTAGCATCGAAGGAAAGAGGAAAGGAGGATAACAAGACCTCACCGATTTACACCGATCGACTTGATACCTGCGGCATGGGTAAGTCACGCACCATTTTTCATCTCTATTCAATTTCACCCGACTCTCCTGTCCTCCAACGCGAGTACCGAAACAACCGTTGAACGGAGCTCCCATATTTATCAGATTTTTTTTTCATCCAATTTCGTACGTATTCTATCCATGCAGTTCAGTTAGAAGACGCCTGCTGCAGGTGTCTCTGCCGTTCCTTAGAAAATAGTCATCACTCGTTCTTGGAGTTCCGGCTTGTTTCAAAGCGGGGACGTATGATCACTTTTCCTGATTCCAACACCCAGAACGAATTCCAATACCGCGCGTATCCTTTTGCCTTACAATCAGACCTTGACTGTCGTCCGCAGAGTTGTTCAAGCGGTTACTCCCACTTGTGTTTTTATTTTTCTTTAGTCTATTTTTACCCTGTAAAATCGTCGTTGAAAAATAAAGAACGAAGAGATCTGCATAGATTCCCATTATCCAAGGTCGGTTAACCTTAACGAATCCAATTTGTGCAAGCTGAGTATGCTTTATTAATCAGTCACCGCGTACGTGGGTAGTCTCATTACTAAAATGCGAACAATTGAAGGCTGTTGATAATCTGGAGTGCCAGAAATGATTGCATATATCTGCATCGTACTCTGCTGCAAAACAAGTGGGTGGAAATGCCAGTAGTGACGTCAGGGACACGTTTGGCTGCATGCAGTTATTGTATTAAAAATAAGAGCGAAGCGTGAGCCGTAATCGTTTTTTCATGCTCAAGCACGGTTAGAAAAATAATGTCCCAGTAGGACCACTGGAGTTTTTGAGTTTATTTAAACGTTTTTTACTGTATCACTAAGTGAAAAAAAAAGTAAAAATTATAAATCAAACGTTAATATGACAATCCGTGTGTCATACTCACCAACAGAAACGTAACAAATGACACAAAATATAAAGTGTACCTGCCGAGACATGAGGTTTAATTAAATTATTCCAAAAGTGTGCGAATGGAAATTCATTTCTTTTGCACGAATCTGAATTAATTACTTTCCTGTGGTTAAAAATCGCGATATAGTTGACATCGATTTTTAGTACATACAAACACGTGTAATTATATAAAAGCCGTTCCTCCTGGCCAGCCTAAAAAGGTGACGCCAACGTCGGTGAATAGAATTTCACAATTTCTCAATATGCTGACCGAATGTGTAACGAAACTGAACGCAAAAGCGAGAATCTGCTGACCATGTACACAACGCATACATGCTGCAATTATGACTGACAGCAAGAGAGAGAGAGAGAGAGAGAGAGAAAGAGAGAGCGCCCGTAGCCTAATTACTTTCAATGTCCATCAGCAGTCCTGTATACTCGAGCCTTCTCGCCGTCACTGATATATTAGATTATCGAATCTGGGTCGGTTGATGTTGATTTCGTTTAAATTTTTCCACTTTCTAATTCACCGACTTTGTGAAAACCGTTTCTATCCCAAAATTTAATGACTTACGCTCGTCGTTGAGACGTTTTCGGAATTTCGTTTCACTATGAACACTTTTCGAGATGAAACGATTATCTTATGCGCATTTGCAATTGGAGCGTGATTCACACTCGTTGTTGTGCAACGCTCAGAATAGTTTTACGACTAAACGAAAGTTATGGCTTTACGAAATTTCTTGCATGCATACAAAACGTGCGGGTACACCTGATGCCGTGACGCTGATGACTGCAGTGTTTCTACGGCAAATTTAATCGCGTTACGACATGTCTTTTTTTCTTCCAACTCTTTCTTTTTCTCTTTACCTTTGGTTCGATTTTACTTTCGAACAGTTTATTTCTAAGCTCGTACCACTCCCAGCATATTCCATTAACCAAGGCGGGCCTTGGACTGCTGAAACAGTAACGTAGATACGGTTTGTCACCGTGTGTCAATGTTTGAAGACATTCAAGGATACGCGAGACGTAAAGTTCTCACTTCCTTTACAAGTCCGATTAATTATACTTCTGATTGTTCAAGAATTTCAAATGTCAAGCAATGCGGTTTGTCGCAAGATGCGCGGAGTGTTATCAAAACTCTTGTATCTTTACCATAGTTGGAAAATCGTTTGCTCGAATTCTGGGACCAAATCTGCCGAATACTCGAGACGCTAATGAGTACAAATAAATAAAAAGTCAAAGACTCGGCGATACGTGTTAATTTGACTCTATCCTCCGTTCTCCATTTTTTACTTAGGTTGTCGTCCTTGTGAAATATGTTTTGTGTGAAATTCTTTCATACGTTATAATCGTATTAGGTTTATGCGTATCAGTGACACGGACTGGATGAAAATACCACGTCTGAAATACCATCGCCCGGCTGGTCTCGTCTCTTTTACATCCGATACCTGCATGTTTGCCTCACCTCTGTGTCGTGATATCGCGCATGACTCGACTGTTATAAGTCAACTTTATAGGCCCGCTCTTAACAGTCGTAACCTTTTAATCCTGTCCTAACATCCTTCTGCACTATGCGAGATGAAATATTAAACGCCAATCGGTTACTCACGACGGAATGCGGCATACCGGCAGAATAGAGTTACAGAGTGGGATTTCTACCATCTTCCAAATCCGATTAAGTAACTAAAACCGAAAATTCATTCTTTGAACATCATCGACTACTTCCAAGTTGCTCAAGAACCGAGCGAATCCGTTTCCAGCATCCTCAATTTTATACCAATCTGGGTCAATTAACGAATAAACCTTAACTGTTTTTTTTTTTTTTCTGTTGCAGATAAAATGTCAACGTTTAGTATCGCTGTCGTTTTAGCGGTAAGTTTCAGAGCTACCGTATCGCGGCTTGACGGTTAATTTTACGGTTTTGATTCGATGTTTGAGGTCACTGGTGATAAACTTAGCCTCGATTGCGAAGATATTAATCATTCGAAGAAGAGAAGGAGAAACGAACTCTCTCGTTATGTATAACTGTTTCCGACTTACGTGCCAGTTTTTGATACCCCAATGAATTATTCATATTTCGCTTTTATAGCACTCAAATCATCTCCGTTACATTTGCGAATCCATGTCAGCGGAGGACGAAGAGCTGATCTCTACAACTGTAAAATTCCCGATTGTTTACCGAAGCGCTTATTTTCCACTAGACTATTCTGATGCTCGCCAATGCCGGCGACATGATGCGGAAGAGCATTGTATTCGACAAAAACACCCCCGATGTTTTCTACTGCCCCCAACGTAAGCCGACCGGCTACGACAAGCTTATCGTTCACTCACGACCCTTGTCGAGACTTTGTCAATTCGAGGGCGGACCCATTCCCGAGGACTACAAGAGCGACTGCTACAACGACGTGGACGAGACGGAATACGCTTGCCGTGAGAAATACAGGATCATGGTGAGCCTTGTGAGATTTAATGATTGGATATCATTTTTTTTTTTTTTTTGCCCCACTGCGCTTACAGAGGCCGCCTAAACGTAGCCTTGGAGCCTAAATGCTTGAGGATGCATCCGGCGTACAGTTTGGGTGAAAAATAGACCTTGAATCAATCGATTGCGCCTCGATTTTACACGTTTTTTTATTTGTCTTACATTGGAACAAAATGATGTGAACCAGCGCCTGTATGGAAAAAAATGTATATGTATAACATAAAACCGAGAGGAAGAAAGTCTGTTTTAACCATCGAGGTTGAGGGGTGGGAGAGATGAATTGCACACATGCAGCCCGTCTGAACCCGACTAAACTGGAGACGAAGCGAAACCCCGAAACCGAGTTACGGCCATTAACCCTCGGCAAAGAGGTTTTAACCATCCGGTGTTGGTTTCTTTTATTACAGAAACGGTTCCGGAACGCCGAAGAGGACAGAGTGGAGAACGACAACGTTTCGCCTAACGCCTAGATGATATCTCGTCGAGACACAAACATCGTAGACCTAATAGACTCACTCTACTAATACATCGGTCGAGTAGTGGAGATAATTATGATGTGTTATAAATCGCGCCTGCAATGCTGGTGGATGAAGAATAAAATCGACCCAGACATTCGTACTTTGTAATTTTTTTAATTATATATCTCAGTTTCAATTCATTTATTTTTTGTTCTTTAATTTCATGCATTTTTATTGTGTAATCCAAGCATAGAAGTGAAACGCTCACACTCTGTTTTTTAACGGAGTCTAGTTATTGTTAAACCTTTTCACACTCTGTGTATTCATCGAAACGTGCAACTTTAATGTCTGGTTAATATACATTCGGTATTATTGCCAGAATGGTATTTGGTATATTGATCCAATTATGACCGAGTGGTGAAAACCATTCGCGAAAACTTTTAGTACGCTTATATATTTTAATTGGTTTTATACAACTGATCTATTAATGAACTAACTTGGTGAAGGCGGTGTCAAGTTCAAGGCGTAAGGTTTGAATGCACCACTAATATGCAAGTAAATAAATGAAAAAAATCGTGTTTAGTTACCTTCAATCCTGGCTATTTATTTTCATTCGGTGTAATCAATAGCGAACTTGTATGCAGAATAATTTTTCGCATTCAATTTGTATCGGGACGCATGTAAGGAAGAATATCACTAAATTTTAAAGGCGTTCACTTATTCACCGTACTCGGGGCTTCCAGCTTCTTATAATGTAGATTGTGGGATTGAAATTTCAGTAAAGCGTAGAACAAGTAATTCGCTTTAAAGAGTAGTGTGATTTGCCTATTTATCTATTCAGGTCTTACAATGAGACAATCATTTTTATTACGATTCAGAATAAAGCGAACCTCTGTAACTACGGTGAAAATAATGATTTCATTTAAATTCTAAGAATTTTCAACAGCTCTCTTTCTCTTTCTCAATCTATGTAGTTTCGACCTGTTTCTCTATGTTTTAATTGCTCACGGAGTCAGTCTCTTGTCTCGATGTGCTCCGAACGTTGTATTTCTATACACACAAACACAGATACACAATGAATGAGGGTGATCCTTATTCACTTTCGGTACCGAAAAAAATTGGCAAAATTCGGTGCTGATAATCTACGATGCGTGTGCGGTATGTAAATTAAAAGTCAGGTACAGAATCCAATTCATACTAAATACTTAATGTAACGAGATCCGTTCGATGCAGTATAAGAATTTTTGTAATCGGTCGTAAATTTCGCCTCTAGAATTTCTGATCGGGAATAGAATTTATACCAACGATAAATCTTCATTTCAACATCACTCTAATTTTCATCTCTATTTTGTAGATGCGAATGCACCCACCTGGCAGTGAATTTCCGTACAACGGTACGCGACTGACTAAATTCGCAGAGGTCGACAAGGAGGCTTATCTCAAGAAGAATCAAGTTTAGGCAAGGAATATTGACGGATCCGATGGCTGTTAATAAAAATAAAACAACCCCGAACAACGTAACGGACGAAAAAAATGACGACGAAACACGATTCATGTTTCTGAAGAACAGATTCTTTCTTTGACGGAAATTATACGGCTAACGGTTTAACGGATTTAACGTTTCTCGCGACTCTTTTGTACATATAATGTATAATATATATATATATAGATATATTAGGGATAGTATCGTGCATCGAAATGAAAGTGATTCGCTGCTACTGCTGCTATTATAAGCGCGGACAGCTATTTACTGGATTTCACAATTTTTTTATAATGCCTCGCGAATCTTTATGCCGCCGAATTTGTTCGCAAATTTGGTAGATTTGAACCAGCGCTGTAAAAACGTAAGCGCCTGACTGCGGGCAGTCAGGCAAACAAATTACACGTATTTTAAGATTGGTTCCCCCTGCTTATCGCCTGATGGTACGCAACCAGCGTCGATGTATGGAATTACTTTGATCGCAATAGGACGTTGCGGATACGAGGTTTCGGTGTAAATTTAGGTACCATAAGCGAAACGTCCTTACATACGCAATATAAAATACAACAATTATCGTCCGATTGAATTTACTATAAATTAACTTGTAAGTAATTAAACAAAAAAAAAAAATACACATCGACGTACGTATTCATACTTTATCCGATCCAAGACGTTCATTCTTGCAATGAATTTGTTCGTGATGAATTTGTGTAAAAATGATTCTATAGATCCTACGATGTTCCAGATTTCTTTTTTAGCTTACTGATTGTTTGAGGTCTAATTAATCTACGGAGGATTATAATTGCAAAAAAAAAGCAAGGATACCCCCCTTTGGATTTCCTTGATCAAAATTTGACCGATTTTAAAAGTGGTGTAATCGATTCATTGATGCGCTATATCGACGTAATTTTGCGAGAGGAATCTAATGCTCGCAATTTAGAGTCGCTGCGAGCAGTGGATTAAAAGTTACAGCTGAAAATCGAAAAATTTTCACGGTGTTCGTGATCACGTTCGATCGTATTCATCAGAGTTCAGAGTTCCTCTCAAATTCTCAATCGTGCCGACACATTAACACCGGATTGGGTAACGTCGGCAGTTGAGTCGTGTCAGCGGTCGAAAATTTTCAATTCGAAACTGCGAGGCCCTCTGTACGAAAATTTGAAACCGAACGATCACCCGAACTTTGCGCTCAGTCTAAAGCCAGAAGTAGAGCTGATCGGTCAGCGCCTCGAGAAGTATAGGAAAACCGGTATTATACTCATTTAAAGTGTAGGGGAAGGTGGTATCGGTCGACCGCGTGAAAGCATTGCATTGTCAGCGAGCGTAATTCACCTTGAGTGACACAATCCATTTCAGAATTAATTTCTCCGTGCATCGATTGCAACACAGGATTGAAATCAGCAGTGCAACACATTTTCAGCAATTAAAAACAGTCGGACACTGCACCCTTTGCTTTGGTTGGCAGTGTCACGCAATTCAAATTTTTAGATAATTCTGAAATTGACTGAGGTTAATTAAATTGTTTCTACTACCTAATCGCAATGACCTTCGTTCGTTGTCAGAAAAAACTTTCGGCTATTTTAAGAAAATCAGTTTGTAAACGCATTTCGTAGAAAACTTTCTCGTGGGAACACAGTATGTTGTTTTAAATACATAAATTAATGAAACGATTGTCTCAAAATTGCAAAGAAATAAAATAATAATACCTCTAAATACGAAATCTCGATTTCAATTTGGTCAATTTAATGAAACAATACTTCTTTTTTTTTTTAAAACGACTTCACTGTACAGATCCGATTTCGCGATTGCAACGGAATCTACGGGATGTTGGTACCAAACCTTGTCTCAGACATTACAGAAACATTTTATTTTCCGCGCCCTATAAAATCAACTAAACTTTTCGGTTGTCAAACTAACGTTTGGTCGAGTGTCTGTTAACCCTGTAAACGATTCGAGTTGAACCGTTCATAGTAATCATCATGTATCATCTTTTGAAATGTTAAGAATCCCATCATGCCGCTCGGATTAAATGGGATCCAGGATAACGTTCATGAATAACGCATGGAAGACGGGATGAACAGGAATGAGCAAGCGTATTGTAATGATGCGACCGGGTCAAAGTAACATTTATTATCATAATCGTTATTATTATTCACAAGAATCGGGCACGCAAAAAAGTCTGATAATAATTAATACACAGAGGCAGAAGTTTTTATTTCATTCAATATATATATATATATATATATATTTTTCATATATGAGGGTAAATTTGACACATTTTCACTATCTATATATTCTATCAATTCATTATATTATAATATACATATATCTATATACATATATATATATATATATAGATATACGTATTCTGAGCCCATAATTGTGCGATTACATCAAACGACAACCCGTACATTCGCTCAAACGCAAAATTAACAATAATAACAGACAATTAATATACATATAAATAAAAATTTGTACAGATATTCGTCGGACGAATACAAAATTTGTCCGACAGACGAGAATATTACATCACAAGCGGTCTGTCAAGAGAACCTAATTATTCACGATCAGAAACCATTGATAAATAAATAATTAATAGGCGTTACAAGTCTCTCTATTCGCAGTTACATATGTCGAAATTTAAATTAGAGTTAGACGTTCTACGCGTGGTTAGAAAAAAATCGAAACACTGTTTCCAGTAATTTCAGAAATGTTCTACCGCTTTCCAAAACGCTTGTTTTCCACCCCTAGTCTAGTTCCGAATTCAATCATCGGTAAAGGTGTTGAACAACCGATGCGTGGATAACAACCATCGCAGACGGCCGAATGGTCATCGATTTATTTCGCACTGCAGTTACGTAAACCGAAATCAATCTGTCAGATCTCGTCGTTGACCGAATTTACCGCGGCGTCTTTTACTTCCTGTTTACGCCCCCTCCATAATTCCACCCTCTGTATTTCCGGGTGAGAAATGAAAGAAAAAAAAAAAACAAACGTGGGAACCGGCGGAACTGTTTCGTTCGTAATCCGGGCTATTTTCCATCCATCGCGTAATCGAACCGTCTGAATATAGTAACGAAGCTATAATTACCGCGTGTAATCGCGACTCTGCCTTATACCTACAAGTACAGGCGTATAAATCGATGAATGAAATACAACTGATTGAGGGTTTGAGCGAGGCGGTACGTGGGCGGTTCGAATAATACAATAATTAGCTACTGGGTCGCGGGAGAGAAGGTAGAAGGAATTGGAAACAGTAACACGACAAAAATGAAACAAATTAAAATTACAAAAAAAAAAAAAACAAATGAAAGAAAAAATACAGGCGAAACGAGCAATTTTCTAAACAACTCAACTGAGCCGAAACCTCGGTGACAATTAACGTAATTAGTGAACAAATCATTGGCGACTCTACGCTTGTTCGGAACGGCGCCTCCTGCCTGGTCCACCGGCGTAATTGGCGGCTGCCAATCCCATCAGATGTTTGGCGGCTTGAGATCCGCTGAATCCTCGGCTCAGTCCCAAGTCCAGACCGCGTTTCGAGCTACGGATAAAATATTGAACAGCGTGAGCATTCGATTTTGTTGAAAAAAAAAAAAAAAAAATTCTCATCGTTTCTTCGACATTTCTATATCCTTGATTAATTTTTTTTTATTTTTTTTTTTTTTACCGACACGTGTGCCAGTGCTGTGCGATTAATATATTGATCGTCAGCTTCGATCGATCGTTTATTCGAGGAATAAAAAAATAAACCATGAATCGAAAAGACGATCAATTGAAGTTGCCGATCAATCGATTAATCGCACGACACTGATATGTAACTCACTTCTCAAGCTCGTGGGTGCGGATCAAGCTCTGTCCAAGACGCGCCAACATTTCGAGCATCACTTCGGGATCTTCTTCTTCCAGCTGATTGTAGTAATTTGACGGACTGAAAAAAGGACAGGAAGCGTGAATCGATCGGACGTTATATGAAAAAGAAAAAAGAAAAAAGAAAAAAATAAGCGACTTGTTTCCGAGTGGATATTCAACCCGTGTAACTTTGAAACAATTACCGGACACGTCTCACGGCGAATTATAGTTAATCATTTAATCCGTACAGCAGTATCAGGTACAGACTCTCTATAAATAATTCGTCGCCTTTCTCTCGCAGCGGCAGCTTTAAAGGAATAAACGCGGGAAATTTAGAGCCGTAAATTTTAAAGCACGGTGCTTAAGTTTGCGGCAACACACTTGATTGACCGAAATGGGGGAGTCTCGAGACTGTCTAGACGGACATTTATGTCCCACGAAGTTTGTACATGTAAGAATTGATTTCAATCTTATCTGTACACAGGAATCCTGGTGTACGCATTCAACTTTGAGAAACCGCTCAAGCTGCCCGACTTGAAGCATTCTTAGACTTGTCACAGATTTTTCGCTCACGTGTAGGGAGCAGCGTCTGCCATTGGTGCCGATGCGGCTAACATGAATACGACTGCAACGCTGAGCAGCAGCGAGACGATGGCGATTTGTCTCTGCATCGTGTTTGTCTCGGAGATTTTTTTATCGGTGGATTTGTTTTCGTGATTGCAGAAACTGCTCTCGGTCACCTGAAACACACGATTATTCGTACACGATTATTGCAGCGATCAAGTCTAGGTAACAATTTTCAAAGATTAAGAGAAAGTTTTAGAAAAGAAATAAGGGACAACAGTTATTGACACGTGTAGAACCGATTATTGATCTTATTTGTATTTTCTATAATTATAAATTTATGAATGAAAGTGTGAATTTCTCTATGACTAAAACCAATTAGACTAGACAGGTAGATGGTACAAATTAATATTTTTGTAATTTTAGAAGTAACGATCAAATAGATATAACAGAAAAATGTCGATAATTAGGACAAGATCAGTATCTGGTACACTGATCTTGTCAAAAAATTGTACATTCGTTATAATTTTTTTCCACCTCGTTATCGCTGCGGAACAACCAATGTCACTCCCAACTGTCTTAGATCTCATTTTACACGAAAGTAGAAGAACGATTTTGATCTTCTTTTTTCGAAATTCAGGGATACGAAAATTTAGTCTAAAATTTGGAATGCGTTTGGGGTCAATGAGAAATCTATTCTTATACATAAATTTTGTTAAATTTTATAATGTGAAAATTAGCGGACCTCCTTGAATCGGATAAAGCCGTTTAGCCTTTCCCCGAGCTTTACTTCCGGTGAAATTAACTTGAACCGAAGTTGATCTGCGAAAGGTTTGACGCGGAGAGAGCAATTCCAGAGCTGCGAGGGTGGCGAGGACGCCTCGTTTACTAAATTGAGACAGCGCGTCGCGACGCCGCGCGTCCCTCGGGCAATGGATGCATGGGATATACATACATACATACATGTATAGACTAGTTTGCATAACTTCAACGACGAAACTACGAGTATACCTATGTATGTACACCGCAACCAGAATATTACTTCGCGGCTTCTCAGACGTGCAAGCTTGAACTGTCAACGATTTCATCGCCAAGTTTGTCGTGTTGAAATTATTCCGAACTATATTGTACGTTTGCATCAACGTCGTCAAACTCGCGATTACTTTGTGGATAATATATGTGTAGGGTGAATTTATAGCCACTGCATGGTCCGTCGTCTGCTGTAATTTCATCCGCACGCGACACGATCCCGGAGCAACTGTTTGACAGGTTGACCAACCGCTCACAACCTCTAAAATTTTAACGTTTGTCGATGCTGAGCACAACTGTCGAAATTTTCAAAATTTTTTAGGTTTTGAACAATTGACAAACGGCTACTCTCTCGTAACCTACAAAATTTGGACATTTGTCATTGGCAGTTGTATTCAACATCGTAAATTGTCAAAATTTTTGAGGTTACAAGCAGTTGGTCAGCCTGGCAAACGGTCGCTCTGGAATCGTTGCGCGTGCGCATTAAGTCTTGGCATTGATTTTTAATCTTTAACGGATGGAGATTTTAAAAAATGACTGCAAAATTATGGCGAGCGATTGATAAATGAAATCTGAGAAAATTTATCTTGAAGCCAGATTATACGGTGTATATAATTGTTATATCATTTTCTCGAATCGCAAACTGAAGTTTAAGAGTTTGGAGAAAGTTTGCAGAAAAGTTTGCTTCTTTACGGAATACTTGTAGCTAAGTTTTGGTCAAAATTCAAGCTCCGGAATCGTCGGAATTATTACTGTGGAATTTAACTGCGGGTGCAGGAAAGTTTTTGCCTCTGGTGAAAAAAAAAAAAAAAAAAAAAATAAGTAGAAATAAATATAATGATAACAAAAAAAGAAGGAAAAAATGAATAAACAAATGAAAAGGAAAGAACGGAAAGGAAAAGAAGTTTCGTGTTTCCTTGAAACTGTTCACCCCGCGAGTATCTTCTCGCCAATTTATGGTAGATGCCTGCAATGTTATCTGAGATAAATGTGTAATAACGCTTTTTACACGAACCCACGAAAAGTGAACCCTCCGACCCTCCGGGCTGTTGGGATGTTGTGGCATAAATGCTAATTTCATCCTGAAATTCAACCCGTTCGTTATAAAGCTTTGATCTCTCCCTGCAGAGCCTTTGAAACTCGGCTCTCCTCTCTCTTTCTTTCTTCATATACAACGATTATGAATATTCATATTTATAAAGGGTTACAGGTGGCAGCTCTTCGAAATTTCGCATTTTACCTCCGGGCGTTGCTTGTCTGATTATCTGACACAATTTTGACAATTAACCGTCTCCTAGTTTCGTTTTTTTAAAAGCTGTCGTACAATCTGGTCAAAACAACGTTGAAGCGATTAAATTGCGAAATAAGAGTTGAAATTTTTTTCATTAAATTGAGGATAATCGATTCGATCTACGTTGAAGAATTATTTTATTATCATCCTCAACGTTAATAAATTAATAGAAAAAAGTAACCGACAGATTTCTACGGAAATCGTCAAGCTTTCGATAACTTTTTAAATACACAAATAATTTATCTTCTAAATTATATCACGAATTATCTACAAATCGCTCAATCGTTGATTTTTATCGATATTTCGAAATGGCAGATTCTAGTAAACTAATCGTTCATTTATCAAATTGCATTCAAATTTACACATTATTTTCTGCAGAATACTTTCGCGAACTTCAACATTACCGATTACCGAACAATTTCAGTAAAAAATGCGAACTTTGAATCACTTTGTTTATGTACCAAGAAATCAGCTTTCCGATAAAACTAGTCAGAACCGAATTCAATAAAATTCCGTTAACAGCACCGTCGGGCGTATTGAACTTCTCCGGTATGAAATTCGATTGCATCGCGTAAATCCTAAGGGATGAATTTAAGTTATTTTCCTTAGTTTTGTAAGAACACTGCAAACCGACTCCGCAGACAGGATACGAAGCCGGGTAAAGAGACCAGATCAGAAGATCGTCCAGTCGCAGTTCACAGCCTCGGGGAACGATTGAAGCTCAAATTTAAACTCGAGATGCCGCATCTCGGATGACACTGAAGATACCGAGAGCAGATACGACGAGCGATTCCCCGAGTATTTCTATTTTTTCTTCTTTCTCTCGTACGTTCAAGCGCATTTTTGTAATAACTTTGCGAATAGAAGAATAGCTACGAGAATTCAGTCCGCGTTTCAATTTCATTTCGTTAAACCATTCGATCGTTGGCAATTCACTCTGTATAATTATTCTTATTTACTTTTCTTTTTCTTACAAATATTTTATCTTTGGGGCGTTACGTTTAAACTGCATATTTACCAAACGTTTTACCATTCGCCTCGCAAGTTTCTTTCAGCGGCTTATAATTTCCTCATATTTCCCTCAGTCGTGTTAGTTTTCTCGTTTTCCGATTTTTATCCTCGTTTCGACGTACCTATACCTACACCCGCATCAATTCCGGCCAACAACCGATTCCCCATTCTCAAAGTATAAATCGCGTTTCGATCATCCCCCTAAAGCCGTGCGGATATAAATTTACCCCCTGGTACAAATTGGCCCCACGTATATATATATATATATATATGTATATATATATATGTATATGTATATGTATATGTATATGTACATGAATATAATACGAGGTATACCTATATTATACAATCATTGGCAATTGGGAATTTCCTATTCTTCTTTCTTCCATCCTTTCGTTTTTTGTCCCGTTCTTCATCCCTCCCCGTATTCTTCGATTCGATCTCGTGCAGCCGTATAACCGCATACAAGTGTAATAAAAGTCACCCGTCAGACACGCGATTTTCTCCGAGGAGGAAAAAGAATTTAAACGGGGGGGGGGTTGGAAGGAGGGGCGGAAATCCCCCGACAGATTTGGGAAACCTAGTCGTCCAAAGCCCCTCGAATCCCCTCTCGAGTTCGTACGCGTTACTTTCAAATCACCCCCTCATGCCTCCCGCCGCTTCTCGCCAAAAGCTACTTCTTGATCGTTGATTTTTACCATAAGTGACACATATTCAAACGCGATATCCCTCCACGGTCTACCTCGTTCCATATCCCGAAAGATTTTCTCCTCCGCTTGTAATCCTCACGTTCCTTTAGGGTTTTGAACAAAATTCAAGTAAGACTTGCGTTATTTATTTATTTTTTTCTTGCGCAAAAAATTGCAAGACTCCGTGATAAAAAATTGATCATTTTTTTTTGAAATGTACACCTACCGCGGATAAATATTCGTTACAAAACTAAAAGCTGCCGGCTCTGATCGGTTCGTATATTTATACGTACAAACATTGAAAAGCGAATACCGTATGTGTGAAAAAAATTTTGATTGACAATTTTGGAGCGAGTTCCCGTCTGCGTTATAAATATCACGTATACGTTAATAAATTTAGGGATGCCTCGCATAGTTTGAACGCTTTGCAGGCAACAGAATTGCATGGAGGGGAAAGATGAAATTTCCTGCATGTATGATGTAACGCAGTCCAACATACAACGAGACTGTACATTTACGTATATGTACGGATACTAAGAGATGAACGTGGCGACATATTACCGAGCATATTTCGCGGTAATGTAATATATTATGCACCGGCTAGCTATAAGCACTGGGTATATATATGTATATATATATATATATATATATATATATATATAAATAAATATCTAAGTATATATGTATATATGTACCGCAGGAACCGCATTCTACATGGATAATCCGAAGCAGTTTGCAAAGCCGGTGCGCCGGTTATCCGATTATCAAAATCGAACTTTCCTACGGCAAGTTGTAAATTCGCGCAAGACGCCGGAGAGTTTATCCGCATCTGTATCTGTATTAGCGAATTTGCGAGTTTGCTAAGTAGTTGAAACGCCGAAGGTTGCGATTCGCTGACTGATTGCTTATGGATCCGATCGATGTTTAAGTAATTATTTATCGTTCGTCTATAGATATTACAATACGTATACAGGTATGATATTTAACGGGAATTTTAAGGGGTAAAAAAATATCGCAACGAATTTTCGCGGATTTAATTATACAGAAATCGAAGGATCAGATTTCACTGTTGAACAGTGAAAGTCGATTTTTTTTTTTTTTTTTTTTTTTTTTTTTTTTTATCTTTTCCCCGCTACGTTGAAGACGGAGGAAAATGAATACAAGATTTCACTCGTTATGTTCGATGATTCGGATAAACGAAGATAAAGTGTTGTTGAAAATTGTAGTTGTCGAATATTCAACTCATCGTAGCCGCTCAGCATATAAACGATGCGTTATGAAATTTAATCCCAGTTTTGAATGTTATGTATAATGAAATTACAGTAGAATAAAAGAAAAAAAAAAAAAAAAAACCGGATACGTGGCACGGATTTCCGATGCAGAAGTAAAAAGGGATTTATAAGAAATGATTTGAGAAGGTTTCAGTTAGAGAAGAACGACTGTCCGGGAAAAGATTAAAGTGCCTGAAAATTATTCCGGCATTCCGTCACGGGGTTCTATATATATATACATATAGGTATATATGTAATATATATATATACATAGAAAACGGAGTGCGGTTGAGTAACGGGTTTTTCGCAAGCTGGGCGAAGCAACCGTGGAAACTAATCTGCTAATGCCAATCCCTTTTCCGAGTTTAAGAGACATTCTCGGGCATCTGGTGACAATGTATAAGGACATTAATTATTGCGATAAAATGAAAGAAAATGTGAGTGAAAAAAACGACGACATTAAGGTTGAGAAGAAAAAAAAAAAAAATAATAATAAAAAATGACACAACAACGAGACGAAGGAACAAATGAAATGTGAAAAAGAATCTTGAAAATTCAAATACAATCGTACGTCACGGCGAAGATGAATAATTGATTGAATAGAGAAAAACGATAATCGTTGAGAGGTTTTAGATTTGGATAATCGTATCGAGATTATTGGAACGATTTTTGGTTCTGAGAGTATAAAAAAATGGTTCACTTCGCGGACGGCAGACACGTGATGATGGAATAAAATTTAATCCTCACCCTTAAACGAGTTCGTTTATTACCCAAGATTATAAACACAGCAGGGTCTCTGAAAGCTTGGCAATAAACCGTACTTTTATTGTTATCGCAAAGTGACTTGGAGCTTTTGCGTTTTAACTTGTAAATCGTTTTAGCATAGGATGGAGATGAGAGCTAGAAATTCGCGCAAAGTTTAACCGCAGGCAGGGGTATAAATGACAACAAAGCCACCGTCTTAATGTAATTGACAATATTATACATCGGTTTCATTTCTTAACCCTTTGAGTCGCGCAATATTTCGCCGAGTCAACTGTTGTGACAAAACAGTCTCTCATGATTCTTGGGATCGCTGATTACTGGTCTGAAATCGGATCCCAAAAATTCAACATGGCGGATCCAATATTACGGGCAAAAATTGAAATCTCAACGAATCCGGTGACAAAAACTCTGTGCAAGGGTTTGCGGGATCGCTGATTGGATTCGCCGTGCTGAATTTTCGATATCTCATTTCGGATTCGTAATCAGCGACTTCAAAACACTTGTCATGAATTTAATACGCAAATTATCCCTTCGATTTTCACGATTTTTTTCAATCAATTTGCTTCTAACAATAATAATTTACATTATATCGCAACAATTGCTCTCGAGTATTGAAAACCTATCGCTGCACCATCGGAAACGGCAAAAAAAAAAAAAAAAAAAAACTCAACAGAAATATGTTTTCAAATTTCTCGAAACGTACAAAAAAATTGATATGAAATAATGACTAAAAAGGGTTAATTGCTCGTTTGATTGTTCCGAAAGTAAGAAGATAACTCTGACGAAAAAAAAAATGAAAAAAAATCCCAGTGGTAAGGTTTCTTTTTTTTTTTTTTTTTTTTTCTCTCTTTCGCCCCCAAGTGAGCAAGAAAATATATCGATGAAATTAAAACGTTAATTCTTATTCGTTTATCTTCTCTTCTTTTCGTCCGATGGTTTCCTTTTTCTTTCGTCTTTTTATTTTCCTTTCGTCTTTTGCACGCGAAAAAAAGACGGACAGCGAGTAAGAGGAGGAAAAAATGAACAAGTAGGTAAATAAATGACATAAATGTCACGCGGATCCAACGACTATTTTTCTCATATTCAAAGACATATCTTCGCATATGAAAAACCTGTTTCATTGCCTCTACGGCACGTCTGCATATTGTGTGTATAAAATATGCATACGGTTTCTCGAGTATAAATTACTACACCAACATCCGGCGGAATTCCGCAGGGAATAGCGGTCAATCTACCAACCCTATATTTTAGCCCCAACTTGTCCTCTGTGTGATATTAATTTTCATTTAAAAAATAATGAAAAGTGAAAAAAAAAAACAAAAAAAAAAAAAACCGTAGAGAAATTTTTTTATCGGTAGACGGATAGATAGATCAAATTACGCTGTATCGATCAGAATAATATAAATATATTATGACACGATCGTCGCGTATAAAATTATACTTTTATGTAATTCGAAGATGAAACGAGTCGATAAATAAATGAATTCACAGTAAGAATATTAGGAATAATAAGTATAAGTAATATAATTGGAAAAGTCTCGTTAGGGTCACGAAATTAAAATTTTCACTTTCACTGTGAAGAATTTTGGAAAAATTTATGTGCATTGATATCGCGTGAATGGTGTGATTTTTTTAATTTTCACGAAATACTAAATTGGAAGATGAGACAGAATGATTTTGTGAAATTCGAATGAAGTAAAAACGAAGACAGAGCGAAAATGAAGTTGAGAAAGGTTGAGGAAAATTATCACTTTTTTTTTTTTTTTCGTTTTTGGCATCTCAGTTCCCCTATTTAAATTGTTTTTATTTTTTTTTTCTTATTTCGTTATCCGCAGTTCAGTGAGGAACGAATTAGACTCGGGAGTTTTACAAAAGCGTCGCTGCGTTTTGATTCTTGACGATGATTAGAGAACGACTTGCACGTTAATTAGCGGCTTCTGGAGGAAACATCCGCGGCTTCAAGGTCCGGAATTAGTCGAGATTAGGGTGAGCTCGGAAAGGAAGGAATGAAGGGAGGGAGGGAGTTACGAAATTAATTAAGACAAAGAGAGAGAGAGAGAGAGAGAGAGAGACGATAAACAGCTGAGTGCGCTAAACGTGGTTTACCCGAATTATGTGCACAACTATTTTCAGGCTAGAAAATTCCTCGAAATTTTTAATCGAGCTTAATTATTTCAAATTTTTCTTTACATATTATATGCGACAATTAATTGAAAATTTAATACTTTATCGGGACACTGAAAAGTCCGGCGGAAGAATTTCAAGAAAATCAAGAATCCTGGTTAAAATCGTTCAAAAGTGAAACTGAAGTTTATCGAATCGAATTTAAAATGTGATAAAAATAATTTTAACGACTATTGTTGATATATTTTGTTTTACTTATGTTTTGCTTTTCTTAGTTAAAAAAAGATTTTACCAAATTTCCTTAGTTCAAATCTTGCAGGATCTATAATAATAATAATAATAATAATAATAATAATAATAATAATAATAATAATAATAATAATAATAATAATAATAATAATAATAATAATAATAATAATAATAATAATAATAATAATAATAATAATAATAATAATAATAATAATAATAATAATAATAATAATAATAATAATAATAATAATAATAATAATAATAATAATAATAATAATAATAATAATAATAATAATAATAATAATAATAATAATAATAATAATAATAATAATAATAATAATAATAATAATAATAATAATAATAATAATAATAATAATAATAATAATAATAATAATAATAATAATAATAATAATAATAATAATAATAATAATAATAATAATAATAATAATAATAATAATAATAATAATAATAATAATAATAATAATAATAATAATAATAATAATAATAATAATAATAATAATAATAATAATAATAATAATAATAATAATAATAATAATAATAATAATAATAATAATAATAATAATAATAATAATAATAATAATAATAATAATAATAATAATAATAATAATAATAATAATAATAATAATAATAATAATAATAATAATAATAATAATAATAATAATAATAATAATAATAATAATAATAATAATAATAATAATAATAATAATAATAATAATAATAATAATAATAATAATAATAATAATAATAATAATAATAATAATAATAATAATAATAATAATAATAATAATAATAATAATAATAATAATAATAATAATAATAATAATAATAATAATAATAATAACAACAGTACGCGAGTTATCGATAATTTTGTCATCTTGCAATTGTTCATTTTAAATTTGTACAACTGTTGTATCGTAAATATCGCGATTGTAAGTAAGATATAAGAGATCAGCAGCCACGAGACGATTAAAATTATCTGTTATCGATGAGTGGCACTAATGTATTATCATAAACTCAGACGGATCGTTGAGTTATTCATTAATTAATATAACATGTCGAATATACATGTGTAAAAACGAACGGTTGTATATAATTTATATGAAAATTTAATCTACGAGGAATTTACGGGTTATTTAAACAATTGCCTCACAATTTTGTACAATTATTTGTATTATTAAATTCCCATCTTTTTCTTCTCTATATATATATAGAATCAATAATGAAATAATATTATACGTTGTAATAAAATTCACTCAAGGTCGATGAATTTGAAAAAAAAAAAACGTCACGATCAGTGTTGCGATCTTACATTCAAATCAATTGTCAAAATTTTGTTCAAACCACCCGATAAATAATTAATCATTCGCCGTGGTATCGATAACGTTCAAGTACGCGTTCAAAATCTACAATCTGTTCGACCGATTATCCGTGATTTTTTTTTTTTTATCCCCCCCCCCCCCCCCCCTTCTCACTCAACTTTTTTAACACGCCTGTTCGAAATAGATTGAAGTATATATATATATATATATATAGAAAAAAACCACGTCCTTATCCGTTGCCAAATAACCTGCGTTAAATAGAGAGAGAGAGAGAGAGAGAGAGAGAGTGTCATCGGTTCTGCAAATCCAATGCACGTACACACAGCACCAATGTGTAAACAGAAATCTGTTTACTCTGTCGGACGATTAGATGTGGGTGGGAGGATGAAAGGGGGTGCGAAAGGCAGGAGGGTAAATTGTTGATTCGATTAAAACCGCGTCGCCATTCGCGACGAGATGATGGAAGGTAGGCACGGAGGAAGGTAGACGTAGAAAATAAAGGTACGGAGGGACGAATGGTCGGGGAGGGGGTGAAATTGTATTGGCGTTTCACCCACGTCGATGGGTGGTAAACGGATGTATAACAACACACACGTACGGATTGATGATGATAAATTTCATGCGGGTGATGTAATCGCGGTGAAAGCGATCAGTCGAGTGGCCAAATGTTTCGAATCACCGTTCCCTTGTCATTTTTTTTTTTTTTTTTTTTTTCTCGTTTCTCCTCCCTCCCTTCCTTTTTCTTTATTTTTCTATCTTACTTTTCATTTTTTTTTTACATCGTTTTATTTTACTTCAGTTTCCTGTTCGTCACGTTTCTCTTTCACTCTAAACCTTCGTTCGCGTAACTCGAAAATTAATGCAACATGTGATAGTGAGATAATAGAACGAGAAGTGAAAAGGTGGATAAAGGAAGAGAACGTTAGAAAAAAAAAAAAAAATGAATAAAAATTGTCCAATATTTACACTGACTAGATAAACTTATCTGTGTAATAATATCGCTTGTATTATCAATTTCAGCGCTACCGGTTTTTTTTTTTTTTTCTCTCTTTCTCTTTTCTTTTCTTTTTTTTTTTTATTTTTTTTGTTTGCGCGAGCGAGCCGTTTGCGAACGATACGAAACAAAAAAAAAACTGTAAAAAAAAAAAGAAAGTAAGCGAATGAACGGAAAGTTTGAAATTTTTGTCATCGAACAACCGTTTTAAAGAGCGAATAATAATCGTTGAGACGCGTAACGAGGAATTGTTTGAGATACAAATATTAAACGGCTTGTCCAGCCACAGGTTTATTAGGTTAAGCGAGGACAGGATTAGAAAGGAAAACCATACTCGAGGAACCTCTCGCGGGTTAATTCGGGGTGTTTGTTTCCCAAACTGTAACAGGAATTGTTTGGTTTAAGCCCGATGTTGCTTGGATTATAATTTCACCGACTCGAGGACCCGAAATTGTTTGTCTTATCCGACTTTTCAGGCTAAACAAATTAACCAAATTGTCTGCGGTGAAGTTGACAAATAGACTCGACGAATTTTCATCTAAAACACAAGACTTTTTCGTTTTCTTCCAATACACTCGACTCGCACTTATTTATCACACCGAGAGACATTTTTAGTTACGGTTACCGCTCAGTCTTTCTTTATAGTTTAATTTCAATCTAACTCGAAGGCTTTTATCCTGTCGTAATTTCGAGTCGTTAAAATTCTAAATACTTTGCAAAAGAGTTAAATTTTTATCTTCTAAATTCGCTAAACTTTTTTTCTTCGTCTTTGGTTCTTGTTTTTTTTTTTTTTTTTTTTTTTATTATTATCTCTTTCCGCCGCATAATTCAATTTCGCTTCCTGCGTACATGTACAAGGGAATTGCAACATTTAGCGTTGCACGAAAGTTGAGCACACATGTGCGTAAATACGAAAACTTGTATAACAACGATTCGTGTAAAGTTAACATATGTACGTATTTAACGTACATAGCGCATTTGTTCGATGTAACAAAGTTTACGCGCGCTGTATATAAATCGTATGTATATATAGGTATAGTTGCGAAGTAAGAGTTGATGAAATTCCATCTTCGTACGACAGTTGTGATAAAATTGAATTTTACTGCAAATAATAGTATATATGTAACAATGACAGCGAGTGAAAAAAAGAAAAAACTATAGCTGCAACAATAATTGCATTGTTTATATACGTTTATAATTCAATTTTCAAATCGCGCACCTCATCTTTCGCACATCTCAGTTTGTCTCCGAGGTTTTGTCATTCTTTATCTTTCATTTCACTTTTCATTCTCTCGCGCCGCAGAGAAATTCGTTTTTTCCCTCCTGACCCCATTTCTTTATTTTTTTTCTTTTTTTTTTTCTATTTTCTAATATCCTTCTCACTGAATGTGAGTCATAATTGTACGGCAGGACAGCGAGTGGTTAAAAAAATGTTATTTCCGGTTGTATTCGTCGTCAGCTGCGATACGACGACGTATTATTATAATAAATGCCTAATCAGAATTCACGCGCTTATTACTCGTCGCGTTCGTTTATAAACACGCGTTTTCAGTTTTCTCTTATCGCAATTTTTTTTTTTTTTTTTTTTCATCGCTCCCTTCTCACCTCCCATTTAGAAACAATTTCGTCGTACGTTATTATCCGAACGTTATAATTTTCTTATTCGTGTTTCGACAAAGAGAGGAAAAAAAAAATCACACACGCAAACTAATCTAAATCTATTCAATTTTTTCTTTTTTGTAATCATCTCTTTTACTTCCGCTTTATATATACATACATATATATATATACGCCTCATTCTCTTGGTATTATTTCTCCATTGTCTCAGCTGGAAATGAAACTTTTTGCTACCGAAACTTGCCGACCTCGAAATTTCACTTTCATCATTATTATTATTATTATTATAATTACTATTTTTTTTTTCACCTTTTCTATCCGTTCCATTTGTCATTCTATGTACATTTCTCTGTTAGTTTCTTTCTTTCTTTATTTCTTTCTTATTAATATCATTATTATTATTATTCTATTTTTACTTTCTTTAATGACGGTTTCATATCATATATAAAAAATCTTTTTCACACACGTTACGCGAGATCAGTGAATAGTAGGTGAAAAGGGGAAAGGGATGAATTTTGTAACGATAATATACGTGCATTGGGGGAATAAAAGAAATAAAAAAAACAAAAAACACTACTTGAATCGCTGCAAAGAAAAGAAGTCAATTCTTACAACCAAGCTTGATCAATTTGGCGCAATTTGAATATTCTTTAACGTATATCGATGTATAAAAATAAACATGATTTATAATGTTTGAAAAAAAAGAAAATAACAAACGTATAATATTGCATTATAATTTTCAATATTTATTATAACTATTGAGTAATTTTTATCAATATGTATTACACGTATACGTACGTATGTTATACAAGATCGATACTGAATATAATTTACACGCGTCGCCGTTTATCTGATCAAATATTTAGGGATATCGGATTATCGTATTAGGTTTACCCTGAGCCAGCAAAAAAGCCACGATCAGTCGTTAAATTAACCGACAAGAAAATTGATTTCCAGGCACGTTTTATGTTTAATTTATTATAATATAAAGTGTGATGAGAAAAAAACAAAAAGAAACGAACCGAAAAGAGGGTAAAAAGAGAGAGAAAAAAAAACGTTCGAAGCTTTTGCTTAATTTTTTTTTTTTTTTCAAATTCAATTTCGTTACACGATTATTTTCACTATCCATAGATTCGGATGAAAGGGTTTAAACCTTCGAAATTATGTTATTATTATTCGAATGCGTATAAAATAATACAAATTTGTCATATTAGCAATCAAATTTATACATCAGTTATACAAATGACATAAAACAAAAAATATAATAATTTATTTGAATAAAATTTAGGGTGTATTTGTTATTATCGAATTTTATAAATCACGTAATTTTTTGTTTATTTGTTTTCGCTTTTACTTTCTCGGTTCGTTTCTTTTGTTGGCTGCTTGTTCTGTGTTTTGGTATCCCCCCCCTTTTTTTTTTTCTTTTCATCGAATCCGTTTTCCTCACGATCAAGTTTTTTCATTCCTCGAACTTTGATGTTCTCGCGTTTCTTCGGTATTTCATTTCTTGTTACATTTTTTTTTTTTTTTCCCGCTCACACGCTCGCCGCGAAATTTCTAAACGTAAATAAAGAAACGGACAAGCAACGACGAAAGAAAATAGAGAAAATTGGCTTTTTCGTGAAAGAAAAGCAGAAAGTAAAAAGAAAAAAAAAACAGAGAAAATTGTTACACTACAGCTAGAATACCAAATATCGGACTGCATTTCGTTCGCCCAAGATCGTAAAATAAAAATTCAATCGCTACTTCGAATCGTGAGAAAATTTAAATGAAAAGAAAAATGAAAGAAAAATTCGTTGTTCGACTTTTTATTCACGACCGATCGAATCCTTCACCTTTACAATGCAACAATACATATGATATCCTTGTGTTTCTATAATTGATAGAAACGTCGAGAAGGAAAGAAAGAAATGAAAAAGAAACAACAGAATAAACAAATTGAATGAAACAAGTGTGCGCGAGATGGAAAAAAAGAAGGATTGAAAATTCTCTTTGAGTAAAAAATATCACCACTTTTATTTTTATTTGTCACCGGGCTAATTGATTTGTTTATACATATATAGGTATATATATATATACACGTGTAAACTGTGATAAAAGAAGAACAAAATATATCAATAATAACAATGAGGATATAAAAATAAATTGAAACAAACGTTTTCCAACTCGTTCGCCGTTTTATTCGACGCCAATTTACAGCGTGACATATTGTAACGATTCCGAAAAGAGGGAATAAAAAATTTATATCAAAGGCCTCGTCGCTGGTTTGTTACGCTCAGGTAAACAGGAAGCCACAAGCGACGGAGACAAAACCCCGGAGAGCAACTGTCTGTCACTCTAAAAAGGACGTGACGCAATTCAGAGAGAAAGATAGAGAGTAGAAATTTTACAAAAGTACAAGAGAAAACAAATAAAAAATAAAATAAGGAGAAGATACAGCCGATAAAAAATTCTGTTTGTGAATTTAACCGAAGGGATTTAAATGGGGGAAAAGATTGAAATTTTTTATATAAATTTCTCTGACGGATGATGAGATGCGAAGGTTTCGAGTTTTACATTTTAGGTTCTACTGTTTTGCAAATTTTTCACGAGATCGAAATAAATTTATTGAAACTGCATGCAAAACCGTTGAAAAGCGAACTTTGGATCAGGTTTTTAGGGTTTCGAGTTTCCCTCTTTTTAGGGGCTCGTTTCAAAGTCCCATGGAACGAGATTTTCGGTTATCCGAGACTTCAGAATCGCCTCCGCGATAAGAGAAACGATTAGGATGAGCTTGAATAATGGATGGACGAATGAATGAATGAATGAATGAATGAAGGAAGGAAGGTCGCGGCTCATCTTCCAAAACGAATCAAAATAAGAAGAAGAAGAAGAAGGAGAAGATAAAAGAGACGGAAAATGAGTGGGGCGAAAAGTAAGAACGCGATATAAACACTCGACTCTTATTCTTATTCAGGGGAATTAAGGATATTGTAAGAAAAAAAAGTGACGAAATAAAAGATTAAAAAAGACCTCAGTTGAACTAATTCAGTCGCGTCGTGTGATTGAAAAAAAATTTCTCCATCCGTTTGAGGGTGAAAAAAATTAAATTAAAACACTCATTAGAAATATTCACGTTATTCAAAAACAAAAAAAACGAAGGAATTTCCGAATCGTCTGATTTACATATTTTTGATAAAAATTGCGTGTTTTTTTTTCGAATCTTTAAATTATTACAACGGTTCTAGAGATTATATATACATATATATTTATTTTTTTTCATGCCAATCGACGAACGAAGGAAAGAAAATTTTGATCTTGATAATATTTTGCAAGTTTTCGTTAAAATGTAAGCTGCGTGAATTATTTGACGGAAAAAAAATAGCAGTCTTGGCTATTTCTCTTTGTCATCATCGTCGTCATCATCATTATTGTAATCATCCTTGGTCGTCGTTATTCTCGTCGCAGAGAAAATTGAATGAGGTAAATTTCCGTGTAAACAGACTTTACGAACGGTGAAATTGCTCGTTCCCTTTCTCTCTCTATCTCTCTCTCTCTCTCTCTCTCTCTCTTTCTGAAGGAAAATCAGGTTTCACCTGCGAATCACTCTCCAAGAAATTTAATATTCACGATATTCATTCACTCAACCGGCCCCGAAAACCTTGCAACGTGTTCAATTTTTCATCTCCAAGCCACCAGATTTCACGATTCCTCGATACAAGAGCTGCATAAAAATTTCAGATGAATTTCAAGCCGTGGCAGATTTCCCTTGAAACGATGATAAACAATTTATAAGAATCTAGCTTGGTATTATTATCAATTTCTCCGTTCCGCAGAACTTTTACTTTTACTAACTACTAATTTGTAAGACAAGGAGAAAAATGAAAAAATCTTGACACCGTTAAAATTTTAGTCAGTTTTAAATAAATTTCATTACAAACAAGAAAAAAAAATTCTGCATACTTTAATTGGGTAAAATCTTAATGATGTTAATAATTGCTTTCAAGTATTCGATAAATTTCGATCTGGTTTCACGTTGTAAGATTTTTCAGACGGGATAAAAATATTTTGAAATTGAGTGATCCAATGATTTTCCGAAAAACAAATGAAACGATTGAAAATTTCATCACTGACTAGGTTACGGGTGAATGAAAAAAATTTTCACGAAATGTGAAGCGTGAGAAAAACACTAAAACAAAAAAATGAAATAAAGCAAAATAAAAGGATCAAAAAATCTTATCCTTAACAAAGTTTTGCGGCTAAATTCCCGCTCAAGGGATGAATTTTTACATTTTCCCTCGCATAACTGGGAAGAAATTTCTGCCCGACGGGAAAAAGAACGATGTAAAAGAGGTTGTTGTTAATAAGAGGAGGAGGAGGAGGAAAAGGAGGAGGATGAATATGCTTTTGAGCTCAGCGCCCTGCGCAAACTTTGACAGATAAAAGAAAGAAGGAAAGGGAAAGAAATAAAGTAGAAGAAAGAAGTAAGGGAGGGACAGGAGAAAAAGATCGGGGAAAAGTGAACGACTTGAAAGGCGTACCGGTACCTGTGAAATGAAAAAAAAAAAAAAAGAAAAAAGAAAAAGGAAAAAGGAAAAGAGACGGCCGTGCGTCGTTAAAAACTAGAGATACGAAAGCCGGTTTAATAATGCATCATATGCATGAAAACGGTGAAAGTCTTTGAAGAAGCTGATATTATATACGTAATACTCTTGGGGGAAATTATCCAGTCCGCAAAATCCGACCGCGATAATATGCTGACCGCCATCGTGTGTATATATATATATATATATATATATATATATAAATATGATATGTATGTGTGTGTAAGGAAAGCGCAGCTTCTTCGGAAAAGCTCGTCGAGTTCGCCAAACCGCGAATATTAATTTCTCAGCACTCTCTGATCTCGCACAGCGGCTTCTTCTTTCTTTTTTTTTTTTTCGTTTCTTTCTTCTTTTTTTATATTTATACCGATCCGCTCTTTGTACACGTAAATTAATTTAAACGCTACCGCAACTCGATAAGACGAGAATATTTCGGAACGATTATTAAATGTAGTCTGTAATTAAATACACCGTTGTACGAAAAGAATGAAACAATAATAACACAACGTTGGAAAAACTGTAAAATAAATTTTGACGAAAAAATTTGCGGATTTGATATTTCGTGTAACCGCACGAACCTTAATTGAAAATTGGCAAAGTTTTCAATTTTTCAAAGTTTCATCGGGTTTTTGTTTCTTGCTTTTTTTTTTTTACGAATTTATTTTCGACGTTACTCGCACGTTTCGCTTTCGTAAAATTTGTTGAACGGCAATTGATTTTCAACGAATTCCTTTCTTGTTCTTGTTCGTTTTTAAGGGGGAGGAACAAAAATAAGCCCGCATGTATATGTATGTATAAGCCAGGTGTTGAATCCTTCATTTTACAATCTCGTAAGACGTACGTACTTCGTTCTCGATTCGCTGAGTTTTGCTTTTTTTTTTTTTTTTTTTTTTGTATATTTGCCGACACAAGGTCTAATCCGCGACAAAGTGACTTTTGCACGTTGCAGAATTGAAACACGCTGTTCTCGAATATCCAATTCTAAGCCGGAAAAGAGAAGAAGGGAATGAGAGAAGAAAAAGCCACGAAGTGGAATTTAAATATTTAATAAGAGAGGAGAATATCGGTGGGTTCGAAGGATTGTGGAGGATTCTTTTTTTCTCTCTCTCTCTCTCTCTCTCTTTCTGTCTTACTTTTCCATTTTTATTCTACTTTCAACTTCGTTTACCTTTTGACCTCACGAGATTTCGTAGTTCAAAAAATTATTTGTTTCGCGTCAGATTCTCGCACCACTGCGAATAAATTAATTTCACGAATTAATCGCCTTTGAAAAAACACCGTGCGCGCTCGTGTGTGTATAAATTTTTTCCAAAGTTAAAAATCTCATCGACTTGTAGAGTTTAAATTATACGATGGTCGGCGTAAGTTTTTGAAAAAAAAAAAAAAAAAAAATAAGAAACAAAATGAAAACCGATCAAAGCGCGGATCACTCGTAGATTTGATAAAACTTTGATCATAGAATCGTTTGAAAGAAAATTCGTGAGTGGTTTTTCAATAAAAATCAATCATTCCTTCGTTACAACCTCTCGATCAGCGGAAAGTGCGGCACAGCCGTTATAAAAAGACCAGAAACCGCGGAAAAAGTCACGTAGAAGAATATAATACGTCCCTAACCCTCCAGGGGGAAAGGGAGAAAGGTATGAAGAGATGAAGGGGGAGGGGGTGGGGGTGGGGGTGGGGGGGGGGGGGGGGGGTGGAAAGGTGAGCAAGTACATTCAAGGAAGAGTTAGTGAGGTACCAGAGCTGCTGGCAGTTGCGGCTCGCAAGGGAGAGATTACAAGAAGCTTACGGCGAAGAGAGGAGAGGAGAGGAGAGGGGAGGGGAGGAGAGGAGAGGAGAGGAGGATCTTAACACAAACGGGAGTGTTTCCCTCATCCCGTTGTATATAACACAACCCGAAAGCTTCGCCTACGATGTGCGAATCTTCTTTGCTTCTTATTTTCCGTCACGTCCGCGTACCTGCATTGAGCTTTTCACGCAAGCTCGGCCAATGATATATTCCCTCAAAGTTTTTAATTCACCTCGCGATCTTCTTGCACCGATTCACCGACGTCAGAAAAGGGCTCGTGAATTTTGACACATTTTTCACCTCCGACCGTCAATTATTCCACAACTGTTTTACCACGCGCGAAAAAAAAAATTCTTCGGAATCTCATCTTTCGTTACGATCATTTTTTTTTTAACAACTATTTTCATCGCTTTCGATGAAAGGGCATATTCAGACCTTGCGTTGTTGCGTCGAAATATTGAGAATTGAATTGAATTCTTTCTTTTTTTTTCTTTTCAGAGATTGAAAAATCGTATAAGAAATGTAACGGAAAAATGGAATAGGAATGAAAATGTTTATTTATAATTGTGACAACCTTTGTCGGACGTATTATTATTATCATTATTCTGCGAATATACGCGACTTGTTAAGAGCGAACCGCGTGTGCGAATTACGTGCGTTGCGTGTATAATCCAAGCGTCGTCGGTACGAAAAGGTCGAGCATTACGTCAAGAAGAAGAGAAATTAAGGGAACGCTACGGCGCTTGAAATAAGTTATGCAAATACCGAGTTTCAACCTTTTGCAAAATTTCAAACGTACGTAAAAGCTGTGTGTACGTAGGGAGGATACGTACGTTTGTGACCTGGGTTTAAACAGCGTTTCGTATGCCTCGCGGATTCTCTCGTGTGTGTATATATATATATATTTATTTATTTTTTTGTTTTTTTTGGAAGGAAACAGAAAAGGCGAACCTCTCTTCAACCCCTCATGTATAACAAACACATCTAAACGGCAATTGTTATATTTTTCTTTGGAATGTAATATCACAAGTTGATCGTCACTTTCTTTTTTTTCTTTCAAGTCCAGTTTTCCTTTCCTCACTTTTCCACGTATCGCGATATAATTGGCTGAGTAAATAATTAACCCTGCCGTACGTAAGATACTTCTTTGATTGACGTTTTTTTTTTCTTTTTTTTTAAATTTTTTTACTTCGCTTCAGCGCAAACGTTCCACGATATTGCAAATTTGATTCACAACCTTGCCCGTATGATTCGACGATGTTTCGAAGAAGAAAATAAAAATTTACACGCGTATGTCACGTAACGAAGAAGCGAATGAAATTGTGACAATTCGTATTCGAAGTAAGTGAGGTGAAGTAAAAAAAATTATTCGACAAATGGAAACGATTTGCGAAAAGTACGAAATGCGCACGAAATGAAAGTAAAAGGAAAAGAATCGAGAACGAAAATAACCGCAGAAAAAAATCACTCGGGAAAATTGAAAATCGAAATGTCGATGAATCAGAGAATGAAATATATTGCAAAAGTTGGGTAGATTTGCAATGATTAATGCATTATACTGGCGTTCAATTCGAGAATAACCATCACCTTCCTCCCTCTCTCTCTCTCTCTCTCTCTCTGTTTGTGTTAAGTAAGAGGTAAATCGGTGACAATATTCAACGGACGTTATCCAATTATCGTTTAAACCGCGGCAGGAGGAATAGCGGATGCTGATCAGCGGGGTTGGAAATAATTGCAAATGGCGCGCAGCGATGCCAGGCGATAAAGTAATCCGATGGAAACGCGGTAGTCGAGTAATTAGAAGAAGATTAACTAATTACATGTACCGGCGGCGCTCGATTGCCGGTTAAGATAATTCTCCATGCCGGAAGTACCGCGAAAGTATAAAGTCGCTAAAACGCGCCGAGAGACTTTGTGATTAAATAGGAAAAGAAGACGAGCGAACGGACCAGGGAAAAAAAACGGCCCGTTTTTTTTCTTTTTCAACAACGATTATATAAACTGGGAAAAATATGATAGTTTGTTTAAGAAAAAAAAAAATAAAATTTACGTTTGACGATGAAACATTGAAAATCGATTTATTTCCGGTAAAAACGTACAAGTTCGAATTAAAGGGGACCTGGAAATTTTTCCACGAAAAATTATTTCTCTGCGAAGAATTCTGTAAGCTTTGAATTTTTTTTTCTCATCCAAACGTTTCCGGGATCGTCGCGACATTTTTGTCTTTTTGACTTTGTAAAGGAGATGAAAGAAATTGTGTAGAGGTAAAAGTTGAAATAATAATAATAGTAACAACAACATTTATCTCGATACCGAAAATTTGATTTTTTCTCTTCAAGAGTTACATTTTTTTCATCCTTTTTTTTTCTCTCTCTCACTCCTCTCTCTCTCTCTTATCTTTTCTTCCTTTTGTTCGTCGTATCGCTCAATTTGTTGGGATATTTCAATTTAATTATATATTGTATAATCGTTAGAACGATGAGATGAGATGAGAGACGAGTTGCGGTTCTTAGAGAATTTGGCAATCGGTTGAGCTGTTCGCGTTTTTGAAGATTAATCATCCGTGAACGGTATAATCTAATAATCGTTCAGAAAGGAGAGATTTATATCACGGATCTAATCCTTGTCAGAGCCTTTTTTTTTCTTTTTTTTTTTGTTTTCCACCACGCAGGGAAAAACATCGCGAAAGGATATGATTTGTAAATTATTTAAAATCGGAGCGATTTTTTGTTAAACTGATTTTTTGAATATTTCTCAAAACTCTCGAAGGCGATATAAAAATTGATATTATCAGAGGTATTATTGTAGGTTGAATGGAAATTTTTTTAACCTAACTATAAAACTAGTGTGTAAAATTTTTCCGCCTTTCATAAAAGTATTTTGAAGATAAGAATTCAAGAGTGCACAGAAACACTTGCGCGAATGTGTGATAAAATTATTTACGCATATATAGGTGAGAATGCAAGGGAACGGCATCAAGTTTTTGAAAGCGTGTGGCGGGTGGAGATTAAATTAACTTCGGTGCGCAACTCTTTCTGCATAAAATAAAGAATAGAAGAAAGAAAAAGAAAAAAAAAATGAAAACAAAAACAACATCTGCGGAGTATCGTATAAACGCGAACGAATGATATACGTGATCCATGCCGTGTGTATTTGATAGAGAAGAGAAGGCGAAATGTGTGGAAAATAACGCGATATCTTTATTGCGAGAATAGTTGCAGCGTATGAAATTTGTAACGATTATTGTCTCCGCGCATGTGAAAAAAATTTTTAACCAACGATGCGAAAACGTGACCTTAACAAATATTGAAAACGTAGTTAGTACTGGACGTGGATGCAAATTGATTGGGTATATTTGGTGTTGATAAAAAAAAAAGAGTGAATGTGGCAGTTACGGAAGAGTATTTTTCTTATTTTCAATTTCGATTATTGCAAGCACTGACGTTACGAGTTTTTAAGGATTTCGTATTTTCTTCGAAAATTATGACGATTTTAAAGATTGACAAAACGGTAGAAAAAGAAAGAAACAACAAGCGACGAAACGTAAAATGAATCGTTCGATTCATTTGGAACTTTGACTCGTCGAAGTTACGTTCTTTCAAAATTTTTTACCCCTTTCGAAACTTTCACGTTTCCTCAAACTTTGATATCCTTACTTCAATTTTCGCCAGCAAAAAATTCGGCATCAGTTGCTCTCGGAACGTTTCAAATTCGGAATTTCAGTCCCGCCCCGTCAGTTCCAATTCCTCTGATCGCAATTATTCTCGTCATTCGAAACCGATACCAGTTAGCGAATCAAGCATTTCTTCTCTTCCATCAGCTAATTAATTTATACCTGCGACCCTGTGTCTATAAGCAACGTACAACGTACACTCACATGCATACGTACATACATACGTACATACATACATATATATATATATATATATATATATATATATGTCAGAAGGTATGTTCAATTTTCTGCGCTAATCCCTCGCCAAAAGCTCCGCGAAATATTCTGTGCGCGCGGTTAGATCACTTTGAGTATTATAATGCCTGCCTACTCGAAGCCGCGATCACGTATTACGCCTGTAACAATATATCTATCAAGTATGTGCGATCTGTACATGTATACGTACATACATAAAATAAATATATATGTATACTTATATACACGCGGGTTTGCCTGTAATATCGGTATAAATTATTACACCGACCGATTTATATATATATATATATATGTATACACCGTTCCTCATCTCGCCTGAAACAATTCGGTCATGTAGGATCGAGATGAGAAAAAATGCAATTTTCTTTTTGTTAATACAAGTATTGACGAGGTGTGTTTTATCGGTGTTTTAAAACGAACGCGAAAGAAACTGTGAAGATTTTCCATCATTTTCATTAATCGGATTTTACAAGAGTAAAAGGAATTGAAATAGAATAATAGTATATGTTTGATAAAATTGTACGAATTCGATAGTCGATAATTCAGTGATAATTTTTTTTTTTGTCATCGTCGTTGTCGTTGTACCTACGTGTTGTTTATTCGTACCTGTTATTTCGCATTTAACGCGACGACGCGAGACGGCGGAATACAACGCGATAGCTAAGGAAAAAGAAGTACGAGAAGAAGAAAGGGAGAAGAGAGAGAGAGAGAAAAAGAAAAACCAAAAAAAAAAAAAAAAAAAAGGTTCGCGAAGCGGAAATTACTTATATACATCTTTGCAGGGTGTACGAAATACACAAAGCGAACGAAACCCGTTTACCTCGGGTTTTCGCGGATCGCGTTCTTTCCTCTTTCGCTCGCTTTTACTCTGGAATAAAAAAAAAGCAACATTGTTTACCCAACGAGTCACGTATAAACTCTCACCATCCCCTTATATCTATATATCTGTCCCCGATTAAAGGTAAACTTTACGAATCTCATCCCCCACAGTTTTCGGAAATTTCCTCATAATTTTTCACGTTTGTTGTTGTTGTTGTTGTTTATCGATACGCGCCTGTATTCGCACTACGTAAGCCTTTGCATTTTTACACGTGTTTGTCTGAGCGTGTGCGAAAATAAAAAAAAAAAAAAAAAAACCAGAAAGCTCCGGTTTGTTTATTTATTTTTTGTAAATTTTTATTTATTTTTTTTATTATTTTTCGACATCGCGACTTACGAAAAACAAAATTCTCGATGAAAACGAAACAGAGAGAGAGAGAAACGGATGAGCGAAGAAGTTTTTTTAGACAAAAAAAAAAAAAAAAAGCTCACTTTCAATTTTCCACGAAAGATATTTCCTCGCGATGTTGTTGCGCTGTTTTATACCCGGGTGAATTCTCATTTGCTGTGTGAATAACGGTTGAGTTTGTGAGGATGATGAAAAAAAAAAATAACATCCCCTGACGATATTTTGGAAAAGAGCTCAAATTCAGACAGGTCTGTTATTACAGTAAGAAATGCTCAAGTGCGTGCAATCATTCTTACAGTAATCAATTCCTGTACGTAATAACAATTAAGTTTGAACGAAAAAAAAAAACATCCCTTGACGATATTTCGGAAAAGAAGCTCAAATTTAGAAGGACTCTTGTTGGAATGTTAATTGGAATTACGTATCGAACCATTGTTGCGGTATTAAAAATAATAATAATAATAACAATAATCATTCTTAAAAAAATAACTTGACACGATTCAAATGAGCTTTTTCCACGATTAAACGACGACAAATCGTTTGAATCTTCAGGTTTGTTTGACGATGTTAATTAATTGTCATAAATCGCGCTCAACGATTTCGTTCTACGCGTGTGAAGAATTGTTAAGAAATATTCGATTTAACGTAAATCGGGATCGCGAAATAATTTCGTCGAGCCTTCGGATTTGCTCAGCTGGTTAAGAGTGACGGTATATACATATATATATACGTATATACATGTATATGTGTATGCCCAGTGAATTTGCAACAGATTAATTAGCCCTTAACAAGGGCTTTCAATTAAGGGTTGTATAGGGTTGGCCTATATATAAATGTATATATGTAGATTATACGATAAATCCCGTAACACACGTATAACGCGTTATAATATATTACGAAGGGGAGAAATTGGGGTGAAAGGATATTTTTGATTTTTTTTTTTTTCTCGGATCCGAACCCGAGGCAAACAAATTTGAACGACGATAGAAATTTATTAAAAAATGCAAACCGATCGATTGTCTTTGTTTTTTTTTTCTTCTTCTTCTTCTCTTTTTTAAACAATTTATGAAACTATTTTGGATGAAAATTTATCGTTTAAGCTAGACTGGATGATAATATTGAGAAAAACCATACCGCGGACTTTTGGAATAATTATTTATTTTCTATTCAAGATACTTTAATTGTAATCTTGAATTTGTGTAGGATAAAAATATAAGGGGTTCGAAAGTAATCTATAATAATGATAACGTTAATGTTGGGGGTGGTAAGAATTTGTCATCGGTAGATTAATAATAACGAGTCATCGTTAAGACTGATGAATAAAGTTTTTAGAACGGGTCGCGCTTAGGATGACTATTTACATCTGTAGTAATTAGGCAGGCACGTGCGCACACACACGTTGCGTTATTACGCTAATTTCAAGGTTTTTAACCGGCGATCAGTCCTCGAAACGAGAAGACCAGCCCCGTTAAGCTCAAACTTTGGCGAACCACGCGTTTGGCAAAATTTCATCCCCCAACAGCCAAAAGAGGAAGAGTGAGTAAATAATTGAGAGGAATGTATCGGACCCAAGAGTAAAAAAAAAAAAAAAAAAAAAAATAGTAATTTCTTTGTATTAATATTTTTTTGTATTAATTTTTACGCAATCTTTGTCAATCGAATTGTTCGACTTTTCCTTTCCCCGATAACAATAACAACAATAATAATAATAATTATTATTATAACAATAATTATTGTTGTTGTTGTTGTTGTTGTTGTTATTATTATTATTATTATCATTATGCGACACAGGTATCGTTGTGCATATCGTATATAAAATAAACGATGGGGATAGAAGAGAATAAGGAAAGAAATTTCACGCGTATAGAAGTTAGAGAGACGATCAAAGAAAGAAAATAACGATGTCGATGAAATTTTGATATTCTTGATAAATGAGATGAGAACATTATTGTTTTTATTTTTATTTTTTGCTATCCAACTCGACGATAAAGTTTCGAACGGTATTTTTTTTTTTTTGTTTTTCATTATTACAGAGACGGCAATACAAACAGGAACAAACATTGCAAGCGTCGAAGCTACAAAAAACAAAGGGGGAAAAAAAGAAAGAGCTGAAAAGATTTACATAATTCGATAACGAATGCGATTTGATTTTGATTTTTTGAAAACGTCGCGATGATGTTCAATCTTATCTCTCTTTTTTTTTCTTTGCATTTCATTTTTCACAAATCGGAAGCGAACTCCTCGTTTACGTAATTATAACAATCTCATCCTTGTGTTAAACAAACGACTCGTTCATTCGTCAAAGGATGCAAAAATTTTCAACAATAGTGAAAAAAAAAAAAAAAAAGCCACCGATCGCGTTTGTCAACCGTACAATTAATTAGACAATAATTCGTAACTTTTTTTTTTTTTTTGTTGACTCGTTAGTCAAAAGAGCGCGTGTAAGATGAAAAAAAAAAAGAAAGAAAATTAACCCGCGTTACGATTTTCTATTTTCATTCCAATTCGTTCGTTCGTTAATTTATTTCTGTCCTCAGATTTCATTTTCATCACGATGTCGTGATTTAATTACGATGCAATTTTTTTTTTTTTTTTTTTTAATACCTCTCCTGCTCTCTCTCTCTCTCTCTCTCTCTCGCACCTTGTTCGGTTGCAAATTGAGCCCAAAAAACATAATACACGTCTCGCTGGGGAAATTAGACAGAATTTTACTTATAAATTTCACCGAACAAGCTTGCGTCGAGGGTGAAAAGCGAAGGGCAACAGGTGCTCGTAAACTGGACGTATAAGATTGAATGGAATGGAAATATTGCCGAGACATCTAGGCTGATTAGTTGCAAAATTAGTCGATGCCGCGAGTGAATGATAGAAAAAAAATAATAATTAAAATAAAAAAAAAAAAAAGGATTACAAGTAACAATTATCGGGCAAAGAAAATATTTCACTTTACAAACAAATTTCAATTAAAATCAAGGCAAGATGAAGAAAATATTTTCGATTTGTCTTCAGTTCATCGAATAAGTCGATGTTGCGGAAAAAAATTAACTCAACCGACCGTAATAATATTTTCGATGATTGCACTTCTCAAATCAAAACTCACCCACAATTCTGACGTTGAGGTGTATAAGTATTTGTTTATTTATTTATTTTTTTTTTTTAATTTTCTGCCGTCCCCTTCCTTCATCCTCCCGAAATATAAATTATACTTCACGTTAAAAAAAAACATTCGAACAAATAATCGAACCGTACGGATGACGGGTATAAATAATATCGCGAAGAGTGTGAAACAAGCGCGGATATATTGGTTTATTTATATAAGTAGTCCAATAAATCATCTCCGCGGATAGATTATTGATGTAACATGTGTGCGTGTGTGTGTGTGTGTGTGTATACGTATGTACGGAATATTTATTAACGGATATCTCGTCGATCAATCAATTTTCAATCAAAATAATTTCCGTCGAAATTCCACTATCGTTGAATACATTTGCAGCGACACAGATTTCTAGACAATTACGTGTCACCTTGGTTATTTCAATGTAACAAGTTAAGCCTCTACGTGCGATAAATTCCCTCCAAATCTCTATCGCAGAACATTCTCACCGAAAAGACATTAGGAAACTGTCAGTAAGTATGAAACTGAAAATGGAAAAGAAGAATAGTTAAAAAAAAAATAAATAAGTAAATAAAATCGTACGCTTCTTCTTTTTCCTTCAGCTATACTTGCAGATTCTTATTGTATAATCTCTGAAAGTCTGCTGATTAAGTAGGTATATGAACCCGAAAATGAAACGAAATGATACGAAAAGAGAAGAAATGGACGAAAAAAATTTAACAAAAAAAAAAAAAAAAATACACAAAGTAAGTTACATATGCGTGTATATATATATATATGTTTCAGGAGTAAACGAGCGAAACATTTTATTGTTATTTTTCTTGTACGAAAGTGAAAAAGGAGAAATGAGAATGAGAAGAAGAAGAAGGCGGAGAATGAGGAGGAATAGGAGGAGGAGGGGAAAAAAATATGAATGATTGCGAGAATCGGTGAAAATACAATTCGCCTCTCTCTATTTAATTTTTTCTCACTCAACCCTCGCGTCTTTCTTCCGTCTGAATAAAATTAAAGGGTGAAATATATATATATATATATATATGTACCATACCCACGAAAGATACGAGAGAGTTCCCTCGAGATTTCAACTTTATTAATATATATATATATATTTATATATACACACATATATATATATATATACACATATTTTTATCCACGTATTTTTTCCCCTGATAAAATATTATTATTTTCGTCTCATTGCCCGCGAGCCTTTTCATTTCAAATTCAAAATTATTAATTCACTCGTACAATAATATTCGCATGCCAGATGAATATTATAATCATCATTGTCGTTATTATTTGTCGCGCTTTATCGCATAATCGTTGCTGTTGTTGTTGTTGTTATTATTATTATTTCGCGTTGTATCGCTTGTGGATATTATTTAAGCGTATTTTGTTATGCAGCGAGACTTGTTTCTTGAAAGAAATGTTTGAAAAGTTCGTGAATAGATGAAAAAAGTAATCTTGATCAATTTCGTTACGAATTACTTGTCGGTGCTGAGAAGACTCGTTTTTTTTTTTTATTACTTTTTTTTCGATAATCGAAGAAGCAAACAAAAATTGACACGAATTTGTGCTGGTAAAAAAAAAAAAAAACAAACAAATTGATTTTCGTACAAATTGCACCGATTTAAATTACACCGACACAACTATATTACATTCGAGTCTCCGAATCTTCAATACTCGAACACGCCAAAATAATCGTTACCCGTACAATTTTGTATTTCCACAAACTAAAAAACAAAAAAAAAAAAAAATAAAATATTCGACAGGTATAAAAATTATAACGACAATTAATAAGGTAAATGAAATAAAGATAGAATCAGAAAATATCTCAACGTTGTCAAATTTCGTCACGTTCTTACCCTCGAGTAAAAGTTAATATCTTCGTTCGGTTGGATGGTCGTTCGGAAAAAAAAAAGAAAAAAAAAAAAAAAAAACAACCACAAACAAATATACCGCGAAGATGTAAATAATTTCGGAAAACGAATGTTCTCCATTATAGTATAATCGTTGATTTTTTCGGTTTTTTTTTTTTTTCCTTTCGTTTGTTCGCACGTTACGAGATGAAAATTCTACAATTTCGAATAAAAATTATTTTTCTCACCTTGGTGAAAGATGAAAAAAAAAATAAAAATATTACACAAGTATCGAATTTATTCGCCGTGTATTTTTTTTTTTTCTTCTTCTTATTTGAAAAATCGAGTAACCATAAAATGAGCTGACCTTTGTTGTTGTTTTTTCTTTTGGCGAAGCTTTCCTGTTCCGGGTTCGATTTTCGTGCAACTTTTCTTCCTCTGTGCAGTCGCGGCAGGTGTGAAGTGCGATCCGGCAGATCCGGTTTATATAACCCCGGCGTCGTCGACGTCGACGTCGACGCCGACGCCGTTTTTGCACACACACCCCCCTCCCCCTGCGTCACCCCCGTTTTACCATCGGCCAATCGGAGGGCCCCCATGCTTTCGGTGACTACGTCGCGACAACGACGACGACGACGGCAAACTTCGCGATTATCGCAGTTTCGAAGCCCGACGCTCGTCTCCAGGTATTTCTTTTCACCCGATTCTTTTCGGCCCTTCGATCATCCGGAAGGTTCATCGTCGCATAAATTTACGTATCGCAGTTCAACCGCGGCTTCGCTAGTTTTTTGGTTTTTTTTTTTTTTTTTTTTTTTCTTTCTCTCGCTCAAGAGATTCGGAAGAGAGAAGGAAAGAGAGGAATAAAAAAAAAAACCAAAAAAAAACCTCAAAACTCCGCCAGCAAAAACGAATTTTATCAAAAGGTAAATAAAAAATGCTTCACTTTCCTCTTTCATGCGGTATTTGATCTGTTATTTATCGATCGATCTTTTTTTTTCGTCGTGTTGTTCTTCTTTTTTTTTTTTTTTTTTTTTTAGAAAAAATTACACCCGCTGCCCCTTTTTTGATTTTCGCTCCGTTTGCTCGTTTTTTTTTTTTTCAGGGGTTAGAATTTGTGAGGGGACAATCGGAAGATGAAAAAAAAATCTCGGAATTCCCGCTACAAAAATGAATTTTTGATAATGATAATAACAACTGTATTTATTTATTTTTTTTTTGTACACATTTATCGATCGAACGTTTTTTGTCGATTTGTTGAAAAAAAGAAAAGAATTACACTCGAAGCTCTTTTTCGATTCTCCTCTTTGATCAACCGAGATTACTTCGACGAAAGAAAAGAGACGATGATTCAGATAGATTTTATATCTTGCCGCTTTTTATTTTTTTTTTTCTCTTTTTTTGTTTTCCAACATTTTCTCACTTTTCTTAATCTTCCCGTTGTTGCGTAGGATTCTAAATTCCGTAGGTTTGAAGGAAAATTGATTTTTTCTTATCCCCACGCTAAAGGGAAACAAAAAAAAAAAGAATATAAATAAAACATCAAATACAGGGTAAAAATTGACTATTATATATACGAATGAAGAATAAATTTATACTTCAATTCTGAACAGTTCTATAAATAAAATACATGTGAATATATGAAAGACGATTTTTACACAGGTGAAAAATGTGTAAATCGGAAATACGGATGCGATAAAATCAAATGGAAATGTTTGATGTGAAATTTCGTCCCGGCTTTTCTTACATTTTTTCATTTATTTTTTTTTTATTTTACTCATCACATTTCATTCTTATAATTCGATTTGCATTCGCGAGATTAAAAATCATCGAGTACGGAGATTTTTAGTTTCACTGTGACATAAATTTACAAATTATAGTGTTAATTTAATCAATATCTGATAATTGACGGAAGAAATTGAAAAATGAAACTTACCGATTTTTTAATTCTCCTTTTCAATTACAATTATTATCATACATTATTTTATATGATTATTTTTTTTTCCTCCTCTTTTTCTCTCTCTTCCTCTGTAGTTTTTTCTTTCGCTATCACATCAACTGCACCTTTTTCTCAAATAACAATCTCCAATAATTTCTCAACATAATATTTTCATCGACGTTATACAATAAATAATATGAAAAAGAAATTATCAGCGGGTATTCCGTGCTTGAAGATTTAAAAAGAAATGAAAATTCAACTCAATCTTGTCAAGTTACACGAATCGGGACGAATCAAAAAAATAAATAAATAAACAAAAACTCCATGCGTCTACAAAAGTTTTTTTTTTTTTTTTGTTATTTTATTTTTTTTTTTTTTTCATCCGCACCTCCAGTCGAATTCAATTGTTTTAAAAAAGCACAAAAGTTGACGTTATTACAACAATTTTCGTGAAATTAATTCACTCTGCCATTTTTTTTCTTGTTCTTTCTTTCCGTCTCTCTTTCTTTCTTTCATTCCGCATTTTAGTTTCAACAATTTTTTTTCACCAGACTGTGCGCAGATCCCTCAAAACCATTGCGATACCATAAATTTATATTACAGACTGATGGTTTGGATTCGTCGAGATTTTCCGATTTACGATAGCAGATTTTTCCATGGAGAAAATCAAAAAATTTTACCCTACTCGCGTTAAAATAATAATAATAATAATAATAATAATAATAATAATAATAATAATAATAATAATAATAATAACTCGCGAAACGTTAAAAAAAAAAATTATCGATACACACACTAGCAAAACTATCGCTACGTAATTTTCTCTCGATTCTGACGAATACTTATAATATACGTTCTTTAGCTGCAATCATAACCGATTCATCGTCATCAAAGCATAAAAATTATCCCTGAAACTCTTTTAATTGATTTCTTGAATTGGATTATTGAGTTTATTTTACTGCTGATTCCGATGAAACTCATTACGTTTCGTTAGAAAATGAAACGTTACGTAAGAATTTGATTTTTACTTGCGCACATATTACCCAATCGTGCGATTGTAGAAATAAAAATTTCCAACAAAAAGAAACAATCAGAAGCGTCGAGATTCGGGACGTTGGTCGAATTCGTATTGAAATTTTCAAACAATACAATTGTTTATGTAACCACGTATCGTCGTAACATCTTAAATTTAGAGAGAGAGAGAGAAAGATGACCCCTTAATTATTGTTCACGCATGTGTAACAAATTTAACCGTCTGTTATTTCTTGGATGTTAATTAACTTCGCGTATTATACTCCAGGGGATGAATCAGAAGTTTCAACAAATAGTACGAAAACAACTGTTATCCGTCGAATCGTAAATTGCGAGATAATTCGGAAACGAACAGCGAGTGAAGAAGAAACGATTTTTTTTTTTTTTTTTTTCTTCAAACAATCCAAAAAAATATGCTTAATATCTCTACTAGCAACGCAAAATTACTTCTTTTTATAAACATATATTACTAATCATATTATTATTATTATTATTATTATTATTATTATTATTATTATTATTGTCCGATCCCTCGGAGGCGTTATTGAAAAATATATATTCGAACAACGGGCAGAGTCTATATATATATATATTATCATATATAATAAATTAGGTGGGATGCGTTCAAGTTTTAATTGACAACCCAAAGTGGTTATCAAAACATCGTTAGAACCTTCCCAATTCCCTGATCCGTTCATTCATCAATTCTCTCCGCCTCGTAGAGTGTTACTTTAGTTTGTTTTTTTTTTTTATCAATTTTTTATTTTTTTTTCCAAGTCAAATCATGCGCTTAACTTTACAAACATATACATATACATATATGTATGTATATATACGTACGCATAATCGGATAAATGGAATTAATTTCACCTCGTATATTGTAATATTGTAATAATACAATGATTGATTATAACGGATCGTTTCTCAATGCCTCGCAGTTTAATGTACAATTATTATTATTATTATTATTATTATTATTATTATTATTATTATTATTATTATTATTATTATTATTATTATTATTATTGATGTTTTCGTTGTTGTTATGATTACGTATTATTAATTTGCGTAGTAGCTATAAGTCGACGTAATACGAATTGATATGTTGGACAAGTCGCGTGTCTGGAGAATCGATTTCAAGCAAGTCTGCAACGAATCTGTGAATATTATTCATGCGTGAGAATAATTTTCATGCAGTAGCTGCGTTTGAAGGGGGTAAAATTTATTTCCACAAATATTGCATTATTTTATTTTATTTCATTTTGATCGATTATATTCTTTCATTGATGTTGATTTTAACTGTGGGTCGAAATCAAAAGTCAAAAAAAAACAAAAAAAAAAAAAACGTTGACGCTAATTTACGGTAGGAGAATTAATTTTGTCGATAGTTTTTGGTATACATTAAAAACGTCTGATAAAAATAACTTCTTTATTCAACAATTTCATTATTAATATAAATCTATCTTCATTTTACATTCTTATTATAACGGCTCGGTTTCAATCGTTACGCGAGTTATCAAAAATTCGTTCAGGTTAGATTTTTGATTAAGAAACAAAAAAGATTTTTAAAAATATATTTGTCTTGTTTTATTGTTATTAGTATTATTATTACCGTGCACAACGATACGTGTAAGTATCAAATTATTATTTTTATAATTTGTTCTTCTCTAATCGGACGAGGTGAAGAAAAAAATTCATCTTTGAGGATTTCGTGGGGATTAATTATCGAATTAAATAAATGAATATTACAATGTATTGGATATTTCGAGAAAATAATAAGAAAATAACGTGACGAAGATGTTTAATAATATAATAATAATTATTAAACCGAATGTTTCGAATTCATTTCTCTTTCATTGTCAGTAGAATCAGTTTTCCTTTTCGAACATTCTTCGTATTGTGATTATAATATATCTAAAATAAAAAGTAAAAAAATTTCTCAATCAACTAATTTCCCAATAATTGTGGAGAAAAATTTTTCACATTATCGCAAGTGTGTAATTTAATAATTTTAGAATCGACGAATTTCAATTACAACTTTTTTCAATGCGCAATCTCTGCGGTCAAAAAACGCCAAATCGATCAATTTTTACACGTCCTCTTCCCTCTCTCTCTCCCTCTCTCTCTCTCTCTCTCTCTCTCTCTCTCTCTCTCTCTCTCTCTCTCTCTCTCTCTCTCTCTCTCTCTCTCTCTCTCTCTCTCTCAGAAAATTTCTCACTCTTTCTGTCTCGCCAGCAGCGAATTAGCTTCTCAACCGCTTTCGATCGTTCCGGCAATTTGCTTATAACCCGGCCCTAATTAAGACTCTCCGGCAACCGCGGAATTAAGTCCGCCTCTATACAGTTATAGATACACACACACACACACACACACACACACACACACATACATATGTACGACAAACAAACTCGCGTGCAACTCGCATAAATAAATATAATATAACATATAACTAACTTGAGGAGCAATTTCTACCGCGAAAATTCAGGGCAATGTTTTAGATTTGGGAGAATCGCAGAAATTTCGTTTAAACAAAATCAGAAATTATGAGGATCAGACCTTGGTCGCATTCGCATGGAATCCTCCATATAAACATACACGTATATATGTATGTGTGCACAGGTGTATATAATTGTTACATAAATTATACATTTTTACAGGTAAGATTTATCCACGATCCTCGATGTCACAGGTTGTACAACGTTTAAATTTTTTTTTTTTTTACTTACTTACTCATTTAACGTAATACACGTAATAATTTTGTAACGACGTATTTATGCCGGCGGAGTTTAGGGTAAGAGGCATAGAGGTATAATAAAAAGAAAAAAAAAATAGAGATAAATAGTGGAAGTGGAAGGAAAAATAAAAAAATATTCCCCGTGACATTCGATAACGTAAAATATATTCTGAGAATTATCAATTTTCAAAACGTTATTGACATATTTTTTGAGGATTGAAACTTTTTTTTTGGGGGGGGGGGGGGGGGGGGGGTGGGGGGGTGGGCATAAAATGAATTGTTCCAGCGTAAAATTTTCCAATGTATTCGAATTCGAAGCGTTGCAATTTTCGGGAATTCACGATTCTAACCTGATACTCGTACTTAAGTGAACTTTCATAATATATTTAAACCTTGGCACTGTGTTTTTCAATATAATTTATCGGAAGTTTACTAAATTTTTCTGGTTACCGTATAAAAAATGAAATCTTTCTCAGTGTATCTTGACAAATTGAAACTTCAAAAACTACAAATAATTCCCTTCCGCACCGATAAGCTCGGTAATTAATAATTTTTCGTCGCCGTCTTTGTTCAAAAATTATTTAAGTCTATGAATTTAAAATTTTCACAAAATGTTCGTACAATTTACGTACGTATAATTCGCGTTACGCGCATCGTTTAATTGTGCGACATAAACTCGTTTTAAATAACGCTCCACACCGACTGCAATCAAAGCAGGCAATATACGCATATACGCGTGTATATATATGTATATATATATATATGTATATATATATATATATATATATATGTATGTATTCTTACAAACAATTCCCCGGAAATTGTTCAGTTCCTATGGGCGATTAATAGTTACCATATACGGGGCTATAAATCGCACACCGTAAAACAACGCGTGTGCTTCCTTTCGATTTACGGGCTTTATCGTTCCTCGACTCAAACTCGACTCAAACTCGACTCAACTCAACTCAACTCAACTCAGCCGTTACAAGCTTTTCTCACGGGAAATAGAAACAGCCTGCATCAGGGTATAAACGGAACACAACGCGATATAAAAACTGCAGTATTACAGTCGCCTATATTACCTACAGAAGGGGTTCATTTTTCTTTTCCTTTCTAACTCTACCATATTTATATGCATATAATAATGAAAATGTAAAAAATAAAAAGAGACAAAGTTGGACAATTATTAACGAGACGAAGAAAGTAACGCAGAAAGAAGGAATTACTAGTCAGGAATTATCATTGTTATTTTTTGCCAACTGGATTAAATTCTATTATTGTTGTACATAAAGGTGGAAAAATTTTCACTGAAACTCCAAACGCGATCGGATTTTTAACGATGCGTTCGACGTGCGCCGAGGTATCGAAAATTTCACGAAACAAAGGCTTAGGACATTAAAAATTCATAACCGTAGAAAAGTAATCAAGTTCGGTTCAATTGAAACAACAATTACCTGTGATTGGAAAAAGAATTTCGAAAAATTCAATTTTGAACTGTAAACAATTTTCGCGTTAAATTAACTTCGGATTGTTTTTGCCGAGAAATCGTTACGATCAAGAAAATAAAAATGAAAATAACTGAAGAATATAAACTGTTGATTCAATGATTTATTTCTTTGCAAGAAATTGGAGAATCGATTATATAAATGTTTCCCTGTAAAAAGTATAATTAAGAATAATGTGATTTGTTCGAAGTTATTTTAACCTAATTAATTAACGACACGTATAAGATTTAAGTACAGATCAGCGTATCGCAATATTTAATGTTTATAGTGTGGAAAAAAATTTTTCACCCGACTGTACGTCCCGTGCATATAATTCTTAAGTACAGTAGTTAAACCCGAGTGTTTGGTCAGTCTGCACGCATCGCATCGCGTCGCGTCAACGGTAATAATAAATAATTAATAACAACGGTATTAAAACTGCGTGTAAAATTTTGATGAAATTTATAAATTTTCACCCTTGTTGCGTTATATTCATGGTATCTCATCAAGTTTCTGCAATTGTGATGAAAAATACATGAGAGGAATCCCCGGAAACAAAAATTTATCGATAAATAAATACACATGTAACAATGAAACTATTCTGCATTCATACATATACGCACGATGGTCAGAAAGTGTAAAACTTAATCATTCCCAATTCCCTCGATATAATTTTCTTCCCGTATTACAATTTAGCCTTAGTTTCCCTCGGCCATTTTTTTGTGTTTTTTTTTTTACACCTTCATTTTTATCCGTTCTCGCTTATCCCTCCCCTCCGAATTCATCGTCACGTCGTCAGTCCCCAATTTTCCAAATTATTCGCCTCTCGTTTCGTCGTTCGTATTAATTGCATTAATCAAGATTTTTGGTCAGTTCCCAGCCCACGCTCCCCTCAATCCTGCAGCTAAAATGACAGCCAACCAGCGTCCCTTGAGTACGCGCACACACACGCGTACGCAAAATGTGTACCTTCGCACATAGAAAGGAGAAAAATATGGTGTCACGGCTGAAAGTTTTTACGACTTATTTGCACGGCTGCTCGTAAAGGAGACAGAAGAAAAAATAAATAAATAAAAAAGTCGTGTGCATGGGAATCAATCTTGGAGGATGTGAAGCGATATGATTAACGCGTTATATAATGAACTTCGTTTCGTTATTATATACCAGAGGATTATACGAGCATAAAACGACCCTCGAACCGCCCTCAATTAATTACGCAATATACACAGCTTATGTATATTATTATACCTTTAACTTGTACTATGTCGAATACATAGGTATACGTACCTATGTATGTAACTGAAACTTGCAATCGTCGATTCTTCGATCGAAAAAGAAAAAATTAATTTAAGATGTATATTATTGCGTATAAATTTGGAATCGTTCGTCAAAAATATAATAATTGTCATCGGTGTTGTTATAAATATCGTTATTTTTATTATTATATATAAATATATAACGGGCGGTATTTTGATGGTTGCGTCATCGTTCGCCCGCGGTTCGAGTATGGATCGTAACAAGAAATCGTCGAGGAATCCAGAGTAACAATATGATAATAAGTGAATGAGCCGAAGATATCGTGGCACGTCACGTTCTTCCTCTCCATCTCCAGAGGAAATCGAAACCCAAACACAGCCGCCGTTCAATCAAGAGCATGCATTAAACCGTATTATTCGATTCTATGAGACGGATGAAATGCGGATTAAACTCGAAAAGTAGAAGCCTCGCTATATATATATATATCTCTGATTCACACTTCGGAATTCGTGTAGATATATGTTATAAATAATCTCTTTTACCAACTTCATATATATATATATATATGAAGAGTGAATTCCTAACGACCGCATGATCCGTCGTATGCTAAAATTTAATGCGCACGCGCTGTTTTGCCATGGCTACCAACTGCCTCTAACCTAAAAAAAATTTGCAATAGCGAATTGAGCACAACTGCCACCGACAAATGTGAATGTTTTTAGAACGAGACAGTTGGTAGCCATGGCAAAACAGCGCGTGCGCATTAAATTTTAGAAAACAACGTTGGGAAATCGCTACGTATATAAGTTTGTAAAGAAAGTTTCCGAACTTTCGGATTCGATGGAAAAACTAATTGATTGAATGAATGAATTTTTCATTACTAATTTAAGATATTTCCGGATTATAAGAGACGAAGAAAGAGAAAGAAATATATTAGAGAAACGAGATCAGTGCTCTTAAAACCACTCTTAACGTTCTAATTCTCGAGTCTATCTCCGCTTCTTTTTATTTCCATTTTCCATTCTCTTTTTCTTGTTCTACTCGACTGGAATGTATCGACAAAAGCGTCTCTAATTGCTAGCGACGAGTGAACGAACGAACGAACGAATGAATGAACGAACGAACGAACACAGGAAACAAACGAATCTAAGAATGAATGAACCAAGGTGTTTTGTGCGCCGTGCTGGCGAAGAATGGAACGGATTTAAACGAGCTAAGAGGCTCTTCTTCCGATTGTGTCCAATTGTTTCTGCGGAGTTGAAATCACGACATTCTCTTCTCCGCGTCTATAATTTCGCCGACTGTTATCTTTTTTAAATTTTTTTTCACCTTTGAACATACGGTTATAACAATAATCGACGAATCTATTTCGAAAGCTTGTTGATAATATAAATAATATTATTATAATTATTATAATATATAAAATAAAATATAAAGTTAATAAAAAGTCTGGAGACTTTCAACGATCCAAGCGAACAATTTGTTGGAAATTTTCAGCGACACAGAATCAGTGCAGACATACGCGCTTTCCGACTGATCGTTGGCCGTGACGATTAGGAAAATGATTAATAACGCGTTGTTGGATAATATTTGCGTTACGATCGGATAGCCGTGCTATAGTAACCGACGTAGTAACGGCCAGGGTTTGGTCGGCCTACGGCGGTAGAACGAGTCAACGTCGAGTCCGACACTTGTTGCAAAAAAATTGATAAAGCAAAAGAGAGAGGGGGAGAGAGAGGAGCGAGTGACGAATTCTTTTTTCGGGAGTAAGAACATACGGGATTTAAACAATAGATAAACAAAAGAGGAGACCTTTATCGCTGTAATCGTTTTATTTTTTATTTTTATTCAATTCTTTTTTTACCCACGTTATCACTGTTTATACATAGAGTTGGATTTCTCAGAGAATCAAAGGTCAACGTTGAAATGTTTGAACTCACCGATTTCTACGAAAAAATAATAAATAAATATCACCGCATGTACAAAGCTCCCGGCAATAGCGATTAGATTCGAAAACTTGTTTTGCACAGTGTTTCGAGCAAGTATTATCATATTATCTGTTCTGTATGCATAAATATATTACTTGTTTAGTTGTGTGGTAATATTTGTCGTCCATAAAACAACGGAAGTGTGTCACGCACAAGCAGTTAAAAGCTGTTGGAAAAAATCGAAGGACTCCTTTTTCCAACCCTCAACGCTGCGCGCGCTTTACATTTAATCTCGTTAAAATTTACACGAATTACAATCAAGCGAAATGCATTTTACCGAGCTGTTGCCGCTGCTGTTGCAGTTAAGGCGTTGGCGAGTATACTTGCCGTCTTTATCGCGTTTAGTTTTTAATGGAAGATATAAATCCTGCACCCGAGTTATCGGGCCTCGTTCGGTCGAGTTAACCGTAACTTTGGCGTGTACATAAAGCCTTGTGGAACACACAATGCACATGCATTGATTATATAATGTTTCAGAGAATCGAATGCGGCAATGCGTTATGCGTCACGTGTTATACAATTGAAGTACATTTCGTTCAATTATTATTTCCACACGATTCTACTTCATTCGCAGACACAAGCAGCCAATAATGCGCGATTTATTCGAAATACCGCATGTTTGAAGAATTCGATTTTAATACGATTCAAATAACGAACTTACCGCATTTCCACATCTCCTCATGGCTAAATCGAATCGCAATATGCCTACATTCTTGTTGTTCTTTCTCTTCTTCGTCGTTTATGATTTAATTAAAAATTACTCATCGATTTAGATTCGATATAACCACGCAGGAGGCACGATGACCGCGGTCATATTGGAATCTTCCTCAATTGCTTTGCACTTACACACTCGATTGAATCCAATTTTTAACGTAATTTCATTGCTCGCAATATTTATTACCGAGCCGAATCTTTCTTGAAATAATTCTGACGGCTAAATGACAAAAAATTGTGCGATTCGAGACGCTGGGATAAGCGGCTATGCGAATGCGAACGCCGCTGGTTCGAGTGAGTATTATTCGGAACCGTCTTGAAGTTGGCTTAAAAAATCTCACGAACATTACACTTTAGACGCGATTTTGTCAATGAGAATATCGGTGAAAAGAGTCTTTTGTTACATATGCGTTACGTCTCATCCGTTCAACTTCACGCATCGATTCAATGCTGAAACGCGATTCAGAATCTATACGAATTACATGAACAATAATCGAAGATACAATTGCAACGTATATATCAGATAGGCGGTTGTTTCTTTGTCAATCGACACTGTAATTGTCTAGAATCTTGAACCGTTACACCGGTTCTTCACTTACGATTTTATCATGTCGTTATATCTATGGAAGATACTCGGGATCCAAGTTACGTGGACAACCTAAAACCAGGAAAATTTGAGTCGGTGAGCATAGAGGAGAGTAACAACTACTAGCGGATTGCATATTGCTGATGGTGATCTTTATTATTTCTTAATCCTTTTGTCCCTTTCATGGTAGCGTAACACATTTCTCAATTCGTTTTACATTCAAGAATATCAGAAAACATATAGACGCATGTTTAAATATCTACACAATAATTTGCTTCAAATTTAATTGGTTGTTCATTTTTCATAGTGTTTATTTGATTATTAATTTCTTGCCATTCTCTGTGTATAAATTATTTTCAATATCGGATCAGTGGAATAAAAAGGTAGAATAAAAATTGGTGTTTGCAAAGCGAAGGATTGAACTGCCGTTCGGTGGACTAACCAACAAAAGACTTGAGAGACAGGATGGAAAAAATACGAGAGTAAAAATAATAATAATATCTTTTTTCGTATTTATGCGGTAATACTGAACCGCTCGATTTTACGACTTCCGAATAAAATCAATCTCCAAACAATAGATAATATACTATACGTTCAATTATGTATTACGGTATACAGTTTTACCTGCATACTGCTCTATAATTACATTTATACAACACGCAATGGAATAACAGAATGCCCTTATCTTGATGGAATTGAAAATCTTAACTAAACGAGATAACTGATGAGAGAAGAAAAACTATACAAAAGATGATTCCTGGTGAATGAGAAAGGGTCGGAATTGCTGGTTAAACAAACGACACGATCTTGTATCACGGGATGAAAACATTCCATGGTTCAAACACTAGACCACGATACCATGACCCTGACGTATATGTTACACATATCTAGCATATATACTAGTGTAGAATCAAATGTACTGTAGGGTAAACGTCGAACGATATTTATTGCTTATATTCATAAGCAGCATTCGTGCAAGGGATAAAAAGATAGAGAGTCGATTGAAAATCAAAACGAAACTATTTCTCCTTCGCATTTTCAAATTCACAAGAAAAAATAATCTTTGAAATCTTTGTCCAATAAAAAAAAATAAAAAATTAAACTGAGTTATATAGTGTGTGTGTCTGTATGTGTATGTACATTGACATTGGTCTTATCATGCGATACTCAATTTTTTTCTGTGTTGTGTCAAGTGAATTCAAGTGGAGAAAAAACGGATAAGAGTACTATTAAAACAATTTATCAACGCTGGGCAAAAACTTCGTGACTATCTGAGAAATGGCGTAATCTATATTGATTCATTTCTTTTTTTTTCCTAATTTACCAACCATTTTTTTCAAAGAAAGAGGGAATTATAATGATGATAAAATAATTGAAACTCAGGCAACGAACGAACGAGTTAATCCCAGGCATCATCAGAGGGCGGTAATACAGCAGAAGCTGCGTGCTGATGAGGGTACAAAGGGTGCCACCAATCTAAGACTCTGACACCAACTACTCCGTCTAGAAGTAACATCTGACTGGCCGGTGTCTTCGGAGTTACCGCCGTTCCAAAACCGAGCTGTAATCTGTGGTGACGAAAACCGGGCGACAATGTCATCGATACAGACTGTAGAATTAGGCCTATCACCAACGGAGTCATTGTATACTTAAGACATGTTACCTGAAAATATTTTCAAACAGGTTAATTTTGGCACAAGAAAATACCGTTGCAAATACGTGTTCATTGTTGATATCGACGGTGTTACGGGACTGTTCAAACCTGTAGAATTTTGCAGCGGTCCTCTGGATTCGCGGATACGTCTTCCAGCATTTCGATCAGGTCAGGACGATGTGGTTTTACTTCTGTGTGACGCCAAGAGATGCCGCGACCGCGAGGTACCTCCTTAAGTTTGAAGAAGAAGAACCACTGATTTTTGCCTTTCTGAAATAAGTAGAAAAAAGATGAGTGAATGATTTAATACAAACGGTGAACAACCGTCGGTTGGTTTCAATATCGATTCATCGACCCTGACCTGATGCCACATTAAACAGCACTGGCGTTTCAGCAAGGAATGAGGCTCCTCTTGTAGGCTTGCATCTGGACTCTGAGTATCTCTCCTCTGAGGAAAATAACTGTAATGAAGTGTTCTGATGACACAGGTTCTCAGCCCATACAAACGCACCATGCACTCGGGCTGAAGGCGTTCTGGCAGACCAGCCATACACTTGTAGAATCTGAAACACGAACAGCGTATAATAAAACGTAAGCATCCGCAAGCCAGTTGTTCAAACCAAACAGCAAAGCACTTGGATATTACCGTTTGTACATGTGAAACCAAAATTTTGCCGTCTTGACGACGTGATAAGCACTCTTACAGATCCCAGCGAACCTCCCGACATCCTCCGGCCTTACGTACTCGGACAAAAGAAACCAAACGTCCACAGGGTATTGAACACCTGTAGCAAAATATAATCACTCTTTTGAGCAAATTTGGACATGTAAATTTTTCCCAAAATTTGAATTAAATGTCCAATCTCTCTTTACCTGTATCAACGACTGCAGATTCTACAGGCTTTGTTCTGTTGCGCGTTGACTTGGATTGTTTAGAAATCACGACCTCTGAAAGTAAACAATTGTCATTAGTAGGGGAAAGTTGTCTCTGCCACAGACGGAAGACTAAACTCACCCTTTTTACCATCTTCATTTTCCTGTTCGATAAACTCAAAGTCGCCCTCAAATTCGTCGAGTTTTTCATCCCAAGCACGATTATCCTCCTCCTTGATCATTATCTGCTTAACTGAAATTAGAGAAGTGCAAAATACAGATAGTTGAAAAATGGGAATCGCCTGATTCCTACGAAATCGTCGAAAATCGTGATAACCTGAGACTCAGACGCGATAGAAAGTCGACGGCAAGGTCACGAAAGTCGAGTGAGTTGGCCGGTTATTCAATATTTTGACAGATGTTCAAACTAACCTTCACTAGAGACGTTTGTTGTTGCTTTTTTAAGCCTCGCGTGGTTGCCCGATGGAGAATTGGCGAAGTCGTTCAGCGTGACGTCTGAAATATCAATTTTTTTCTCTTTAAGAATGGCTAAAGATTTCGATGAGGAAGCTTTCGGTGGTGGAAAATATCCTCGGGAAGATCTGTGTATATTGCATCATCCACAAAGTACTGGAATTATTATTCTAACCTCCCAAGCTCTTCTTGTTGTACTGATGCGAAGTCAGCTTTCGCCTTGCCGCCTTACGTGATCCCGGCATCTCGCTAAATAATAATATTTGCACTTTTCTATAAAACAAATTCTATGCATCTTGTTACCGAATGAAAAACAACAAAATAATCTATTAATCTTCTCAGAAACCAACCACCACTATCGTCAGCCATGTTGGACTGCGGACAGCCAGAAAAAACGTCGACTGAAGGTCGGGTTTGCCTTTCGCGCTTCAAAAGCTCTCTTACCAACTCACGGTCATTTTTTTCTACCGAAAACCGTCGTCGTTGCGTGCAAAGATTCCCAATATCCGTCATTCCTGCATAATCTATTTTCCGAAGTTACTCGCGAACAAACGAATATGCTGCGTGTGTTCTAAATACTCACATATTCGATATCCACAAATCAACGTATCATCAAATTTTGAATACTTTTTGAATACAGCCTGATTTAACCGAGTGAAGTGAAGTTGGCCGCGTACAAACAGCGCTGAGGTAGCCAAGTCGATAAGTAGTTCGAAAAGCAGCCACTCGTGGCGCGACAGTCCGACGGCGCATCTACGATCCTTGTGCTCCCGGGCGAGTGAAATCTGACGTGTGACGTCATACAGCAAGATGGCCGCGGGTGTCGAAAATGGAGTAGTGTAGGCCATTGGGTGGTAGGAATTTGTAGGTGTGTCAAGAGAGTCTCGTTTATTCGTCCGAGTTATAATGTCGCTAAGATGCCGGTGCATTGATACGTGGGTTTCGGCGTTCGGCTGCAAGCGGTTGTCGGCGTGGGGCGCGGGCACCGCGTCGAGCTAATACATCATTTCAATAATAATACGGGGGGGAGTATTTCGTATCCTGGTTATCGAGTGATTACACACGAACACTGTAAGCGAGAGAGAGCGAGAGAGGGAGAGAGAGAACCAGAGAGTAATAAAGAGATCGGGATTCATAGAGAGAGAAAGAAAGAGAGAGACGGACGCTCGCAGTCGGTCCTGCGGGATAAAACGTCGGAGGATATCCACCCTCGGCAGGCGAAAAACGGGGGCGTGTATGTGCGGTTTTTGGGCGAAGGGCGGATACTTCGGAAAGGGGTTAGATCGTGACAGTGGGTGTTAAGTGTGTACCGTGGGTGGTGTCTGTGTGTGTGCGACTGTGTGCGTGTCCGTGTTGACTAAAAAATGTGGAACATGATGTGCGACGTGATGCCGACGATATCGGAAGACAGCATCAGTCAGCGGAGTTCCCAGTTCTCGGGCGAGGATGCGAACTTCGAACAGCTGATGGTGTCGATGCTCGACGAGCGCGACAAGCTGATGGACTCGCTCAGGGAGAGCCAAGAGCGACTCCAGGAGGCCGAGGCTCGTCTCCAGGAGGTTGAGAAGGAGCGCGACGCCCTCAACCGACAGATAAACGCGAACATTCCCCAGGTGAGAAAAGGTCCGGGGCGAATTAGCGCCGATCGATCGATCCCGGGAAGTCGAGAAACTCGCCGCGAGAAGACCCAGCGATATTCGCCCTCTTCTCTTCTCTTCTCGAGTCCGCAGCCTAGTGCCCGGGTCTTTGCCCCCCTCCCTCAAACAGCTTCTCTATCTCTCTCTCTCTCTTTTTTTTTTTTTTATATATCCCCCTTTTCTTTTTTCCGCCTTTTCCTCGCCTCCCTCTCGCTACCGCGCCGGTGGCGACCTCGAAATGCGAGATATTTCGAGGCTTATTGATTGCCGCCCGCCGGCGGGACACCCTCGCGCCATTTTCCGACTTTGGATGAATTACTGCTGCTGATTTTGTTGTTGTTGTTGTTGTTCCGATCCTGTCAGATCTCCCTAAATTTTTAACGATCACGAGCGGCGAACTACCGAGCGAGATCACCCTGAAGCTGGCAGCGAACTGCGCTGGACTTCTTTTGTTTTTCACTCCCGATTAATCAGAGTACCAACTTCAATGATCTGTGTATTTTATGCCCGAAATTTTTTCATTGACATGCGACACAGTTTCGTTTCTTAGGCTTATCTGATTTTCTTTCTTCTTCTTTCGACGTCAATTTTTATCGATGGCTTCGTAGATTCGCGGGATCAGACTCTTTGATCTCGATTTCGAACGAATGGATTTGGTGATTTTCGCTTGCTTAACGTCAATCTCGAGTCATTTGTTTCCACTATGATTTCTGTCTTGTTATGCGGTTTTCCTTGATTTCTGTACTACGACAAACGGTTTCTAATTCGTGTTTACAATTTTACTACCGATTTCTGCTGAATGATTTTACAACGTCTTGGTGATGTTCAGTGATTTATACGTTGTGTTAGGTAGAACAACGGGGAATTGTTAATCAATCACAGAAAATCATTGCAGAAATCAGAGGAGTAATGTTATAAATCGATCAAGATCAGTTGACGAGTTGAAAATCAACGTAAAATCACAGGCTAAAGCAGAAATCGCGTCAAATTGAAGTTGGCAAAGTTATCGTAACGATTCGTGCTGAGGAAAGAAAAACGTTACGTCGCGATTTTGCAACTTTATGAAATTCAGTAAACCGTAATGAAACAGAACACACTCGTTTTTTGAAATCTTGGTCCCTTAAAAATGGTGTAAAATGAAAAAATTGCAATGTTTTCCCCAATGTTTCGTTACGATAATAACGTTACTAAACTTCAACCTCTTGAAATCGCTCGTAATCACCAAAAACAGGAGAACATAAGACAGAAATCATATATTTGAAATTGTCGTAAATACATTTGAAGTTGAATCATACATAGACGATAAAAAATTTTATGAGCCTGTTGTGATATTCTTTTGAGATGATTTTTGTCTCTCGATATTACACAATTCCTTAATATATTCGAACTTATGTCTATTTAGAAAATTAATAATTTTTCCTATTAGATTTATCGTTCCCAAAAACTCGAGATAGATTTTTACCAATCATCATTTTACCCCGTTACTATCACTACGTATAAACAGAAACTATAATCATTTAACGGTCGACTGTCGTTTTCTGTTTGCAATATTCTTCCCCTCTTGATTAATCATGCAGCGAACATGTGCGCAAACATTTTTATCAAAGAAAACGTATAAAATAAATCACAAATAAACTCTCAAGCCGTCCGTCGATGATGATAAAGACTCGGGAATTCGCGACGATGTTTCACGACAAACGTGTTGTCTCGTTGCACGGTTTTACTTTTCATTCCCGTTATGACCCAGAGTCGCCCCTCGATTTGATCAGCCTGAAGTTTGTAACATTATTGCAATGCTGGATATTTGGAAACAGTAGTCATTTTACAATTTTAAAATTACTTGAAATTTAGTAAACCGTTAATACAGAATCAAAGAACTCAGATTTTGTAAAGTCAAATTCTTCTTCAGGTATTCCAAAGATCCAAAATAGTAATTTTTTTTCTCAACATTTCCATACATCACTAACGTTACTAACTTCAGCCTCGTTCTTTTTATCCTTTCACAACTAGCGCAAGGAATGCTGCTTTAAACAAAAAAAAAAAAAAAAACAGCGATCTTCAAATTTATCTTCCAACTTCCCGATTCTCATGCATTATTATAATTCATTTATCTGCATATAGATTGTCAATTTAGTCGGGTTCGTTAATTTTTCCTTAATTATGGTTGCAATGTCTTTGAAAAAACTGAAAAAAAGAAAGCAGTAACGGTAACGTAACGAAAAGCAACAGCCAGAAAAGAGAAGAAGGGATGCAATTTTTCCCGGCATCGCGCAGGTTTTAAACTACACGTGTTTAGTCTGTCGGTTGATTTCTTCTATAACCTTCGTGTAATATACATATATCTATATGTATACAGTTTGTCCACGCGAAGTAAACATTAGCTAACTGAACGTGTATTTATGTGTGTGTGTGTACTTACGTTTATAATATGTACATGATATAACACACTTATATATATATATATTAGGCTGATTCAAAAAAAACGGCTAATTTTTTTTTTTCAAAATCCTCACATAAAAACTTCCGAGAAGGTGTGAAAAGACGCCTGCAAAAAGCAGAGCCCTTAATATTATTATTAAGAGGTCGCGCATCGGGAATTTCTATTTCCCGTTTAAATAACACAGGAATGAATTTTTTTAAATTTTGCAATTTCGTATTTGTGCAACGGCTCATTGAATTAGCGGACCAAAGCATATTTTTGTAGGAAATTTGACGCTCTACAAAAAAAGTCCTCACAAAGTTTTCGATAGTCACACTCCTTCAAAAGTTATTCGAGGTCAAAGTTGAACTTACAAAAAAATTCAATGTTTTTTTTTTTTTCGATGATGCTATGAATCTTTTCTCATTATTTTGTTATAAAGATATATTTAATAAATATATCTTACTCTAATTGGGCTTTTTCAATCATTAATTTTCCCATCGAGTCAATATAAAGTTACCTTACAAAAATGCGATGTTAAATAATAAACATGTTATCATGGAGAATCCATAACTGATGCACTTGACTATTTAAAAATGTAATTGTTCCGAAATCTATCCTCTTTATAACAAAATAATGAGAAAAGATTCATAGTATCATCGAAAAAAAAAAAACATTGAATTTTTTTGTAAGTTCAACTTTGACCTCGAATAACTTTTGAAGGAGTGTGACTATCGAAAACTTTGTAAGGACTTTTTTTGTAGAGCGTCAAATTTCCTACAAGAACGTGCTTTGGTTTGCTAATTCAATAAGCCGTTGCAAAAATACGAAATTGCAAAATTTAAATAAATTTATTCCCGTGTTATTTAAACGGGAAATAGAAATTCCCGATGCGCGACCTCTTAATAATAATATTAAGGGCTCTGCTTTTTACAGGCGTCTTTTCACACCTTCTCGAAAGTTTTTATGTGAGGAATTTGAAAAAAAAAAATTAGCCATTTTTTTTGAATCAGCCTAATATATATATATATATATATCAAACGATTAAGGTCAAATTACGAAACGATACCCGCCACGATTCGCTTATAGCTTTGGTATTAACGAGAAATATGGCTTTCTGTTTCTATTTTTTCATTTTTATTACTCTGTTATATTACACATATCGTATAATTTTCTTTACATCCCGAAAATCGATTATATAGGAGAAAAATTCATCTCGTCATAATTATTAATTATATACGACCAAGTTTTAATTTATTTTCCTTTTCTTTTTTTCCTTGTTTTCTATTCCTTTTGAATTATTTTACATCTTTAAAAATTTTCCGTATTATTAAATAATGTTTTCAACGGCAGCGGGTAAAATTGCAAAATTTCTAATTATTTTTTTTCCCTCTTCTCCTTGTCTGCGCAATCTTTCAATACGATATCCCGGAACATAAGAAGAAGATAAAAAAAAATGTACAATCCTTTACCCGCGTTTACAATGTAGCTGTGATATTCGTGTTAAACTGCGAAATCGAAAAGTCTAATGATAACATTGAAAAAACGTATTTCGAAAATCAACTTTTTAAATCTTCTTTTCATTAACATGATAATACACAAAAGCACGCATATGATTTTATTTCTTATCGAATTTTTCAATTATCTCTCTAAATACCGCGTGTATAATGAATATTCATATCGATAGCATTATTATTGTTGTTGTTATTGTTGTTATTATGTTTATTATATCGATGACGATTTTCGCTCGGTTCCTTCGTCAAGTTTCTTTCTCGCTGATATCCGATCGGCGTGAGAGGATTTTGCAACGCGATCGATGAATCGTTCGATCTATCGATTGGTATTTCAAACACGCGCACACGCTTCGTCGAACTTTGTAGCTGCTGCTGCTGCTGTCAAGATGATATGTGATATATTATTTAAGGCTCGCGTATTATATCTACCTCACTCACGTATCTCATCGTATCGTATCCTGTGCATACGTAATTGTTACTTTTTTTTTTTTTTTTTCAAACGCCTTAATTGCACAGACCTACGCCACAACTAACTACATACATATATGTGTATGTATATATATACACATGAGTATAGTTAGTCGAAAGTCACACGCAATTATCTCTTACTATATATATATATATATATATATACGTATATACGTAACCGCATATATCCACGTATAATAGGCAACGCATCATTTAACCAAAAATAAACGTTGTTACATGTTTTATATAGGTATATATATTTAGTTCGATCCGTTCGATACACTATCATTATTATTATTATTGTTTTTATTATTACCCTATCACTTGCCGAATCATTTATTTTACAGTAAAGTTGAAAAATGTTTCTGCTCATATGTACGTATTTACCATACCATAAATGTGTATGTATATACATACACATATTATACATGCACGATTAACGAGTAACGTTGAAAATTTATAAGTTATTCAATGTTAGGTTTACTTATGACGATCATAGTGCAGCGTGATTATTTTGGCATGAAAAGTTTATCGCGGAAATGTCATCGTGATGGGGTTAAAAAATTTTAAAAATACAAAAATAGAAGAAAACAAAACGAAATCGATAATCACTTACGTGTACGTATAATAATCGCAACGATGATTATAGTAATAATAATGATAATGACAATAACAATAACAATAACAACAACCAATAATAATAATAATGGAAATGATAGGAAAAAGAGAGGGGGAAGGAAGGAAGAGGCGCGGAGTTTATTTATACAAACAGTGAAACGATTATTATTTAAGCTTGCGTAGCAAATAGACCATGCCAGGAAAATAATCTTTTTCATACATATTTACATACATGTATTATGTGAATATATATATTGTGTAATATATGTTACATCATATTATGTATATATACGGATCGTTCGATTTGAGGTTGAGGAACGGATTTAAACAATTTTTCTTTTTTTATCCCGTTGTATTTTTTTAACTTCGAAATTTGTACATTCTTCTTGCCGGTACCATTTTTCTAAACCACCTTTCGCTGCTTTTCCAAATTCACGGTTTCGTCATGTTTTTGCGGAATAAAAAATTTTCCACATCTTTTCCATATTGTTGTAAATTTTAATAACAAAACGAAGAAAAGTGAAAAAAAAAAACCCGAGAGAAAAGTAAGGAGAAGAAATTTATATCACACAGGCTCGTAGGGTGGTCTCATCAATTTCAAATATATACTTGCCAACTTTGGAAAGGGTATCGAGATCAGTTTTACAAATGATAAGCATTTCGAAATCCATCGCATTGCATTATTTATTTCTTTTTTGCCGCGATTATTTTCGAACTTATCAATGAGGTGTAATAAATATGTGTTGAAACGTTTATACCATAGATGGACATTTCATGCGAAACAAATATAGTCTGTATAATGTTTTAATGTGATAACAACACCATGAAGTTACTCTGCCGAAATGATTTACATTTTTTTTTTTTTTTCCTTATTCCTAGTCATTCTTAATTTATTTCCCATAATTTTCTGTACCAAACCAAATGAGTTCTACAACAGTTAGCTTCTTTTTTACTTGAAAAAGGAACTTCGTTTTTTTTTTTTTTTTTTGGTTTTTTTTTTCTTTTTTTTTCAATTTTAAACGGATTTCAGCACCCTTTGCAATCAGATAAAAAATTTGAAATAATTGACATACTTTGATTATCGTGATCATTTATCGATTCCAGGGGTGGATGGCGAGTGTACGTTAGATATTAACGTCGACCCTAAAATACGCACCCTCGGTTAGACGAACCCCGTTCGTTCAATTATCATTCACGTTCGAAAGTGTGTACATATATACGCATATTATTAAACACTTGCTAAATACATACTGCGTTGTGTATTTGCACATAATATACGTACGCTAAACATGCGCATTGTAAAGTTGTTGTGTGGTCTATTCCTTTGGAAAAAGACAAAAATAAAATTTAAAAAATGCACGGACAATTAGCGGGATTTGTGTAACAATGAAAGAGAAAACGAGAGAGAAAGAGAGAAAGGACTGCATAATATGATAAACAGGCTTCTGTATAATATAAACCAAATTATAATATAATACTAATCATCGACGTTCTAATTTAGAATGCAACTCAAGCTGGTTACAAGTTTCTTTTATTTATTTTTTCTTTATTTTATTTTATTTACTCTTCTATTTCGTCTACACATGTTGCACAATCATTCATCACGCTGATTGTGAGATGCAGTGTTGTGCACTCTTTCCATTATTCCCGTTGTTTCTTTCCTTCGTTATTTCTTTCTTCCTTTCTTTACGCATATATCCCACTTGTAACTCGACTTATATCCAGGGTGGGCCCAATTTCCCCAAATGACAAAAAAAAGAAAAATAATAACATCAATGAAACAGTTAACAAAATGACGAAATGGATTATCTCACTACAATTCCACGTTCAATGACACCGAACAAAAATGCAATGATTAACGCGTCACAAACGTGTAACAAATCAAACCTAATTTTACCCGCATCTTACAGGGAAAAAAAAAATCAAAAATGGTTTTAAAATTTGGTGACCAGGATTTATTCCAAAAGAAAAAAAGAAAGGAAAAAAAGCCCCGGACTTTTGTTGTCCATCTCGCCAACATCCCACATACTCGTACATACATGCACAGAGACAGATTGCATCTGACGAAATACATTTAAAGCTGCGCGTTGCATTCTTCCGACAATGAGTGCAATGCACTCTCTTCGCTCACCCACTTGGTACCTACGACATCATACGCGCAGAGATACGAAATGCGCCCGGTTTACCGATCAATACTAACTTCCGGTCGGCGCATGAATGAAACCACCACCCTTCGCGCTCTTCACCCTCCTCCTTCTTCCGTTTTCCTATGCAATACGTATGCTGTAGATAACATGGAAATGCGGACGACGCGAAGGATAGAGAAGAATAGGAGATAGACGAATTGTTCTATAAATTACTCTCGTTGTTATTGTTGATTTTGTTATTGTTATTGTCGTACTACTCGCTTGCTGAAACTTCAATCTTCTCTCATTTTACTCTACACTGGAACGGATGTTCGATTAATCGGTTTTCCGATTACTCTCGGATTTTTTTTACTCTCTCATCATTATTTCTACTTATGCTGGTTTCAATAATATATACAATGTAATTTTATTTATACACAATCTAAAAATACTGCAGTAGCAACATTTAAAAATCGTATCTTATCTTCCTTCATTTAAAAAAAAAAAAAGAAATTTCTATAAATTTTTTATTATCAATTTACAACTTGTGTTGTAATTATCGTAATAATTTGTTTTATTTCTTTAATTTTCATTTTATTCATTATTTTTTTCCTAATTGATGTATGGAGAAAATTTTCGATAAATTATACCGCTTGTTGTATTTTCATACATGCATGCAAGTAATTAAGAGAGACGAGATTATTATTTTTGCAACTTCGTATAATTATATTATGGATAATCTTAAATCTCGTTGTAATTTTTTCTTTTCTCATTTTTTCTTTTTTTCCAACGCTTCAGCTATAACTGTTGAATTTCTCATACTTTCTGATTACGTACTATCGTAAAAAAAAAAAAAAAAAAAAAAAAAAACAAATTACAAATTGCAGAAAATGACTTATTGTTAGGGTTTTATAAACGTACGATGAGTTAATTTTTCATTATCAATTCATAAAATAATAATGATAATAATAACAATCCAATCTTGAGTGATATAAATTTTATAAATTTGAGCATTATGTTTCTTTCAGTTTCTAAGAGGCCTTATAGTTTTCTTAATCTTATCTCGTTGATTATATGTATACGTCTAACGTGATACTATGTGTAGAAAATTATGTAACCGTTCATTCGATATACTTCTATATATATAAAATTTCAGAAAATAGAAAAGTTCACATTTATGTAAATCCATAGATTACAATCGTTGCTAGACAATTCGTTGTGTCTTCTTTTATAATTCGTTATAATTCTCTATCTTATGATCTGTACATGTCGTAATGCGGCGTTTTGAAAAATTTCTCAAAATCGAAAAACGAAATAAGAGAGAATAATATTGATAAAGATCGAAACAAACTCGACGCGTCAGAACGAAAATATGAGATTGGAATAAAAAATCGTTATAAAAAATCTGACTTCTCTCCAAAAAATGTAAAAAAAAAAGAAAGAAAAGAAAAGAAAAAATATAGCAAATTTACCGCAATTTAATTGTCATTAGGGAAACTACATTGTGCGGTTTTGTGTCCTGAAAAACTGGACGACCGTCTCGATCGGCGAGCCGCGTCACGTCAAAATCGGCGACGTTTATTTTGCCGATTTTCCTTGCGATGATTTTGCTGTAGTTGGACGTGTATTTCCCCGCGACTATATCGACTTCCGGCATGGTTTTAATCACGTGGTTAAGGGCGGCTGCGCAGAGATCGAAACCAAGACCGCGGCGCCGATCGGCACGCCGAATTCCAACGAGTTCGAATTCGGCCCAAATCCGGCATTCCGGATGCGCGGCGAAGAGATCCAAGGATTTGTCGATGATCCCCATGAGATTGGCGAACTCACTTATCGTCCTGGATCGCAGTTTGCCGTCGTAACGATCGTCGGAATTTTTTCCTACAAGATTTCGATCGTGAACCAGGACGATTATCGCCCCGGATATTCGGTTCGTCGGCTTGTGAACCGCCGTTAAAACAGTTCCCGCGTCGACGACGGTTTCCATCAAAATTCGCTCGTCCTTATCGACCTTCGACCATTCTTCTTCTTCTTTTTCTTCTTCTTCACAGTCCGTTGTTCTAACCTCTAAAGACGATTTATCACCCTCGTGCTTTTTCACACCGTACATATCTCGCATGCTTTTTACAAGCGTCTCGTCGTGCAGGAAATTCTCTATCAGCATATCGACTATCTCGTCACGACGTGATTTGTCCGATAATTCTATCTCGTATTCAGACGATAATGCGCACGGGAATATAGAGCGGTTTTTATTATTCTCCATCTGTGGTACGAAATAAGAAACTAATTATTACTGCACTTTTATTGCATGTTGTATAATATCAGTGATAAGTTTCAGCTTGAAAGTGATCTTCATGTTTTCAGGTTTTTTTTTATTTTCTTTTATTTTTCATTTCGTTTTTTCTGTTCACTTTTATAAACGAGCTGTCATCCTAGCTTCTGTGTATAAAGTATAAAAAAGAGAATGAAAGAAACAGAACACGAAACAGTTTTCAAACACACGTTACAATAAATATATGTATATATTTATGATAGCTAATTGTCTACGCGATCTGCAAGATTTCATCCAAAACTGATAATTTCAGAATAAAATGACGATAAAACGGATGTTTTCCTGTTTTGTGTATCAAAAGTTTAACTTCAATAAATTTGTACGTATACAAATTCGAAATCAATCATCGAAATAATTAATTTCGCTATAAACTTTTTAAATCTCCCGCGCCGTGCGAATGTCGTTTGGCCATTTTGAAAGTATCTTCTCTTGCACGATGTTCAGATCTGTGTTACATTCAACAAGTTTAGGTCATGCACGCCTGAGAAATAATAATAATAAGCAAGAGAAAAACAAGTTGTAAATTTCATTTCGACGTTATTAGTTGTAAAAAATTTTCGACGTAATTCGATGAAAATATAAATATGAATAAAGTCGAAAGTAAGCAGAAGATTGAAGAGAGAACAGGCACAACATTTTTTAAAAATTCCTCCCAAATGAGAGTGATATTAAACAATAACAGATAAAAATACTTTTGTACTACGTCTGGATCACCAATAATACACAAAATATGAATATTAAGTGTGGCATGCAGCGTAGCTTTGCTTTTGTGGTTTTTCGAAAAGTCTTAAAGTACAAAACACGTACCGTAAATCCCTTCGAAAGTATAATCCTCGCAGCGTGTTACCGCCTTCGGTCAGAGCCAATATGGCTGCAATGGGTCAACTCCTTACACACCGTATCTCTCTTTTTCTCTTTCTCTCTCTCTCCGTCAGCTGTGCGCTTCGCAACGTCGGTATCAAAGAGAACCACCCTTACCGTCCGGTCGTCTTTAGCTATTCTATGTTCGAGTTGTGATAAAAATGGCAGGTAGCCTCAGCAGGGTCTCGACATTATCGGTAGAGAGCGTGAAACGCGGTGCAAGTAGCGCTGGTTGTCAGAAAACGACCTGTAACTTTGCAAGAACTTTATGCTGTCAATTTTTCCCGACCATTTGCCGATCGCAGACGTATAAACTTTATTCAGTTGTGGAACGAGATTGACGAAGTTAGTTGGCAGCGAGGTTCTCGAAACGTGACATCGGTGTGTCATAAAAAGCAACAAGTTTTTTTTCTATGATGAATTTTATGTGTCCATGATCAACGTATCGTTTGTTTTTCCCGTCATTTACGTCGCTAGTCATTGGATGTATAAGATTTGCTTGGAAAGGAAACTTGTTCCGGTTTTGATTTCAAAAAAATAGTTAACCACTGGGAATCTATTAATTAACTTTACTGTATAAACGTACATAAAAGTTATATAAATTTGATTACCTCATTGAATATCGTCCCATGGTGTTTGATAAACGTATTTCACGTATAAACAATAATAAATATATTCGCGTTTGTGCAATAATTTCTCGCAGGTTTATTTACATACTTACGTGTAGTTGTATAAAATTATCTATCTATTTTATGTATAAAGAGTTTAGATTTTTCTTAACGCACAATTTATTATAATAAAAAGATAAATGTGTATTATTTAATCACAATGCCAATGTCATGTGCGTTGGAGATTATATATAATAAGCTCCAATTGCGCTTTTAATCGCTCGTTTCATACATTCTACCTATTTATCAACAAATTAACGCACGCAATAATAAACGCGGTATAAATATCCTTATCGTCTTTCGTACGCATGTCTTTGTTATATAATACATGCATACTATTTAAAACAACGCGTATTTTTCATCCGTTATACATTCGTAATATGTTTGATCTATTTATTTAAAATATTTCTTTTTTCTTCTTTAATCTTTCCATTTCGACAAGAAGACCGGGAGGGAAAGAAAAACAAAAAATCCAAACTACGAATCGATGAAAATTTCCTAAATCTAATAAAAAATCACATTTTAAAATACCAGCAATACTCTAAAACAACTTTTCTACCAAAATTTAGAGTCTAGAATACTTTTCAAATCCAGTGTAGCCACTATTGCTACAGATTCCGTTTTTTTTCTTCCGCATATGATCAGAGCCCTTGACCATATATATGTACACGGTATACGTCACGCACATGCAGTACGAGGGATGAAAAGAAGGGGTGTGTTTTTTCTCTTTCTTTTTATTATTATTATTATTTAAATTTTTTTTTTTCTTTTATCCCTCCACCTGCACCCCTTATATTTTACTATACGGGTATATATTTACGCGTTGTACGTATGTCGTATAGTCGAGGGTAGAGTTTATGTATACGTCAGTCCGGTATTTGAGTTCGTCGAGCTAACAGTCCGTCGTAGTTTCAGTTATAAAATTGTGTACAATAAATGATTAAAGAGTAAAATTACTTGTGTCACATTTATCAGTTATGCGAATGAACGTGTAAAATGACGGTTTAAAAGAAAATAAAATAAGTAGTTAAATGTAATTTTTTTCCATCTTTCAATAATATATTCAACGTTGCGTAGATTTTATTTATGCAACGAAATGTGCGAAATTTATTTTTCGTTATTCTTTCTTTTTATTTTATTTTTTTTTTTTTTGAGAGAGAGAATGAGCGGATGATTTGAAATTTTTAATATACAGCAATTGCCTCACTTTGTTAGAACAATTATTAACTAAACTCACGTCTCGATTTTCATCTCATTTTTGCGATATTCCTAATTATATTTTGAACGATAAAAATGATGATTCAAATTATTCTGTGTGTTGTGTTCGTTATTCGCAGCGGATTGTGATGCAGACATTTTTTTTGCCGCGTTTCGTTTACCTGCAAAATATATTAATTTTTACAGGATGAAACCCTAAGTTTTGAGGATAAAATTCTTCTTCTCACAGATTTGCAATGTTATTATTAATTAATAATATAAATATCGCTGCGTTAAAGTATATATATAAAATGACAAAATGATAAAAATATATTTAAAAAAAAGGAGAGACAATAAATTGCAGAATAAATTAAATCTGTAATTAAAAAGTCGCTTTCAATCTATTTCTTATCTTATGTATAATCTTTTAACTTTGTTCTATTTCTTTCCATCTGTTTTTCTTGGGTCATTTTTTTTTTGTTTCCTTTCTCACCAATAGGAATTATTATATTTGTATCTAATGCGTAGTGAATGAATTTAGGAAAAAAAAGAAGTTTTGCCGTGTCTTGTGTTATAAATAAAGAATTGATACGTGTATAACAATTAGTGTAACGATTTCACGAATCGATTGATCTTTATCTTATTCTGTCGAGTTTTTTTTTTTTTTTTTACTCTTTTCATCATCTTCAACATCGTTTCTTACATTTTTGCGACGCCCTAATATCGGCAACCAGCGATACGCCAATGAGAGCAAAATTTTCAAACATCAGGAGCTTTCGTTATTTCTCTGTATTTTTCAACAACTTATAGAATTTCGTTTATTTTTTTTTTTTTTTTATCATAGTCGAATCCAATTTTTTAAACCTTTTATTTTAAAGATGCTACTTCGAATCGTATTATAGATACGTAATAAATACTTTACTTTATGTTTTACCGTAAAATCGATACATTTGTCTGTCTTTAGTACCTATTATTTGTATTATACGTGTATTTCCCATTTTATTTATGTACATTGTACATACATCGCGTGACGTATGCGGTTATTATTTTCATGTAAATATGAATATCTCTTCTACATAACGTTATTTATATAGATAGAACCATTTTATCGGGATGTAAAACAATGTGTACAGAGATATATACATATATACTAGGGTGCCCTATTTTTTGTAACTTTTTCTCTCTTGTATATATATAAAACTTAAAAAAAAAACTAGTCTAATATATACATACCTGTAATAATGTATAAATGACAAATTTTCACATCCCATACGTCAGATAATTTATAAAATTTATTCTACCATCGCTGAATATCTCTCGGAGTATCTCTGCACTCTCTTTTTTTTTTACCCTTCATTGCCATCTCTCATGTAACGGTCTGCACTCGTGCCTGTAATATATACATAAAACGTACATATATATAGGTATACGCATGAAGTACGTATAGAGCGTGCGTAAGTAATAAATAATGAAAATAAAAAATATGGAAGGGATGTAAAGAGAGCAATGTATAAAAATAGTACTCGCGGGCTCGTGGCACGTATCACTTTATATCTTGGAATAAACGTGCAGACGGAAACGGAAACTGCTTCTCAAACACGGGGTATAAAGTTCTCCTCTTCTTCTTCTTCTTTTTATTTATTTATTTATTTATTTTTTTCTACGGTGTAACGCCGACTAGTAAAATTTGTCAAAGAATGCGATAAAAGCAAAATAAATAAAGAAGCTTGTACAATAAAAATACAAGTACACTTCGCTTCACACTGGAACATAATAAAGGAAGTAATCTTTATAAATGAAGTGAAAATTAATATTGTATAGTTTAAAACGAAATGAACTTGAAAATGATTCCGATGAAAACGATTACTCAGATTTATCAGCGAATGAATTTTACAAATCAACGTTCAATGAAGTCACTGAATTTCGAATCTATATTATTATAAACGAGTTTAGTGAAATGAATGAATTTTGAAAAATGCAGAATATTCATCAGTGTGAGATTAATGTATATAACAAGTGTACGGATTTTTTTTTTTTTTTTTTCATCTTGAACGATTTAAATCTCAACGGCTTTTTTTGAAACGATAAAAAATATTTTTAAAAAAGAGATCATCAAGGAAATGTCCATGGCAGCTGATGAAACTGTTCCTACCGCCGATTTTCACAGCAACATTTCGACGGATGAAAAAACAACACTCGATGAAACTTTTCATTATACTTATAGAACCTCGGGATCCGCCAGCGGATTATTTTCAGCAATGTGCACCACATCCGTTAATGATAATAATAATTTTACCATCGATAAAATAGCTGAACCGATCGATCATCTCAAGCAGCTTCTTTTCCGCAAATCGAACGGCAATAATTTTATAATAACCGGTTCGAACCCGAATTTACCTCCAGACAATGAAAATGGCACGAAAAAACGCTGCTCTTGTGCTCTTCATCATATTTTAATCGAGGTGATGCGTCATCTGCGATAATATACGATAAGATTATAACCGATATATATATATATATATATACATTTTTTTCTACGACATGCGTTTCTGCAACAAATTGAGAAAAAAATGCAACTGTCTTTGAGGATTTTTTCTTGTTTAATTTTTTTTTTTTGCTTTTAATCATTTTCTGCACCTCATTAATCGCGTTTTTCTTTACGCACACCGCACCCTTTACCTCGCGATAGCAACCCTGTATTTTCACCCCCTTCTACCTTTTTTTTACGCGTTATTCACACGCCGCTGAGTGTATGCAAGAATATTAGCCCCTCTCAACTTTGCCAAATAGAATTTTCTTTACTTTTTTCTCTCTTTCTAATCAGAAAAACGAAGAATAGCAGCATCGAATTCAATTGCAACAATTCTCTCGTGATAATGTTATTATTATTAGTATTCTTATTGTTATTATTATTTTGTATTGATAGCTTTTCTTGTGCTACATCGATTTCCTTTTTTTTTTTTTTTCAATACTATAATATATACTAAATGTTTGTGATTTTGAACCTTGAATATCTCTCCTTCTCTTTCGCTTGATCAATACGCAGCACCTTACTGACTGACAGAGCAACCAACTCGCATTTCGTTCATCTATCGTGTCTATATAATAAAAATAGATTATGTGCATGTTTTTCTTTTCATTTCCTTCTACAGATGTATGACAGAATTTGCACTTAAAAGATGTACGATTTAGATCTTTGCGTTTTATGACATTCTTTTTTTCTCTTTTACGGTTCTTTCAATTTTCATACATTTATCGACTCACCAAGTTACAGGATATATTTATATATATTTACTTATTTATTTACGTGTGTAAAAAAATAATTCTCGATGAATACCCAAAAAAAAAAAAATATAGTAATGTAATTATTGATGATTTTAATATTAGCAATGATGATAAATCGATTTTTACACGAAAATTCGTGCGAGCTATGATACACTTGAAAGTGTATATTTGTATCAAAGTATGGAAATTTTTTAATTTCCTAATCACTTGTTGTATATTAGTTTGTGTATATATATATATATATAAACAGAAACTGCTTGTCATACATTACTTATTACGTTCGAGGGGAAATCTACTTGCGAAAATATTCTTATAAACTAGAATATAAAAAATAATCATGTCATGTTTTTATTTTGTTGTGACGAGTGGAATGTATTTTTTTCCTCTTATAATCGGTATATAAATACAGCTAGATATTGTATAGAAGAAATAGTAATATATTAGATTCTGAATCCTAAATTATCATCTTTTTCTTTGTCGATGTTTCAGGAATTCTCTCAGTTAACGAAAGAGTTGACAGCGGCAAGGGAGAGTCTTCTCGAAAGGGAGGAGGAAATATCCGAATTAAAAGCTGAAAGGAACAACACCAGGGTATGAGGATAAAAATTTATAACAATTTATGTCGTTTGATTTTCTTCCATCTAACATCTTCATTGAATTTAAATTGAAATGAAGCCAACGATTTCATTATCTTACCATAAACGCTGAAGTGCTAAAGATACAAGCATCGAATACTCTATAACGAATGAAAACTGATTTTTTTTTCTTTCTTTCTTCCTCCGCCTTCAGCTCTTGTTAGAACATCTAGAATGCCTAGTATCGAGGCACGAACGTTCCCTGAGGATGACGGTGGTGAAAAGACAGGCCGCGGCACAGTCAGGAGTATCGTCAGAGGTGGAAGTACTGAAGGCGTTGAAAAGCCTGTTCGAGCATCACAAAGCCCTCGACGAAAAGGTAAGAATCTACTTATCGGCGCTTATCGACCCGCCAGTGTATTACCCATCGAGCATTCCATAATCGTGTTATCAACATTTACAACGACCATAATTTCAGGTGCGAGAACGATTGCGAGTCGCCCTAGAAAGAAATACTACGCTTGAGGAAGACTTAGCCCATACCAAAGAAGAGGTGAAGTTGACAAAAGTGTAACTCGTTGTCGTTTCATAGTCTTTACCTATATTTAATCCTACATTGTTCAGGATGCATGCGAATATGATTGGGGAAACAGTCAATTCTTTAGCCATTTCTTAACTGATGACAAAAAAAAAAAAAAAATTATACCAATTCTCTTACTCCCGCAGCTTCAGCAGTATAAAATCAGCGGACATCAGCCCAAGTCGATTGACGATAGACCTAAGGAGAATGGTCAGACTGACGATAGTCAGCAGCAAAACAAGGTAAGCCGACATGTTCGATAGTAACGTTACGTCGGTAACGAATATTCGAATATACTCATAACGTAACATAACTTACATAAACATTTCCATATACATTATACTCATACTTATGTTACGGTGTATCTATCGATTCACCTTACACACACACCATCGATAAGATACACGTGATATCATGAATGCGCAGTAGCTTACATAAATACACGTACATGCGTGTGTGTGTGTATATATACAAAGTATGTCTATGTATATTGATACATAGAATATTGCATTTAAAATACATGAAAACCATGTCGATATGTTCATTTCGTTATTTTTCGCATGCTAGTCTTTAAATTATAACTATTATTATTATTGTTGTTGATGTTGTTGTTGTTGTTATTATTATTATCATTATGTATTTTCGATCCGTATGAAATTATTATCGATTGCGTATTGTCGACTACTGTTTTTGAAATTGCTTATACGTACGTAACAGCTTGAATTGAGTTTTTTTTTTTTTTTTTCTATACCGTTGATACGAATATAGGTATATGATTATTACACGTACACGTGGTGTTGCTGATTATTTGAATTCTCCGTTTGAGTCTTTTTTGTGCAAACAATGCAGGGCTGATTGTAATTATTAGCTGTGACTGAATGGTATTTTATTACTTTGCTCTCTCTCTCTTTGTCCTCTGTCTTTACAACTTCACTTTCTCTCACTTGTTTGTTTTCTATCATTAAACAAATCAAAAACAATAAAAAACGTGGAGAAAATAATTTTTGCTCGGATATGTAAGAGAGAATATTATAATATCTTTTTTCTTATTGTACTCGCATCTGTTTACATACATTATATTATATAATAATATCGGTGTCGTTTCGTATTTGTCCAAAGTTATTTGTACATTATCATTACACGTATAAATTTTCACTATAAACAGTTGAATAATTTTATCGAATTGCATAAATACGTTATCGCTTTGATAAAATTCGAATTAGGAAAGTATCCTTTTTCGTAGGCAAAGAATTAATATCAGTGTAGTAAAAATTAGGTTGTTACTCTGTAGTTTTCGCGTATTTTACAATCACATGGATAACAAACGAAACGGATCTTCTCAGACTTTGAATGTGCGTACGAGTAATAAATGAAATCATTTTTATTTTCTTATCCGATTTGATTTCTTTTCACATATCACTGTAATAAATGCATCGCAAACACTCCTATACAGATATAAGATTTATACGCCCCACGTTGTGTAGTATAAAAAAGAGAAAATACGGTTGTCTTATTAATCGACGTACGATATAGTCGTAGAGCGTAGAGAATACTGGATGATGATGATGATGATGATGACGATGACGATATTGTATTATGATGATGATGATGTGCAAAAATGCGAGCAAAGCGAGGCATTCTGAATGTAGTGTTGTGATCGGGCAGAATCATGCAGACCAGCAAGGGAACCATCAACAACAGCAACAACAACAACAACAACAACAACAACAACAACAACAACAACAACAACAGCAGCAGCAACTACAAAACCAAAGTATCTCCAACTCTGGGTCAACCAGGCTAAGCAACGGCAGCCTCGATCCCACCGAGCAAGACTCTGCTGTAAGAGTAATTGACTTGCAGGCTACCGTTGATAAGCAGGTATGCAAAATAATAAGAAAAACTTTGACTGACGGTCAGATCACTAAACTTGAAAATAATAATAATTACAACCTCTAACAACTCTCCATTGTTGCGATAATCATCTTACGTTTAGATTACTCACCGTACATTTTTTAACCAAATCTTATTTAGTTACTATGCTTCTGTCTTCCTCGTTTAGACATCGCTATACATTCGGTATCGCTCGTCGCACATCGCGGTTTATCGAAAAGGAATACGAAAAAAATACGTTTCTTTTAATTTCATTCTTTTATACACCCTGTACTCATAAGGGTTTATAACGGTCGATGAACCGACGCAGTCAAACTTATATTAACGTATGACATAAGATGAATGAAGAGAGGAAGTAGACGACGTTTACTCTCTATAATCATTCAAAGATAAATTTCTGGCTGGGTCAATAGGATGTATGTACGTAAATCTTTCTAACGTTCCTTGGGATTCTAATTCTGGATTGGCCACTCTATCGGCAGACTTTTTCTATTTATACATCACGCACAGACTCGAGAGAGTAAAAGAAAAAAAGAACAAACAACCTTGTCCAAAAAGTTATCTGTATCCACATTGAACGTGTCCCGGATCAGAAAAACGGTATGAAATAATTGATTAAACAAAGAAATGTGATTAAGCTTTGAATTTGATTGACTAAATAAATAATCCTTTGTCAAAACTGTAGGAATTTATAGTATATTACATTGATTATCTAAACTATGAAACGGTCCACCATGTACTCTCTGTCTTTGCGAATATTGTTTACACGTGTTATATGCTAAACGTGTTTTGACACGTGTCTCACACGCTCGAACATCGTACAAAGGTAGGGCATTAGTGTAAAAGTGTAAATCCATATTAAAACATCATCTTCACCGTAAGTCAGAGCTGTAATTGTATGTTGTTGTTTCTCATTTTCATTAATTTATTTATTTTTCCGGTTTTGTTCTTTTTTTTGTCTAACAAATGTTTTTTCCCCTTTCTTTTAAATAATGTGGGCGATATATGCAAAGCATTTGATGAACGTCAATCTTTGCCTACGTATATGAATGTTGGTATAGATAGATCGTTTGTGGATTTGTTGATAGCATTATTTTTTCATAGGCTTGTAGAACGGATTGAAGAACGTAAAATTTTTGAATTAGGTAACTAGTTATTCATCGCTGCCTCATTCATTCGCTCGATCAATCTGAATCTCCCTCTCTCTCTCTCTTTCTCTCTCTATTTCTCTTTGCGTGAGCGAGATTTTGAGAAATTAATGAAATTACTAATTATATACTGCATGCGCTGTCAAATGTGGAATGATAATTAGTGAATCGGATATTTTTTGTATGATTACGCATGACTTAGCGCGGATATGGTGTAAACGATTTCCTAATAAATATTGAACATGTACCAACAACACTTACAAACCAACTCTTCCAATCAATATAACATGTTACGTATATCCGTTATCAAACCCTCTACATTATTATTGCCGTCCAGTTTTGATTAACAATTGATAATATTCATACGACTCTTATTGTACGGTTTATTTCAGAGCAACGAATTAAGTACATGGCAGCGTCGGGTAGCAGAAATGAGCGGGCGAGTAGCCGAACTCGAAGAAACGTTATCTAAGGCGCAAAAAGACCTTTTGAAATCACAGGAGAGTAACGTCAAGCTGCAGAGAGATCTCAGGGAAAATGTGGCGCAGAAGGAGGACCAGGAGGAGAGGATAACAACGCTGGAAAAGAGATATCTTAACGCTCAAAGAGAATCGACTAGTCTTCACGATCTTAACGAAAAATTGGAGCAAGAGCTTCAGCACAAAGAAGCTCAGCTTAAGGTATAATCGTTACTTTTCAATCGGAATTTAATTTGTTTTTTTTCTCGCTATTGAAAACTTCTCCTAATAATCGCGTATTTATCCGTATGATCTTGTCTCAATTAGCTACAAGAAGAAAAAATAGCTGCCATACAAGAGAAGCTTGAATTAGCTGAACAAAAACTTGCCCAGTATTCGAAACTGCCAGAAATGGAAGAGCAGCTGAAGCAGAGGATGGAGGCTCTGACCCAGGTGAGGAGGCCCAACCAGGTACGCAGGCGAATCATATCACCACACTGCTACGTCTGCTCGCTCGCTAGCCTATCTACGTTTCTACACTCTTACTTTTTCATCTACTGTTGTTTATTCTGTTATCACTCTCTTATTTCTTTATATTTACATGTATATATTACAGTCTGCTTAAAATTAGTTTCATTATTATTACTTGTCGCTACGTCTTTTATTTAGCGGCTTTATTATTTCAATCACATCAATTTTCTTATACATATCTAGACATAGATTTATACGATAGATAGATCGTAGGCTGTTTAAAATTCGATACTTAAATATGGAATTTGCAAGGTTAACAGATTACCAGGTAGCTCAAGTCCAGGTAGAGTTTATTCAAATACTGCGTTAATATCGTACGACAGGGTATGGTCGCAGTGTGGAGATGTGAGAGCGCTACCTGGTCCTCGATATACCTTGACACACTAGGTATGGGAAATCGTGTTTTTTATTCCTTCTTATTTCACGCTCGTTTATTATCGCACGCTTATGTCTATCACCATCAATCGCATGACACATATTATTTTTAATTGATGTTATTTTCTGTACTTTTACCACTAGTTACTAATAGAAAGAATCAAGCATTACCATTCATCAGTGTAGAGAGACTCGTTCACTAGTTAAAAATGTTTTCAGTAGATTACTATTAATCTTTGAATACATGAAACTCTTTTTTGCAACTTTCTTAATTAAACTAAGCTCTGTGACCGTTCTACTTGTTGCTTTACACTGGTGAATGAATATCATTTTACGTAATGTAGGTAAATACGATTCAACGTCGTTATTCACTGCTCGTAATCTCTTTTTCTTCATTTAACTAAAATCAAAAATCTCCTTTTGTCTTTATTGATTACTTGAAATTTTTCATGAAAACAACTAATATTGAAATTGGATAAGGTAATGAAAAGAAACAAGACGACGTTGTAACGATTGCAAAGCATTGAACTTTTTTTTATAATCGTATCATTTACAAATATGTATGTGACACATTTTTATCAGGGCACATATGTATGATGGAATCGTTGTTGCGATTACTTAAAAAAAATTTCACAAACTATTCGGTAAACGAACTAGTTAAATACAATATTCTTATAATGTTATAAGCAGGCTCAAGAGAGACACGGTAGCGCGGAGGACAGAATTCAAAGGCTAGAAGCGCAGCTAGAGGAAAAGAATGCAGAAGTAATGAGATTAAATCAACGGCTAAAAATGAACGAGGAGCATAATACTCGATTGAGTACAACGGTCGACAAGCTGTTATCTGGTAAAGATTGCCAGCGTTAACTAAATCCTCTAATACTGCCCGGAGCGTTTGATTCCTTGTTTATTTGTCGTTTAAACCTTTGTTCTCATATCAATTATCAAATTTCAGAATCTAACGAGAGATTACAAGTTCATTTGAAGGAGAGAATGCACGCTTTGGAGGAGAAAAATGCGCTCACCCAAGAGCTTGAAAAAACAAGAAAGATCGCCGAGGAACTGCAGAATGAAAAGACGGAGATTGTCAAAGAGCTTGGTAAAGCAAGGCTCGAAATTGACAATGTTAAACGTCAAATGCTCCAACAAGAAATAGCCTTTAACATTCAACAGACCGATGCATTGACCAGAAGTCTCTCACCGAACGTCGTCGATCCCGGTAGCTTTTCACGAAGCGCTAGTCACAGCAGTTTCGATACACATTCGTTACCAAGACGAGGAGTGAAGCGACCGCCGATGGACGACGATTCCACAAAGGTAGAATACCGGGACAAGACACGGCCAAATCGGTCCTTCCGGCCAGTGGAACAACGTCATGGTCACACGGTTTTCGTTTTTGTTCATAGGGTTACGTTGCGCGAACGTTAGCCGAACAGGAATGGGAGAAATTACAACAAGCCCACGTGCTGGCCAATGTACAGCAGGCCTTTGATGTTTCGAGTGACGCTGAAGGGGACGGAGATAATGAAAGCATATTTAGCTCAGCCGCTGATGTTATCAGTCCGACGGGTCATACGGATGCTCAAACTCTCGCGTTGATGCTTCAAGAACAATTAGACGCTATAAATAATGAAATCAGATTGATACAGGTAAGATAAGCGCGATTTGTGCGCCACAAATTTTCAAATCTAATACCGAACTTGCCGTATTTCAGGAGGAAAAACAGAGTACGGAAGCTAGAGCCGAGGAACTTGAGTCTCGAGTTGGAAGTTTGGAACACATGAACCTTCTTGCACGAGGGCGAAGTTTGGAGAGAGCTTCGCCACCGTTGAGCGGACGTTCGACCCCAAAATCACATCACAGTCCGAACAGAGATTATCTTCACAAATATCACACCGTGAGTTTTAATTATAGACAGTCGTTAAGTTGCAGGAATCTCGTTAAATTCGCTTGGGAATTGTGAGAATTTCTCTTAAATCGATCTATTGGGGAGATGGAAAAAATGTTGCCCATTTTGATGTAACGATTTTTGACACAGGCACCAGCTTCAATGTCGCCAGCACACCTCCATCAGTACGCAGCAACTCTCGTCAGTCCTGGCCAACTTTCAGAGTCCCTTCCGGCAAGCCAGGTTTGTTGTTAAATAATCATTCTTTGCTTTAGCGTGTAGTTGAATTGTAAAATTTGTTCTATCAAGTATGATTTCTCGACTGCTTGCACAAACTCCGGAAACTAACCGAGTCACTGTTGATTATATTTCGTTAATAGTCTAACGAAAATGGTATAATGCTTTCTGCCTGTGGCAGCTGCAGTTGTCTGGAGAGGAATTACATTCGGTCAGTGAAAGAGACAGCACCGGTGGAGGAGGGAGCGGAGGAAGCGGCGCTGCATCTCCACTCACTGCCAGGTCGTTGCGATTGGAACGAGTCGCACAGGCGCTGGCGCACAGTCAAGAAGAGTTACGAAGGTATGCGACAATGATTAAAGTTACATACAGGAGTGGTCGGCGTGGTAATGTAAAAATAACTGAAACAATCGGTAACCCTTTTTTATTTTTAACGTCTTTGGAAGAGACTATGAATTTTTACACTTGTTGTTTAATATTCATGCTGTCAGACGCACAGGGCAAAGTGGATTCCCGAGTAGCGGTTACTCCGTGCACAGGTTAAATAAAACTTATAATACTGCATGCATTTCGTATAACGTACCGTTGTGCACAACGTATCTAAACGAGGTATGCCAACATGAAAGGGATGACAGCGACTCGAGCTCGATTTCGTCAAATCAAAGTCAAAGTAACGAGCTGAGAGTAATAAAAAATTCGTCGGAGAAAAGAAGCGGAGCGGGAGATCAGAGAGTATATCAGTTGTCGGATAAAATAATAAATAATAATTCGAACGAAAAGTTACTTCGACAAACCTGCCCCATTCATGACAAGCATCGAAATCTGAAACAAACAAGGGAACTTATGGAAAGAAAGGAATTACACATGTCTATTACTCCGAGAAGAAAAAGGTTGCTTTATTATTTTAAATTAATATTTCTTTTTTTTTTCTTTTACTCTTTAATCTCAGTTAATCAGACAGCAATGTTTACAGGTTTTTCTGTCTTACGTGTAATTTCGAGTAGGTATTATTTTTATAACAATATTGTTTGTTCTCTTCTTTCATTTTGTTTTTTTTCTTTCCATTTCTGTAATTTTTAATTTTTTTATTTTGTTTTTGTTTTTCAATTATTAGTATCATTACTAAACGAACTTCGGAGTACTTTACATAAATTTGAAACAGTAAAGCTTCTTCTATAAGTTTGATTTTGTTATTTATTTATTTATTTATTTTTTTCGAGTATACCGCTATCGCTCACTGGTACAGTAGTATATTCAACGATCGCACAAGTTTTCTGTAAGTTCCCTAGTCTTGCATGATCAAATATAAATACGTACACCGACACACACATTATTACCACTCATATGTACATATACAATCATTTAAGTATGTTCATATTTACCTATACGAAAAAAAGAGATAAGAGCAAGTAGCTCCGCATAGTAAGGTATCCTAGAGTAGAAAATTAGAGACTAGATTAGCGCTCCATGCAAGCAGGCATGGACAACATAACAACAGCGCACTCAATTCTGGGACTCCCCCTTCTCCATTGTCCTCACGCCACAGCAGCCAGGACAGTTTGCACAAAAACAATCTAAGCGGTGTCGGACTTCCCATCGGTCAACTTTCCAGCTCGCATCTTCACATGCAGGCCAATATGAGTCCGGCAACGGCCGCCGCCGTCGCCGCAGCGCAAAAGAAAAAGGGCATCAAGAGCAGTCTTGGAAGATTCTTTAGTAAAAAGGAAAAGGTGAAGATTTCTTGATCAAAGTGTAGATACTTGAATTAATAAACAACGACTGTTGCTGTTTCTATGAAAAAAATTATTTTACAGGTCAAAGGAAAGGACACCACCATGCCAGGGGATGTTCCGGGAATGGGTGGTGCAAGCACACCAGCTGATCCTGATTATGGAGACAACATTTCGCTGGCTGGAACATTGGGTGGTAAAGGTGACTTCGATCATAGGAAAAAGAAAAGGTTCGTTTAGTTCTTTCCATCAATCAATCTACCGTGTAATTCTGCTTAGCTTTACCCAGCGGTGTCACAATATATCGATTAATTTCTTAACAGTATACTAGACTCTTCTCGACACGAACTCTTGGCTGGTGCCATGAAGGCGGGAACTCCTTTCGCTCTGTGGAATGGACCAACAATAGTAGTTTGGCTCGAATTGTGGGTAGGAATGCCTGCTTGGTATGTCGCCGCATGTCGGGCGAATGTTAAAAGCGGAGCGATAATGAGCGCTCTGAGCGATACCGAAATACAGCGAGAGATAGGAATCAGGTACATATAAAAAACCGTAGCATCGATCTGCCGTCAGGCGATCACTGAGCTATGTCAATGTCCACAGCAATCCCTTACACCGCTTGAAGCTCAGACTAGCCATACAAGAAATGGTCTCCCTCACCAGCCCCTCTGCACCAAAAACTTCGCGCACCACCCTGGCCTTCGGTGACATGAACCATGAATGGATAGGCAACGTCTGGCTTCCCAGTCTTGGACTCCCTCAATACCGATCCACCTTTATGGAGTGCCTTGTAGACGCAAGAATGCTCGATCACTTGACCAAAAAGGATCTCAGAGGGCAGTTGAGGATGGTCGATAGCTTTCACAGGTATTCTATGTGTCCTTTTACCTATTTTAATTCATGCACTCTCTTTCGCCGTCAAACATAAATTCACACCGACAACGTGTCTTCTAGAACGAGTTTACAGTACGGTATATCCTGTCTGAAGAGGTTGAATTACGATCGGCAGCAGTGGGAGGAGCGACGCAGAATCGCTGAGACAGCAAACGTCGACGTTCTGGTTTGGAGTAACGATCGCGTTATAAGATTCATACAATCTATAGGTTTAAAAGTGAGTAAATAGCAGATTGCGCAACTACTGCGCTAAGTATTTATCCTAACTGATTGCGCGAAATTCGATTTTGCGTTCCCAATTGAATGCGCAAAATATTATATTCCCGCACTGGTGGTTTTTCCAAATAATCCGCAAGTTTCGAACTGTTTTAAAAGTTCAAAACGTCCCTGACACTTTTCGAGGAGAAGGTAAGAATTTTTTTACAACATCTGCTTGGAAAGTTCGATTTTAAAAATATAAGCAACATGCATAAAGTTTCCAATTTACGAACAGTGCGGTAAAAGGTATTGGCGCATGCGGACTACTGAAATGCCCGATTTTCCGCACCATGGCTGTTTTGGCGCATGCGCACTTTTGAATAACCCGATTTCACGTATCGTGCCATCAAGTAATTACCTAACCGAAATTTTACACACTGCCAGCAGTACGTTCATGGCTTCTCAAATGAAATTTCCCTTCATAGGCGATGGAAAAAAACACGTGTGTCACGCGTGTGGATAGGTAATATCTGACTTATGTGAATGCAGCAAGTGCCATCACCTATTAAGTTACAATGCAACCAAATATATTTTGGTTCAAATGCCAAACTAGTGCGGGAATCTGCTATTTTCGGCACTCATTTGGGTACGCCAAATGAATTTTGCGCACTCGGTTCGTAAAAATAGTACAAGTCTTTCGTTATATCGACGTCGTCTCTTCCATCTTTCCTGTACACGCTGAAATTTATTTATCTAGGAATACGGTGATAATCTTCTGGAATCCGGTGTACACGGTGCGTTGATAGCGTTGGACGAAAGTTTTGACGCAAATAGTCTCGCTCTCGCCCTACAAATTCCTACCCAAAATACCCAGGTAAGGTTTCTTCCTTTCCTTCATTTCGATTCCTTGTAAATTCCCTGCTCTCGACGTATAATTTTTTTTCCTTCCAGGCTAGGCAGCTACTCGAAAGAGAGTTCGGAAATTTGGTGGCGGTAGGAACCGACAGGCGACCGGACGAATCAAATAGTCTTAAATCTTGATCGAGCCCTTCAAACTCGAGGCTGTCTCATCTTCACCCTCACCATGTCTAGTCTAAAACCCCAGCTAATATCTGTGCGCGACGTTTGCGCACGTGTATATCTGTGTTCGAATGTGCGCTGCTGCGCGTGTTTCGCGTCACCCAAGTTGTATGAGCTTTAAATATCACTCCTTTAGCTATGCTGCATACACTTAACATGCTGTTATACATAATTTTTAAATGAGAGGACGTAGATCAATTTAATTTTTTTCTTTATTGCTATTATTATTTTTTCTTCATATTTTTTCCCTCCTAATTTCAATTTCAACGGAGTTAAATTTTGGTGAATTATTTTTAACGAAGAAAAAAACAGGACAGACTAATATGAATAATAATATTAATATTAATAATAATAATAACAATAATAACAATAATAATATAAAATATTATAATAATAATAATAATAATAATAATAATAATAATAATAATAATAATAATAATAATAATAATAATAATAGCAACAATAATATGTAAACGACTGCAGTTAGAAGACATTATCAAAGAACAATAATGTTAGCGTGTGTCTAAAAAAAAAAAAAAAGGAATATCAAGAAAAAAAACGTACATAATGATTGAGAAGATGAAATGATAAACAACGTTTTATAGAAAAAGGTAACAAAAAACGAAAAGAAAAAAAAATTATGACAAGCGTTTGAATGAGGCGTGTGCGAAAGATGCCATAGGTGTTGTAATTAGGAAAAATTTATGATTATAAATATATGATAATGAATAATAATTATTGGTTATACAATAATAATATTAATAATAACGATAATAGCAAAACGTGTAAATGAAGTAAAAAAGGGAAAGAAATATATGGAGAGAAAAATGCAAAAAAAAAAAAAAAAAGATCACAAAAAGAACAGAATAAAAAGAATTGCAGTGAATGACGATAAGTTACGCTGGTGTTGTTAATGTTGTTGATACTGAAAAAAGATCATTGTTGTTAATATTTGTTTCCCCTGCGAAATAATAATATCTACTGGAAGCGCTGTCAAACTTCTTGGACAGGGTCTTGATTTTTGTATTTAAATGAAACTAAAACTTTTATAACCACTATTATACATGTATGTATGTATGTATTACAAAATGAAAAACTGCCAGTCTCTTATCAATGATTATAAGTCTATACCAGGTAAAACATTATATATATATATTATATGTACATGTACACACATGAATACATATTTATAATAGGTATATGTAATTACAAAGAAAAAGTACAATCACTTACTGCTTAAATGCGCAATTGATACAACATACATACATTTATACGTCTGTTTGTTACATTTTTTTTTTTTTTTCTTCAAACACAATTTCATAATACATACACGTATTACGTATTTATAAGCGTGTCTTCCGTATCATATAACACAGAAATATATTATTTACCGAAATCATCTTAATTATCCACATATAAAAAAGTCACAGTACAAGACGCATTGAAATCGCAGTATTAACTTCATCTTCATTATTTTTACTTCGTTTTACCGTTTTAATTTGAATCGTGAAGTACTCAGTTATTACAATTCAACAAAGCTCAACATCTTTTCTTTTTTTATTACCTTTAATTTCTTGGTATATATTAAATATCTGTATAATAATGTATACGTGATTGAAATTATGCACATACATGCATATCTTGACCCTATTTGGAATAGTTTGCAGTGCTTGCTAATGACTGAAGTTATTTTTAACCATATACATATGATATATAGCTAATAGTGTTCATGAACATTCCAAAAAAAGAAAAAAAGAAGAGGAAAAAATTAATAGAAGATAAATAACTAAGAGACGAGAGAAGAAGGAAGAAAGAGAAACAAAATAAATAATACGAGAATATCTCATCTACATGTTCTATCTCGCATAGGCACATATATGTAATTATAATAATTATGATTGTGACAAAGTGCGCAGAAATCCATTTTTAAATGTACTTTGATACCGCGTGTAATGTGTTATACGTATACATATACATGTACTATACGTGCGTATATTATGAATACTTCTATTGGAACTTTGTAAAAATCCCCGAGCTATATTTAATCGTGTAAACTGTTTGCAGCACAGATACGTTGTACCAGGGATTGGTCAATTCCAATTTGTCTTTATCCCTAACGATATATCGTTATTGCTTTCAAGTATACATAAATCAGAGTAATGAAAAAAAAAAATAAAAATTGATATAAACAACATACTTTTTAGATTCAGACAAGATGTTGTATGTATATAGAAAAAAAAAAATTGCTAATCGCTGTGTGTGCGAAATCATGATATACATACGTATGTTTATAACAGGATTGTTATTTATAGTGATACAAACCAGGAAATTTAACTGACTCAATTGCTTGACTCTTTTGCCGTATGCGATTAATTGTGTGATTTGAATATGACCCGTTATTGAATGTCGTAATTTTCTTACGTCTATCGTTTTGCAAACAAAACGTATTTCGATATTTGTCAATCAATGGTCATATTCGTTACAGGGGATTTGTGTAAATTAACATTCTACTATGAACATTCTTTTGAGAATGATATCTCTTTGAGACCGATAAGTCGAAAATTTAGCGAAAACGAAATGGCGAGTAAAATGAATTGTTTATACCTGACATTTGGATAAAATCGGATATTTCGTGGAGCAGCGGGTGTTAAGAAAATTGTTAAAATTTATTCGGATTATTTATTCACGGGTATTTTCCTATTTCGTTGTTCGCAATTTTAATTAACATACGTAAATAACTGATTGTTACTTTACGATGTGCGAATACTTTTAATTTCCGTCACTTCTAATCGAATTTCTCACTGTTTCCGATCTTATGTGTCTTCACAAATATATGCGAAACGGTTATTACAATGGCTAATCAGAAGGAAGAATAAAACTAAACAGAAAGTAGAAGAATGAACAATCATAGTTTGAAAATAACCGATGCAAACATGCTCTTTAACGACCTTATATTAGTTACCAAACATTATTATTTTTCGTTTCTTTTTGTATCATAAAATTGTTTTTATATGTATAAATTATATTATATTATGAATACAGAATTTGGAGAGAAATATTTGACTATTTTGTGTTTCGCCAAGATACCGAAAATGATAACGACGATGACGACGATGAGAAATTTAAGTATTAGGTAGCTCGTTGTTTGTTGAATAATGCGCACTGATTTTAGTAGCCATGTAAAAAAATTAGATTTTATTTTGAAATGCGACGGACTGTTTGGTCCGAGCTGCGAAGCAATTCGGAAAAAAAAAATACTTCTTCATTCGGTGCAGCAATTTATATTATATTAGTCAAACTGTTGTTGTCGATGATTTTACTTTTCTTATCTTTTCCTCAAATAATCAAAGACGTGCTGTTAGCAAAGAAGTCTTTCTACGAATTTCGTTGAGGAAAATAACAATAATTGCTTTGAATTGACCATATCTAGATGACATTGACGGAAGCTCATGACTCGCAGTATTAAGATCAATAATATTGTGTACAAATCACTAATGCATTACCGTGAACGATCTGATTGTCATAAACGGAACACAAGTAAGCGGCAAGTAGATTACAATATATGATATCACAGTTTGTTAACAGCATGTTAAGCGTAAGACGTGAGATCATACATTGCACACTACTAAAATTGCATAACTTGTTACAACATTATCGCTAACGCGTGCTTTATTAATGCCGATCATATTATGATTGCAAAACTAATTACAAATGTGGAAAGTAAAATTAGGTAATTTGCACAAAACTCGTGACGTCTTGCTTGCACATTGGATCCAATTGTACATGCAATACATCAGAGTAATTGCATAATTTGCGTAGATCGATATTATGTGAAATTAGATCCGCGGAGTTATCTATTAGTTCAACTTTTTTGTTCTATTATTTTTCTTATTTACTGAAAATACTATTTTATTCAGAAGTATAATAATTGTTGATAAAAACCAAATTTCGTCATTATACATTTATTCAAATCCAAGATCGAGAGTTTAAATAAATTAGTTCTAAGTTTCTTATAAATTACATAAGTTTTCAATGTGCATATAAAAAGAAATATACGTGTAAATATTAAAAAAAATGTATTCCAACTGGTGCATTCTGTTACTGAATATAGTATATAAATCCACACACACATACACACAGACATATTTATATACTTACTGTATATGTATATGTATGGGGATCAAAAAGTCGGTAGATATTTTAGTTCAATTATTATAATATTGAAATTCATTTTCACCTTTATTTTACAATTCCAATTGTCTGTATAAAAATCGTACTTATCATAAACTAAAGTATCATATAGTTTATTAATACTGATAATGATAATAACAACAACAGCCACAACAACAACAACAACAACAACAACAACAACAACAACAATAATAATAATATATAAATCCAAAGTATAGCGAATCGTATTTCCATTAAATACATTTTTTCCCGCATTGTCATTTTTTCCCTCCTTCTAATAAATTCAATTTAAATGGCAAAAATGTTTGGCTAGCTGATATGAGGTTCAATGAGAGTAACGCTTAGTGACTAGTCAAGTTTGACAAAACCCTTGAATGAATAAATGGCCTTTATATTAAATTTATTAATAAAGCTTCAATACAAAGATAATAAAATTTATACAATTTATAATTTAACAAATTAACTCTCAGATCGTTTCTACCTATACATACATACATACATACATACATGCATACATTACATAGCATAACTAGAATATCATGTAATTGTATAAATGTAGATAATTAATGTGATGCGTTACATATTTTCGCCGCTTTATTGTGTATAAATTGAACGCGGTTGAGAAATTCTTATTATCAAATACTCATTATACGCATACATGGTGTTCTGTGCTGCCTCCGTGTACATCCAAGGCTTGGAAGAAGCGAAAAAAAAAAATTAATAATGAATGAAAAATAAAAATAAAGAAAGCAAGAGGAAGAGAGAGCGAAAAAATGAAGAAATTCTGGACCACTGCAGTTATGCAATGAAAACTTGAATATGCTAGTGTATAAACATACAATATACGAACGGCTGAATTATCGAGTTAACTCAATTCTGTGACAGAAGTGATAAATTATAAAGATATTATTCTTTACAGCTTTGATGGTTCGGCGAACTGTTGCTGTAATTATTGATACGAGTATAGAGGCCATGACGATGATCACGGTATAGTACGTAAAATAGACAAATTCACGATTAATCTATGAGTTAATAATAATAAACGAGATGATGATCGCTGTTAATCGGTTGGCTGTTTTATACTTGCGTATGAGTATAACTTAAATATGAAAATAAAAAAAGTGTAATAACAAAGTGCGTAACCATGTTGCGTATATATTACCACTCGTTCAAGAAACGCATAATGAGTAAAGATCAAAAGAATACGTCATTCAAAATCCTGCAGCGCCGTGTCTCGAGTATATTGTATATATAAATATTAATCAATATGTACACATTATACACACGTTAATGTGACTAATTGATTTCATAATATGATTTATTTAATAGCAATGACATTACTAAAACATAAAATTGTTATTGTTACTGTTATTATTATCATTCTTAATATCATTATTGTTGTTATTATTATTATATACATAATTGCGACGTACAATATGTTGCACATTTTCAAAGAAATGATTTGTATATACGAGTATATATGTGATATATCAAAGATACGGCACTGTGCATATGCATATACATATATTATATATATATATATACATATATATATATATATATATCGTCGTGTGTGAGAGCCTGTGTATATATACACACACATTTACAATTGATGATAATAACAACATATTGCTATGTGTACACCTAACGTATTGTAAGCTGTCCTTGTAATTTTTATATACCAACTGCATAATTTACTAGCATTATACCTATACGTATATATATATATATATATATATATATGTGTGTGTGTGTGTGTGTGGGCGTGCGTGCATGCGTGCGTGTGTGTATGTGTGTGCACGAATATACATTGAAGGCTATGATAAAAAGTGAAAAATAAAAAAATTTCGATGTAAAAATAAAACAAGAAAAGAAGTGCTTATCGGATAAAAATACGGCGAAAGAACGGAAAAGAGGCGGAGAATAGTAATAACAATAATAACAAAACATCAAATGGAATATACATATTATAAAGTAATAAATTATTATTATTATTATTGAATTAGTGAATTATATAATCTAATTACCAATTTATTCAACTTAAGGATCGTGGATCTGTAAAATTGTCACGTGTAACAAACAAAGAAAACACATAATGATAAAACAATGAAGCCATATTGTGTAACATTTTAATTATTATTTAAACGTTGATCCGGCAATAATACTTATGTACTGTAACGGGTACGGTTTATCTTGGGGCCGAAGCATATGAGATAAATTCGTTATTGTGTGTTCTTTGTCAAATTCTGATGAAACAATAGATTTATAAGGAACCTCCTCTGATGGGTAAAAGCTGGATCGGTTTATCAGACCCAAAAACCCTGGATAGTCGAACTGCACGGACTTGGGTATCACCAAAGCCGCCTTGGATATGTAAACAGGCACCTCCGCCCGTTGTTCCCTTCAGTAAGACAAGGGCTTGTAGGCCGTTGCTTGAAACTGGAGACAAGTGAGAGAGACGTATGTCACCTATTTGGAGATACGGGCTAACCAGTACTCCCTTCTAATCGCGAACTCGGAATAAACAAAGTCGCCTTCCTGTATTTTGTTACGAGTTATTGACCCAAAACACCGCCAACCTTCCAGACCAGGGACTACATTGACTGGCTGTTGGTTTATTCCCCTCCCCTTTTCAAGATAAAGTTATATGCTCGAAAATATGTTGACGACGAGACAGACGAGTGTATGTTTATATAGAATACTTGTTTTAATAGCGATAAATTCAGGTCCAAGGGTCTTTGTCAGTAGACAATGATATGGTTTTACAAAATTTAACCGTAGAGAAACAAAAAATAAAAACAAAATTAAAGAAATAATAAAACTATCAGAATTTATCGGTTCTGCTCCTAACTTCCCTACAGCTCAAGGGTGAAATACGCTGCTCTATTCAATATTTCCTCTAGAGGTCCCGGGCTATCGTGGACTCTAATTTCTATACTCTTTTCAAATTTCGGACTACGCTCTTTGCTTGAATTTCCTCTCTAAATGTCGTGAAGCTAATTTCGATAACTCTCTCTAGACGAGAAACGCTTCGTACCATAATGACGCAACTCGGCGCTTTGCCGGACAATTTGTAACCGCTCTTCGTGGTCCTCCAGTTTTATACTCTCCCAGGGCTGTTGTTGGGTTATCCTGTCGACGTCATTTCCCTATTTGTTTGTCCGGTTGTGGGTCGTCGTCCTCGTATGCGTTGGTCACGGTCGATATCGATGGTGTTCGCGATCAGCTGTCTGTGTTAGTTGTTGTCATGATTTGTGTGTCACGGGCATCGTTGATGTTGAGGCGATTTTGAACAGTTGTCCCTTACAGTACGTAATATTACACGTATTATACCGATCGTATACACATTATTACACTTCGTTACTTTTCTACGATCATGATCACGATCGACTTGTATCATATATATTCTCTGTTACTTGCAGGGGAGAGAATAACGAGAGTATTTTTTTCTTCAACTCTACTAGCTGCAAGAAATCAAATACGTAAACAATCTGCTTCCCGAGTGCAAAACGATAAGGTAAACAAGTTTTGAATACTAAAACATTCTCCTAAGGTCATCTAACAATAAGGACTTTTTCTGTAACGTTCGTAACTAAAAACTTTGCATGTGTAAAATATTCGTGAATTGACTTTCAAATTTATCAGACAGATTTGTTTAAGTCATGACGATTTGTAGATAGATATAATTATAAACGAATTCGAAGATTTTTGAAAATGAAATGGTTTATCCCCTTCAGATGAGACATCATTAGTTTTGTCAGTCCTATCCAGTCTTTCCTCAATAACTTATCCGTTTGTTTAAAGATCAAGCTGCATGATAACCCGAGTCATATAAATAAAGATATCGCGCTTTTAACAAACCGATCTATTTCTTCTGGTATGATCCACAGTGAACACACTTCTCCATTACGGCGAAGAATTCGAAAGTGATCAGCGTAGGCGGTTTCTTATTTCTGATTTATATCGTAAACTTGTAAATTGTTGGTGACGGAAACTGTGAGTTTGAAAATGGCAGGTGAGATTCTTAGAAATATACGTTAAATATAGTTATTAGAAAAGTTTTAGAAACTTGGTTGGATGTAATAATGCCTGAAATACTTCAATGCTTCAGAGATTTCCGTATTGAAGGATGGATTTCAACTCGCAATTCCGAATTCGGCACCGATTCCCATTTTCTACCAGTGGCTGCGCGATCATTGCAGGTATGAATAAGTGGAATTAGTCAAAAAAATCAGACAGATTTTCCCGTAATAACGATTCCCCATGATATTTCCAGGTGTGACGAATGCTACAATGATACAACGAATCAGCGCAAGCTCAGTATTCTCGATTTTCCCCCGGATATATTTCCTCGTGAATACAATCTCTCTGACGGAGTGCTCGACGTCATTTGTAAGATTATTTAATACGTAAAAAAATATCTTATCAGGCAATGCTCGCACAGTTTCATGACCTCTTTATCGTCTCGATTTCAAGGGGACGGAGGTCACAGATCAAAATACCAAATTTCTTGGCTGGTGAAGAATGCTAGATTTTTGGGCGACAACCAAGAGCAAAAAATCACCCCTGTTCCTTGGTTCAAGCTCCCGGATGTTGCAAGGATGGAATTGAATTCCTACATGAACACGGACGCAGGTTTATCCGAGGTTCTTTCATCCCTGCTGCGATATGGAGTAGCGTTTGTCACTCATGTGAGTATGGGGTTCGGAAAAAGCCAAGTATTTGTAATTTACGAGAACAATATATTGCGTTACAAGGGCCGAAATTTGGCGGTTGCGACGAGTGTGAAATTTGCGCCTGAGCGAAGCGAGGGCAGCAATCACGCACACACGGTAGTTTTTATGACAAGCGAATGAAAAGCAGTGGGCCTTACTTGGCAGTGTCGCGGGACGTGATTGGTCAATTTTTTCTCCCTAGGGGCGAAAGTGAGTCAACTGTGGGCTGCTCGTGCGCAAACCCATATCTACAGCACAGATCAAATTGGCTACTTGTTCGTCTCGCTAAATTGCTACGCAGAGTCCCGCACTTTTCATGCACGTGTGATAAAAATGTAATTTAACCCCATGTTGCGTTTTTGAGGTGGATGCCAGCATGGCCGCGACGGAAAAAGTGATAACCAGAATGGCGCCAGTTCAGAAGACTTTTTACGGCGAAATGTTTGAAATTCACAACGGCGAGTTCGAAGACGACAGTGACGTCACTCCGAAACTTGATACTGCACTGCCATTGGATGCCGCCTTCTCGAACAACTATCTTGATGCTCATACGGATAATACGTCCTGGTCCGACGCTGCAGGGTAAAGAGTACACAGATATATGGTTTTAGGGTTGAAAAACCAAATACATTTAGGTTTACTCGAATGTCCTGTCGTTTTGCGATTGAGATGTAGGGAAATGCCATTCATACATACAGCCTACATCATCTGGAAATTGAGAATCAGAAAACACGCCCGTTACGAAATTTCCAGAAATGTTATTTACTCTAATGATAGTCAACGCGAATGAAACAATACTTTTATTATTTAATCGAAATGAATCTGCGTCAATTAAAATAACACAGGCTATGGTATCAACAATTTGAGCAAATTAGGCTTTATAATTACAGTGTGCAAGGTGGTTGAACTTTGTTGGTTGTTTAACCGATTCCAATGTTTTGGGGTCATTTGTCGAAAATTACCTGAGAAAAATTCGAGAAATCTTATATTGCAGTACGATCAGTTATACATGCACAAATGAAATTATCTCATCCACTCTGGTGATGATTACTTGTAAAACGTTTTTCCGGTAATCTCTACAGGTCTCTACGGTTAAAATAAAATAAGCTCGGTAACATTCGAATCTAATAAAAGACGCCAAAGTCGAATCATTTTGAACGTTTCGGCTATGAAACCTTTTCTCCAATTGCTAATACCTTACATCTATTGTGTTATTAAAATTCGTATAAATTCATGATTTTATAGTAAGAATGTAGCTGCATTCGTTTTTACTATCTTTCGTGCAAATAACACGCCTGATAAGTTTTTAAACGCTATTTTTCTTCTCCTGCAACATTTGACCGTAGTACATGCAGACGGTTCGAATGATTCACCCTTAAAAAATTCAGGCTACAAGTGTTCCACTGCCTGAAACCGGCGACAAAAGGGGGAGAGACGATCCTGGTGGATGGTTTGAACGTTAGTATGCTGATAAAACAGCAGTCTCCGGAATCTTACGAGAGATTGACTCGGATGCCAATCTCCGCAACTTACATCGATCCGGGTCAGCATCACACTCACGTGGATCCGCTTCTGAAGCTCCACCCTGTCACTAAGGAGCTTTTGCAGATCAGGTTAACTTTGTTCACAGTTTGTACCGTTTCGTATTGTCACGATAAAAGTTTGTCAAATGAAGTAATTCGCATCCGCCGTTTTCGACCACAGGTTTCAACTCTACGATCGTACTGTGCTAAGGACTCTTCCTTACGATCATATCCAGCAACATTACCACGATCTTCGCCTCCTCGCTTCTGTCATAGCCGACAAAAGTGGCGAAACCCTGGTAAAACTTGTACCTGGGGAAGTAGTCTTTATAGACAATTGGAGGGTGTTGCATGGCAGGACTGCGTACTCAGGTTCCAGACTTCTTACTGGCGGTTACGTGGCTCGCACCGACTGGCGAAGCAGAGCCACAGTCATGGGCCTGATAGATTATTAACTATAATTTCGAATTAATAAATAAACAACAGGCCGTGAACCTATATTAGGATCAAGAAATGAGTGGAGGATAGTTCATTAATTCAAGTTTTTATTGTAATAACGCAGACCGAATATGTATTTTTTTAATGTTAAAAGTTAAGAATAAGTAAAATATGATAATAGCATATCTTAAATAATGATTTTCGTATGAATTAACGGTAGTTGGATTTTTTGATTTAAAATTCTATTACAGCTAAAACTCTCTTTCGCTGTTTCCCTATCTTCTGTGGACATATTATTCAAAATCATGTCCGAGCAAACTATATGCATTTTAATCTTTGTACTGTTTGCAATATAATTATTAGCATTACGATACAAAGTTTTATTGATATTCTACACGCTTTGATAACCCCGCCCATGTGTGTCAGTTACACTTCCGATAAGCAGAGTTATACTTTTAGAGGGTCGCTGTCCATTCTAATCATTTCCAACTGTCACTTCGTCGTGTTGCCTTGAGAAGACCATAGATCAACGTCTCTTTACACGCTTGGTGTGTGTGTGTGTGTGTGTTGATCATTTGTGACATCTGCGTCAATGGAAAAAGCAGGTAAACTTATCAAATACTTCGTTACTATACGCTGTGATACTGTACGAAATACTTCAATGCTTCAGAGATTTCCCTATTGAAGGATGGATTTCAACTCGAAATCCCGAATGCAGAGCCAATCACAATTTTCCACCAGTGGCTGCGCGATCATTGCAGGTATGAATAAGTGGAATTAGCCAATGAAATCGGACCGATTTACGCATAATAACGATTCTCCGGAACATTTCCAGATGTGCCGAATGCTACAATGATACAACGAATCAGCGCAAGCTCAGTATTCTCGATTTTCCCCCGGATATATTTCCTCGTGAATACAATCTCTCTGACGGAGTGCTCGAAGTCATTTGTAAGATCATTTAATGCGTAAAAAAATATCTCAGGCAATGCTCGCACAGTTTCATGACCGTCATATCGTCTCGATTTCAAGGGGACGGAGGTCACAGATCAAAATACCAAATTTCTTGGCTGGTGAAGAATGCTAGATTTTTGGGCCACAACCAAGAGCGAAAAATCACCCCTGTTCCTTGGTTCAAGCTCCCGGATGTTGCAAGGGTGGAATTGAATTCCTACATGAACACGGACGCAGGTTTATCCGAGGTTCTTTCGTCCCTGCTGAGATATGGAGTGGCGTTTGTCACCGGTGTGAGTACAACAATCATTACATTATGCTACATGAAGGGTATGAAGCTTTAGGTTTTTAATACCGATGTTACCGTAATAGAAACACTTCACAAAAATGACCATCCGTTTCATTATCTTCTGTGAATGACGAGGCTGAACGCTTTTTTCAGGTAGAAGCTACTCTCGCCGTTACCGAAAAATTGATAACCAGAATGGCGCCTGTACAAAAAACTTTTTTCGGCGAAATGTGGGAAGTTCATAACGAGGAAATTGCCGATGCCAGTGAAGTCGCATCGGAGACCGACATAAAGCCGCACTATGACACTGCATACACAAGCATCGCCCTTGGTGCTCATACAGACAATACCTACTGGTGCGACGCTGCAGGGTAAGTAAGAGGTGTTTTGAAATTTTTTAAACTTCCCACAGACAACGAGCTTTCAAATTTCAGCCTGCAAGTTTTTCATGGTCTGGAGCCTGCGAGAATCGGAGGAGAAACGCTCCTCGTAGATGGCCTGAACGTTAGTATGCAGCTGAAACAGAGGTATCCGGAATCTTACGAGAGACTGACGCGGATGCCGGTTTCTGCGACCTATGTGGAAGAAGGTCAGCACCATACGCACGTGGATCCGATCCTGAAACTCCACCCCGTCACTAGGGAGCTTTTGCAAATCAGGTTGGCTGGTCTCTTAGAATTTTCCATTCTTGTATCGAGAGGGAGCAGCGAAATGAAGTAAAAATAAATCAAATTGAATAAAAATATCAAATCCCTATCACAGATTTAATCTCTACGATCGTTCTGTGCTGAGAACTCTTCCTCGTGATCAGATACAGCAACACTATAACGATCTGCGCCTCATAGCTGCTATTGTGGCCGACAAAGAGGGGGAAACCCGCGTGAAACTTTCGCCTGGAGAAGTAATTTTCATTGACAACTGGAGAGTAATGCATGGCCGGACCGCGTATTCTGGTTCCAGACTACTTGCTGGTGGTTACGTGTCACGTACCGATTGGCGAAGTAGAGCTGCAGTCATGGGTCTGCTCGATAATTGAAGGTATGCACGAGTGTGTATGATCAATTAATTTTCAACAGATGAGCAAGCGAATTAACTGAGAAATCAGCCCACTACGTAATGATACGACACATTTTTTCTATTAATTTTTATCCAATGTACAACGGAAATATAACGTGTGTGGTAGAAAAGAAAGACTTATTAGGATTAATCGTAACATACTTATCGATACATTGTCAAATTTATCCTTAGTACTTGCTATCGGTAGTATGTTCGAAAACGTTGGGTCTCGCATAGGTAATTCTAGAATGATCTTGAGTATCGAAAATTTTTATAATATGTTTCGATACATCGCGCCGAACGACGTTTGCAAAATTTTTCTACCGTATGTAATAATATAGTCTCTAATTTTCAATGTCTGTGAAAAAATTACAAGAAATTATACAATTGGGAAACAAATCAGAACAGTTATTATACATGGCATCACGCTTTGGAAACTTCTCTTATTCAGTGAAGCTTGTCGTGCTTGGCTAATCTGTAACTCGTAAAAGAAAAGGTGCAAACGCAAACGATTACGAACGGTATTAACGAAACTTAAAGTCGTTCAAAACTCAGTTTTATTTTCATACTTATTGTTAGTTAATCGAAATACCGTAAAATTAACGTAAACACTATTCACGAAGTCTACCGGTTTTACCGAGAAATTTGCTAGACTCAATTTTCACGTCCCTTAAAATCCTCACTTCACAATATTTGAGATCTCGACATCAGACTTTTTTTTTCTTTCCAGATAATGGCAAGAGTCTGTCCTCAACGATCTCTGGCAAATTGTCTTCTAGGGAAGGTTCGAACCTTGTTGATGTAGAGGTAGACGCTTTTGCCCGACGACCATTAATGCCAGTAGTAGAATTCAATTCCATATTTGTTCTTACGGTAATATCAGGCATCGCTAAATCTCCGTCAGTTTTTTCACAAGTCAATGGCTGAACAGAATTCTCCTCGTCGTTGTGTCGGTTTTCCATTCTGTCAATCCTGGGTGGCTTTTGATGAAGACTGTTTGTACCTTCCAGGTCCTTAAAAACCACAACATTTACATGTACCTCATAATAATTAGTCCTTTCATATTTTTGAATTTTTTTATATCTGAAGAATTTTTGCTTTGCTTCAGCAAAAAGCTAATTTTAAATGAAGTAGATCAAATTTTGCCAGATTTAACGAATACTGTTTATTTTATTCTATATTTATATCCAGTAGTGGTTAAACAGCACATAAGGATAATGGAAAAAAAAATTGAAACGGAACTTGTTTCCCTGCATCATTTAACATTTTGCAATATTACAACACCCATACGTCTTGAATATTTTTGGGAACCAATCCCAAACTGTCTAACATTCCAGTCGCCTCGGAATCCTCGGTAGGGTAAGCTGATATCCTTTTACATTTGATCAAATGCGTCGCTGCAAAAGAACCGAAAGATGTTATCAGAATATAAAATTGGATATAAAAAATGATCTCAAACCAGTAGTAAATGAATGAATATACATTGATACCTAATTGGTTTCCATCAACCGACGAAAAACCGCAAGGACACTGCATTTTATTTTCCAAGGGTATGTTCAGCAGTGGTGAAAGTACTGCTAAGCCGGTCAGTGGTCTAGCATTGTGAAACTGTTGCTGATGTTCCTTGAAAGCTCGCCAACAGCACGTCGAGTATTTGCAGTGCAAGCATTTCTGTTCACCGCTGTAAATTATTAAGTATTACACCATACGGTCATATAACAATCGAAGCAATCATTGTACGAAATTAGTTCTACGACCAAAAAACCGACGGGTAATCTTACGGGTAATGTTCAAGCTCATCTATGTCCTCCTCGCACTCCTGACAAGCCAACTTAGGTGGTGCAAGAATTCTAATCGGTCCTTCGGACCATGTCTTCACGTTCTCAGTGTTGGGTAATTCCTGTATAGGACTATCTATTTCGATACGTTTCACTGGGTTACGTGGTCTCGGTATCATTATACCGTTTTCAGTTGCGATGTACGGAATAATTTCTGTAAAAATTTACGAATACGGTAATTTAGACTGTAATTATTAATCAGATATTATTGATTCTCACGCAGTTCTCAACTTACTAGGGCTAGACAGGAAAATGTGCAACTCTTTCTGATGCGTTATCAGCGCACTTTTTTGGTTGAACCAAAGACAGCATCGCCGACATTTGTTACCCCTCCCTTCTTCACGCCTCAATGAATGCCTCTGCATGTGCAATAAGTAGGCATGAACAACTGGTAGAAGAGTGCCTGAATTACCGTCCGTGCAGAACTGAATCACCTGTTTAACGCGCGAATTTTAGTTATTACACAGAATTGGTAATGACTGGGTAAAAGTCAAATGCACCGTTCTTCTTACCTTGAGACAATAAGGACACATCAGACCATCCCCTTTCTCATGGATTTTATAGTAATGATCGATGACATCTTTATGACTAGATGAACGATAACCACAGGTCTCGCATCGGTATGGCATTTCCGACGGATAATGAGTAGCTGCCATGTGATTAGCCAGTAGCGTACCAATCACTGAAAAGAAAATTAACGGTACAGCAGTCTTATCTGCCTTAATGTTGACTAAAATAATACAAGGTACTCACAATTGAGCATCGACTCACCAAACTTTTCTTCGCAAATAGCGCATACCACCATGTCACCGTTGGCACTTCGCCCCATTGTGCTGTGCGCTTCGCTAACGTGCGTTGTCATTTGATGCTTGGACGAGAATACAGCGCAGCAATACCTACAGACCGGGGATTCCTTTTGTCCAGGTACTTGTGGCCTTACATGGGTCACCATGTGCTCCATAACTTCTGTATTCGATCGCATTATCGTAGTGCACAGAAAACACTGCACATTATAATACAGAGTGTATCTTAAATGAATGTTACACATCTATCTTTCAATTACTTATTGATATCATAGAAAATTCTGTGCCCACTTTCATTTAGTTTTACAAGTGGAAATTCCCGCGAAAATATTGTCGGTAGCTCACCTTCATGTTTATGGAACTTTTACGCTCATCTAAAAGCCTGTTCTTGTCACCCTCCATTGTGGCATAGTAGTACTCCTGAAGTTGTATGTTGTCGCCGCCCTTGTTTTCCCTGTCTCTAAATCTCAGTTCAGGCGTCGATCTTTTCACTTCAGGCTCGGGACTCGTGCCTTTAGAAGGTATGAGTCTTTTTCGGTTTCGTTTAGGCCCCGGTTTATTGTTGTTTCTAGTCAAGTCAACCTGTGTTATAGTCTGAATAATTTCCGCGTTGTTTGATACTGGCTCCTTTGGGATCGAGACCATTGGAGCCAGCTGCGGCGGAGCCAGGTTTGAATAAGACCAATCCTGGAATGGATTTGCTGCAATCTTAGCCAAACGATCTAGTAAACAGTCAGCTGAAAATTACAGATATTGATAGTCAACTTGGAGGTATATAAGACTGCTTTTTCGTTCTCATCCAAAGAATCCAACTTACGAGAATCAATTCTAGTCTGCTCCGCTATGTGGATTATTATATTGTCAAATGCACGAGCTGCTGTTTTACCAAACATTTCACGCCAGACAAGGTCGTCTAGGAATTGTTGTATCATTTGTCTACTAAGAAGACTTAGCGTGTTTTGAAACATTCTTGGTACGATTTTTCTCAGGTATTCCATAATGTGGTAATTACTGAATGTGTTCCTGGGATTTTGTTCAGAAAACGCTGACTGCATCACATTGTGAAATCCCATTTCCTGGAGGGTAGATTTGTCGACTGTGTAATCGGTAAGTATTTTGGATTCTTTGTGGACCCAGTCTCGAAGCGGATTTAATATATTGTGAAACCTTCGTTTGAAGGACCTGTCGCCGTCATGAACAGGGTCACAAGCGCGCAGTCGAATTTCCTGCGTTTCCAAATTCAAGATACCCAATACTTCTACTTTGACCTGTTGAACGAGAGATTAAACATATGAGTTCATCTACAAAATGAATAATATCAAAGATTGAAAAGATACGCAACATACTTACCTGTAATGAGCACAAGTCGATACATAGAATAAAAATTTACCTGTCTCAAATTTCCATCTTGCGATGTAGTTCCAAGGCTGATAACTCCGACTTGAACCATAGAATTTTTGCCACCCATTTTACAACTTTTATCCCACACAGCAGCTGTGCAAATGCTGCGAAGATTGGTGTAAAAATTTTTTACATAAACGTTAGATACTTTTACCCAAGAGACGACGTTCTGCACGTTTGTTTGACAAGCCCAGTGATAAATTAACTTTAGTAAAACAGTTGGAGTGTGCGGAGCTCCTTGAAATATCGAGCCAGAGAATACTGAGACAAAACGATCCGGGCAACAGCTCGATATCCACACGTAACCACCAGAGTAGGGAAATGTACCAGAATCACTGTACATTCCAAGTTTCAATTTAGTCTTTTGATAGTTACTACTGTGCAGGTTGCAGTACTGCTCCGATCGCACTAAACCCTGCTGTATTAGCCATTCGGCAAATTTTGTTGCTGAATACATCAAGACGCTCTTAACTTTAACATCTGAAAACAAGATTCGCCATTAACAGGGGTGTTAATCGTGTACGATTAAACGTTTGTTTTTGTTAAAACACCTCGGTACAGACCCAGTTCCGTTCTCTCTGCTTGCGCAAGCTGTGGCGTGATATCTTTTGTGCAAAGGTTTGGCCGGGCAACAACAACCAACGAGGGAAAAGTCCTACCGCCGTTCATTTTATTGAACGTTATCTCTCTGCCATCTGGCAGGTTGCGCTTCGATTCTTCGATCTGTTCACCGCCTGAAATAATTATGGATTTAAATATTTAGTGCAGCAGATAAAAATGATCTCAGTCACATCAAACTTATAAGGATAAATCGAGACTCTATACTCACTTGCATTTTTGTTACCCACAGATATACCACCTATGCTAGTGTGTTCTGTTGGTCTTACAATGATTGGGGCAGGTTTCTGTTGTGGTTGCTGCTGCTGCTGCTGCTGTTGCTGTTGCTGTTTAGGAACCGTTTTTATCCTCAGATTTGTCACCCCCTGAGGGCTCGTCGTTGCTGGAACAGATGATTTAATTCTATTGATCAAAACCAGAGGTACGAACAGCAACATTCATCATTATTTCTACCCAAATGTAACTGCATTTAACATCAGATTGCAACTTACTAGGAGTAACGACGTGTGTAGGGGTGCCGGTTTTTCCTCTGGTTCTGGAAACTGGAGTAGGAAGCTGAAATTGGTAACAGAGTTACAAGTATTCATATGCAATATGCACTTCTTTTGCATTCCCAGTCTGAGACCAAACTTTTGTTGACTAAATCAAATTCCAATTTTTGGCACGTCAAATTTAGGGGTAAAAAAATAAACGACATTGTGAACAGCACAGGAAATAATACCCAAAACGCCACCGTTCAAGTGAATTTCAGTTTTCACTCACTTCTTCCATGATATCAGGCTGCTGCACTTGGAGCACTTTTGTTCTACGGCCAGATCTCGTGTACTTGTACTGGATTAACAGAAACAACAATTATGAGGCTGATTTTTGATATACGGAACACATAGATGCATCGATCTACGTACGTTTTCATTGGTTGATTGCGAAGACACTACCGGTGAAGGAGTTGCTTGCGTGGTTGGTGGGGTAGCTAGAAAACGACATAGTGTTAGTTTCACAATTGTCCCAGGAACATTGAGTGGTTGAAAATAATTTTAAAATACAGTTTGCCTACATTGCTGCTGTGTAACTGCTCCCAATATAACACCCATCCGTGGATCCATCACAAGCTGGATATTTCCCTGATTTCCAGGTGGGTTGCTTAACATGTTCAACTTTATAGGCTGCGATTTTGCCTGGTTCTAGAAATAACATCAGCAATGAGTATAATACATAAACTGAATCTTAAATAGCTCCTGAATCTGAGTTTCGCACTTGGAAAGTTTATCATTGGCAATTAAATATGCCAAAATGATGAATCAATTGAATTATTCAACAAAGTGAAACTTACAGGATTCAACAACGAAGACTGGCTAGGTTTGACGATTGCTGGCTGTGGAGCATTTCCTGGTCTGTGGAAAAAGTTCAGGGTAATAAGTAGAGAGTGATGCTCACTATTACTAAAAACATTGGATTTTTAACAGCTGGTTAATTGCATAAGATACTTACAATGTGTACTGATACCCTTGGACAGCACCTGCTTGACAGAGTAGCTGACCACCACGTTCTTTGATCACTTCTTCGAGTGTTCCTGCAACCTTAAGAAACATTTAAATATAAAACACCTTTATTAACAGTACATGCTGTTGCTGTATTGAAACACTTTACCAGGAATGCCAAAGTTGTGGCAATTTCCCTTGCCTAAGTTTTTAGTTTTCAAGTTTCTCACTCTGTTTAACAGAATATACACAAATTACTTCACGCACGAGTTCTTTACCTTATCATAATTTTCTTTCAACTTTGCATTGTGCGCAAGCTGAGATTCGCTGAGAGGCTCCTCAGAGCAGTCCAAGTTAAGCGTCATGCTGATAGGCCTGGTATGGGTCACAGATCGAGTAATTAACCGTCCTTTCGGCATTGTTAAATTGGTTTACCAACCAGTTCAGGTATCCTCGATCTGAAAACTACAAAGTGATGTTAAAAAGGTTTTCAAAAATGTGTCGCTCCTGAATAGCGGATAGCGATGGTCAACGGGTAGCGGAGTATGTTACATCCATTACATACATTCAACTGAAAAATAGGAGAATATGTGAGAAGCAAAAAAATTGAAAATCATTAAAGAAAAGATTGTAGATTTAGTATTGTAGGTGCAGTAAAATTATGTTGATAATGAATGAGCCTAATTTATTAAGGTTACATTAGTGTTTTTATAATAATATGTGTGGGAGTGAGAATTGTACTGTTTAGAAAAAAAATATTCTGAATGATACATTGATGAGGTAATTTTGAATTACAGTTTGTTTAAATAAAAGCTTTGAGGTTGTCCCGTCTGCGGGTAAGCAATTCTATTACCTGTATCAAAAACATCGGTTTGTCCGCTAAGTTGCGGCATTGGTAAAACGATAAATTTTGATGTAAATAAAATATAGGTTACGGGACGATATTGAAAATCCTACGGTTAATCAAATGTGATTCAATATAATTTCAGCCTACCTTCACTATTCCTTGGCAAAATACACACTGCAATTTTATCGAGTTTGAATCATTATCACCGCGGGAATATCTTTATCAAATAACAAAAATCACACAGCGCAACACCGCAACAGCGGTGTAGTCGCGACCACGTTAAGATGGCGGTTCTCGCGCGTCTCCGCGGTGGATACTCTCTGTACTATAGAAAACTAAAAAGAGAAGGCAGAAATAAACGAATGAGCTCGAGTGCGACTGTGGTGGAGATTACTTTTGAAAGAGGCGGTATATGTGACCGTTAAATGCCACGTTCCTGTACTATAGAAAACTAAAAATAGAAGGTAAAAATAAACGAATGAAACCAAGCACGACTGTGATGGAATTTATTTTTGAAAAACGCGGTATATAATGTGACTCAATGCCACGTCTCCGTATGATTGGAAAATGTCCTCATGACGTCAGAGCCTATAACTATAGGCGCCATTTTATCATCACATAACCTAAGTTTTTAATTTTAATCGAGGCAAATCGTAATTCTTAGGGTTTCAAATTACTCATGACACATACGTTTAGGAAACATAATCAATAATATACCTATTCTAATGTGGACATGCGAAAAAACACAGACAACAGTCAGCTGTCAGCTGGTTGCATTAGTTCAATTTCTTTCCATCAGATGACGATTTGCAAAGAGTGATAATCTCAATGGAAACGATGGAAACCTTAAAAGAGAAGGTAGAAATAAACAAATGAGATCGAGTACGACAGTGATGAAATTTATTTTTCAAACACACGTTATATGTAATCGCTAAATCTGAAGTCTCTGTACTATGAAGAACTAAGAAGAGAACGTAGAAATAAACGAATGAGATCAAGCACGACAGTGATGGAATTTATTTTTGAAACACGCGGTATACAATGGGATTGCTAAATGCCATGTACCGAGATAATTCTACGCCCATTAAAATTCCAAGATGTCAATGGACGATGCAGTCTGATGCGTTGAAAACATTTTTACGCAACGATAATGAAATAAAACTTATTCAGTTCAGGGAATAAAATTGTACACGTCGTTTTCACTGTTGTTGTCTTTTTATTCATTAAAATTAAAGATATCAAATTTTCCTCAATGTCGTTGCGCTTGCTATTTTTCAGACTGATTGAACAACTAGTTCTTTACACATTCTGAAATCTCTCATCGTATCATAATCGTAAAACACACGATAATTGAATTTTACTAACTTGTACAATAATTATTTCAATAATTTTGCAACAAAAATATTGCAGTTATAAATTGTAGGCGGATGCTGGATTTAAATTACAGTCTTAAATATCCTTACAAGTAACACCATAGTCCGATTTGCAATGCACCATAGTTCATGCGAATCATGATACATGAAATTCCGCTTTACTGCTTCTCTGCCTTATTATATGGAATATGCGTAAACTGGAACGCTTTTAAGCGTGGATTTTGTAAAGAAATTTAATATCTAGAAATTTAAACTAACTACCCACTTATCAACAAAATTACGCAAACAAATCAAACATATAAGTTTTAATTATATCAATAAATCGTTCAGTTATGGCAACATCGCCAGTAAGATAACGCTATAATACCTACGATGATAATGAACCCTGAGTTTTACTGAACTTGAATTCACGCATTTACTTTAATTTGATAACGAGCCCTGAGGTCAGTATCGTCAGAACTGTGAACTTGAAAACGTGTAAGATCTTAAATTGGACTACGGCATGAGTTAAATAGATACCAGTTGCAAAATGAATACGGACGGAGTACAATACAGAAAATTTATCTTTATCTAGACATTGCTTATCCCAATTACAAATTGTCATTAACACTATCCTAGGAACTATTTTATTAAGTACGGGTCAGAACCCTTCAAAATGCGTGATTCCTCAGCCGTTTTTAGAGTGGCTATTGCCTTCGTTCTCCTAACTTTTCACTGCGCTGCCTCTACTTCACCATCCCACGAACAAAAGAGCCTGCAACAAGTTGTTATCGTAAGCAAATTGCACGAATATATAGCCATGTGTAATAGTTTTTTCTTATCTTTCCCCTAGTGAAAATGTCCCATGGAATCCATTTGGTTCCTTCCAATTTCCGATGGGATCCTATAGGAATCCGGCAAATCCGTAGGAACTTGGAACGTATTTGGATGAATTCTGTGGATTTACTATAGAAATTGTCAATAGTGTTAAAGAACTGCGAATCTCCAAAAAGCCATCATTCTGGTAATGGTATACTAGCTAATTGTGCTACATACGTTGCAGGTATTTCGACATGGCGACAGAGCTCCCATTGATGTTTATCCGAATGATCCTTATGCTGATTATCCATGGCCTAGCGGAAAGGGAGGATTGACTAAGGTTGGTTGTTAATTTATAAGTAGCAGAAGAGAAGTTTAATTCGGTTTAAAAGCTCGTATCTATGTAACAGTACAAACTAACTTTTCGTACAAATTTCGTATGCACCAGAAAGGAATGCTTCAGTTGTACACTCTGGGGCAACGGATACGAGAAATGTACGGATCGTTGATCGACGACGAATATCGCAGCAACGAAATTCTGGTACGTAGCAGCCATTTGGACAGAGCCATCATGTCCGCGCAATCGCTTTTAGCAGGACTTTATTTGCCGAAACCTGAAGACCAGTTCATACCAGGTTTACTTTGGCGTCCAGTTACGGTGCAGACGATACCGCAGGGTTCGGACAAGGTTGGTGAGAATGTTCTGGAAAAATTTACCATCGCAAAACTGTCCATCGATTATTTAGCGTTTTTCATCAGTTGATCGTGATGGACGTGCCGTGTCCGCGCTTTGAGAATGAATCTGCTCATTTCATTTCGGAGTTAGACGCAAGCTATAACGACCCAGTTCTCTTCAACATACTGTCAAAGGGTACCGGCATGAAGATAACATCTTTAAAAAGTGTTTTGTATCTTCGCGACATATTTCAATGTCAGGTAAGATGCTTGAGTCAAGTGATAGAATTTGAAGAATTTATTCACATGGGGCATGTCTCGAAATCATCTAGGAATTAAATGGATTACCATTGCCAGACTGGGCTACAAACTTCTTGAGGAACCAAACCATAAAGGCATCCGTATACTTTGATGCGCATATGAACAGTTTAGTCCAGAAGCGGCTCAGAGGCGGTAAGTGCGAAAATTTTTCGTACAAATTTCTGGTATTGCACCACTCATGGCACCTTCAACCAAGAATTCTATTTAAGTAGGACCCTTGTTGAAGGAAATTTTACAAAATATGTGGATGAGTAAGAACGGAACCAACGAACGCAAAATGCACCTTTACGCTGCTCACGATTATACGCTTGTGTATACTTCGAGGCTCTTAGGATTCAACGAAAGACACATTGAGCCGGCATACGGTGCGTGTTTTATCTTTGAATTGCACACAGTGGACGGTGGACGAGATCACAGAGTCAAGGTTAGTTAATACGATGCTTTATTATACTTACGGCTTATGTATTTGTATGTTAAAATATTCAACGAGTTTCTGATCCAGATATCATTCCTGAATACTACGGAAACAACTATTCCGCACCCCTTGAACGTGCCCGGATGTGGAACGTCCTGTTCGCTGCAGACGTTATCAAGAATTTTGAATCCAGTGCTGCCTGAGAACTGGAATAACGAGTGCATGACATAACAAGGCCGCCGATTTCGAAATATTCATATACGCATGTAATGCACAATTGTTGTAGACTGAATTTTTCAAATACGTTTTCATACTATGAAATAATAAGTACTCAATGTTGCATGATCATAAACCTATTTATAATAAGTTTAATTTCGAAAAATGTGACATATTATACGAAACTAAGGAATTTGCTGAGAAAGCATACAAATGAAAAATAAAAGAAACGCTACATCCTAGACATTGAAAAGCTGTCAAGAATGGCTAGGATAATACAAAGAATATAGGATAAATTTGTAAGTTTGACTGTTCTAATAATGACGACTCGGGACTGCGCCCGATCGATTTCTCTCGCAAAATAACGTCGAAATAGTGTCGGAATCAATTTATTGCAGCGCGTTTCGAAATGGCGAAAATTTTCGCCGAAAATACAAAGGGGTTAGCCTTACTTTTTCTTCATTTTTTGAGGCACAAATTTTTGGTCTCAGATTCGATTTAAATGACCCTTTCCTGACCAACTGGACCCCCGGGAACTCAGAAAACGCAGCGAAAAGAGCGTAGGATCAACAGGAGAGAAATGACAAAGGCAAGAGCACCTGCTGAAAAATGTCGAAAACGCAGGTTCTCGTTTTTCGGCTATAACTTTTGATGCGTTGATCGCAGCGTATTGAGACTGCGCCCAATCGATTTCTCTCGCAAAATTACGTCGGAATAGTGCCAGAAAGAATTTATTGCAGCACTTTTCAAAATCGCGTAAATTTTCGCCAAAAATACAAAGGGGTTAGCCTTACTTTTTCTTCATTTTTTGGGGCAAAAATTTTAGGCCTCAGATTCGATTTAAATGACCCTTTCCTGACCAATTAGACCCCCAGGAACTCAGAAAACGCAGCGAAAAGAGCGTGGGATCAACAGGAGAGAAATGACGAAGGAAAAAGCACCTGCTGAAAAATGTCGAAAACACAGGTTCTCGTTTTTCGGCTCTAACTTTTGATGCGTTGATCGCAGCGTATTGGGACTGCGCCCAATCGATTTCTCTCGCAAAATTACGTCGGAATAGTGCCAGAAAGAATTTATTGCAGCACTTTTCGGAATAGCGAAAATTTTCGCCAAAAATACAAAGGGGATAGCCTTACTTTTTCTTCATTTTTTGGGGCAAAAACTTTAGGCCTCAGATTCGATTCAAATGACCCTTTTCTGACCAATTGGACCCCCCGGAACTCAGAAAACGCAGCGAAAAGAGCGTGGGATCAACAGGAGAGAAATGACGAAGGAAAAAGCACCTGCTGAAAAACGTCGAAAACACAGGTTCTCGTTTTTCGGCTCTAACTTTTAATGCGTTGATCGCAGCGTATTGTGACTGCACCCAATCGATTTCTCTCGCAAAATTACGTCGGAATAGTGCCAGAAAGAATTTATCGCAGCACTTTTCATAATCGCGAAAATTTTCGCCAAAACTACAAAGGAGTTAGCCTTACTTTTTCTTCATTTTTTGAGGCAAAAAATTTGGTCTCAGATTCGATTTAAATGACCCTTTCCTGACCAATTAAACCCCCAGGAACTCAGAAAACGCAGCAAAAAGAGCGTGGGATCAACAGGAGAGAAATGACGAAGGAAAAAGCACCTGCTGAAAAATGTCGAAAACACAGGTTCTCGTTTTTCGGCTCTAACTTTTAATGCGTCAATCGCAGCGTATTGGGACTGCGCCCAATCGATTTCTCTCGCAAAATTACGTCGGAATAGTGCCAGAAAGAATTTATTGCAGCACTTTTCGAAATCGCGAAGATTTTCGCCAAAAACACAAAGGGGTTAGCCTTACTTTTTCTTCATTTTTTGAGGCAAAAATTTTTGGTCTCAGATTCGAATTAAATGACCCTTTCCCGACCAATTGGACCCCCAGAAACTCAGAGAACGCAGCGAAAAAAGCGTGGGAACAACAGGAGAGAAACGACGAAGGAAAGAGCACCAGCTGAAAAATGTCGAAAACACAGGTTCTCGTTTTTCGGCTCTAACTTTTGATTCGTTGATCGCAGCGTATTGGGACTGCGCCCAATCGATTTTTCTCGCAAAATTACGTCGGAATAGTGCCAGAAAGAATTTATCGCAGCACTTTTCAAAATCGCGAAAATTTTCGCCAAAAATACAAAGGGGTTAGCCTTACTTTTTCTTGAATTTTTGAGGCAAAAATTTTTGGTCGCAGATTCGATTCAAATGACCCTTTTCTGACCAATTGGACCCCCAGGAACTCAGAAAACGTAGCAAAAAGAGCGTGGGATCAACAGGAGAGAAATGACGAAGGAAAAAGCACCTGCTGAAAAATGTCGAAAACACAGGTTCTCGTTTTTCGGCTCTAACTTTTGATTCGTTGATCGCAGCGTATTAAGACTGCGCCCAATCGATTTTTCTCGCAAAATTACGTCGGAATAGTGCCAGAAAGAATTTATCGCAGCACTTTTCAAAATCGCGAAAATTTTCACCAAAAATACAAAGGGGTTAGCCTTACTTTTTCTTCATTTTTTGGGGCAGAAATTTTAGGCCTCAGATTCAATTCAAATGACCCTTTCCTGACCAATTGGACCCCCAGGAACTGAGAAAACGCAGCGACAAGAGCGTGGGATCAACAGGAGAGAAATGACGGAGGAAAAAGCACCTGCTGAAAAATGTCGAAAACACAGGTTCTCGTTTTTCGGCTCTAACTTTTGATGCGTTGATCGCAGCGTATTGGAACTGCGCCCAATCGATTTCTCTCGCAAAATTACGTCGGAATAGTGCCAGAAAGAAATTATCGCAGCACTTTTCAAAATCGCGAAAATTTTCGCCAAAAACACAAAGGGGTTAGCCTTGCTTCTTCCTTATTTTTTGAGGCAAAAATTTTTGGTCTCAGATTCGATTCAAATCACCCTTTCCTGACCAATTGGACCCTCAGGAACTCAGAGAAAGAAGCGAAAAGAGCGTGGAAACAACAGGAGAGAAACGACGAAGGAAAAAGCACCAGCTGAAAGATGTCGAAAACACAGGTTCTCGTTTTTCGGCTCTAACTTTTGATTCGTTGATCGCAGCGTATTGGGACTGCGCCCAATCGATTTCTCTCGCAAAATTACGTCGGAATAGTGCCAGAAAGAATTTATCGCAGCACTTTTCAAAATCGCGAAAATTTTCGCCAAAAATACAAAGGGGTTAGCCTTACTTTTTCTTCATTTTTTGGGGCAGAAATTTTAGGCCTCAGATTCGATTCAAATGACCCTTTCCTGACCAATTGGACCCCCAGGAACTGAGAAAACACAGCGAAAAGAGCGTGGGATCAACAGGAGAGAAATGACGGAGGAAAAAGCACCTGCTGAAAAATGTCGAAAACACAGGTTCTCGTTTTTCGGCTCTAACTTTTGATGCGTTGATCGCAGCGTATTGGAACTGCGCCCAATCGATTTCTCACGCAAAATTACGTCGGAATAGTGCCAGGAAGAATTTATCGCAGCACTTTTCAAAATCGCGAAAGTTTTCGCCAAAAATACAAAGGGGTTAGCCTTACTTTTTCTTCATTTTTTGAGGCAAAAATTTTTGGTCTCAGATTCGAATTAAATGATCCTTTCCCGACCAATTGGACTCCCAGGAACTCAGAAAACGCAGCAAAAAGAGCGTGGGATCAACAGGAGAGAAATGACGAAGGAAAAAGCACCTGCTGAAAAACGTCGAAAACACAGGTTCTCGTTTTTCGGCTCTAACTTTTGATGCGTTGATCGCAGCGTATTGGGACTGCGCTCAATCGATTTCTCTCGCAAAATTACGTCGGAATAGTGCCAGAAAGAATTTATTGCAGCACTTTTCAAAATCGCGAAAATTTTCGCCAAAAACACAAAGGGGTTAGCCTTACTTTTTCTTCATTTTTTGGGGCAAAAATTTTAGGCCTCAGATTCGATTTGAATGACCCTTTCCTGACCAATTAGACCCCCAGGAACTGAGAAAACGCAGCGAAAAGAGCGTGGGATCAACAGGAGAGAAATGACGAAGGAAAAAGCACCTGCTGAAAAATGTCGAAAACACAGGTTCTCGTTTTTCGGCTCTAACTTTTGATGCGTCTATCCCAGCGTATTGGGACTGCGCCCAATCGATTTCCCTCGCAAAATTACGTCGGAATAGTGCTAGAAAAAATTTATTGCAGCACTTTTCAAAATCGCGAAAATTTTCGCCGAAAATACAAAGGGGTTAGCCTTACTTTTTCTTGATTTTTTGAGGCAAAAATTTTTGGTCTCAGATTTGAATTAAATGACCCTTTCCCGACCAATTGGACTCCCAGGAACTCAGAAAACGCAGCGAAAAGAGCGTGGGATCAACAGGAGAGAAATGACGAAGGAAAAAGCACCAGCTGAAAGATGTCGAAAACACAGGTTCTCGTTTTTCGGCTCTAACTTTTGATTCGTTGATCGCAGCGTATTGGGACTGCGCCCAATCGATTTCTCTCGCAAAATTACGTCGGAATAGTGCCAGAAAGAATTGATCGCAGCACTTTTCAAAATCGCGAAAATTTTCGCCAAAAATACAAAGGGGTTAGCCTTACTTTTTCTTCATTTTTTGGGGCAGAAATTTGAGGCCTCAGATTCGATTCAAATAACCCTTTCCTGACCAATTGGACCCCCAGGAACTGAGAAAACGCAGCGAAAAGAGCGTGGGATCAACAGGAGAAAAATGACGGAGGAAAAAGCACCTGCTGAAAAATGTCGAAAACACAGGTTCTCGTTTTTCGGCTCTAACTTTTGATGCGTTGATCGCAGCGTATTGGAACTGCGCCCAATCGATTTCTCACGCAAAATTACGTCGAAATAGTGCCAGAAAGAATTTATCGCAGCACTTTTCAAAATCGCGAAAGTTTTCGCCAAAAATACAAAGGGGTTAGCCTTACTTTTTCTTCATTTTTTGAGGCAAAAATTTTTGGTCTCAGATTCGAATTAAATGACCCTTTCCCGACCAATTGGACTCCCAGGAACTCAGAAAACGCAGCGAAAAGAGCGTGGGATCAACAGGAAAGAAATGACGAAGGAAAAAGCACCTGCTGAAAAACGTCGAAAACACAGGTTCTCGTTTTTCGGCTCTAACTTTTGATGCGTTGATCGCAGCGTATTGGGACTGCGCCCAATCGATTTCTCTCGCAAAATTACGTCGGAATAGTGCCAGAAAGAATTTATTGCAGCACTTTTCAAATTCGCGAAAATTTTCGCCAAAAACACAAAGGGGTTAGCCTTACTTTTTCTTCATTTTTTGGGGCAAAAATTTTAGGCCTCAGATTCGATTTGAATGACCCTTTCCTGACCAATTAGACCCCCAGGAACTGAGAAAACGCAGCGAAAAGAGCGTGGGATCAACAGGAGAGAAATGACGAAGGAAAAAGCACCTGCTGAAAAATGTCGAAAACACAGGTTCTCGTTTTTCGGCTCCAACTTTTGATGCGTTAATCGCAGCGTATTGGAACTGCGCCCAATCGATTTCTCTCGCAAAATTACGTCGGAATAGTGCCAGAAAGAATTTATTGCAGCACTTTTCGAAATCGCGAAAATTTTCGCCAAACACACAAAGGGGTTAGCCTTACTTTTTCTTCATTTTTTGAGGCAAAAATTTTTGGTCTCAGATTCGAATTAAATGACCCTTTCCCGACCAATTGGACCCCCAGGAACTCAGAAAACGCAGCGAAAAGAGCGTGGGATCAACAGGAGAGAAATGACGAAGGAAAAAGCACCTGCTGAAAAACGTCGAAAACACAGGTTCTCGTTTTTCGGCTCTAACTTTTGATGCGTTGATCGCAGCGTATTGGGACTGCGCCCAATCGATTTCTCTCGCAAAATTACGTCGGAATAGTGCCAGAAAGAATTTATCGCAGCACTTTTTAAAATCGCGAAAATTCTCGCTAAAAATACAAAGGGGTTAGCCTTACTTTTTCTTCATTTTTTGAGGCAAAAATTTTTGGTCTCAGATTTGAATTAAATGACCCTTTCCCGACCAATTGGACTCCCAGGTACTCAGAAAACGCAGCGAAAAGAGCGTGGGATCAACAGGAGAGAAATGACGAAGGAAAAAGCACCTGCTGAAAAATGTCGAAAACGCAGGTTCTCGTTTTTTGGCTCTAACTTTTGATTCGTTGATCGCAGCGTATTGGGACTGCGCCCAATCGATTATTCTCGCAAAATTACGTCGGAATAGTGCCAGAAAGAATTTATCGCAGCACTTTTCAAAATCGCGAAAATTTTCGCCAAAAACACAAAGGGGTTAGCCTTGCTTCTTCCTTATTTTTTGAGGCAAAAATTTTTGGTCTCAGATTCGATTCAAATCACCCTTTCCTGACCAATTGGACCCTCAGGAACTCAGAGAAAGAAGCGGAAAGAGCGTGGAAACAACAGGAGAGAAACGACGAAGGAAAAAGCACCAGCTGAAAGATGTCGAAAACACAGGTTCTCGTTTTTCGGCTCTAACTTTTGATTCGATGATCGCAGCGTATTGGGACTGCGCGTAATCGATTTCTCTCGCAAAATTACGTCGGAATAGTGCCAGAAAGAATTTATTGCAGCACTTTTCAAAATCGCGAAAATTTTCGCTAAAAATACAAAGGGGTTAGCCTTACTTTTTCTTCATTTTTTGAGGCAAAAATTTTTGGTCTCAGATTCGATTTAATGACCCTTTTCTGACCAATTGGACCCCCAGGAACTCAGAAAACGCAGCGAAATGAGCGTGGGATCAACAGGAGAGAAATGACGAAGGAAAAAGCACCTGCTGAAAAATGTCGAAAACACAGGTTCTCGTTTTTCGGCTCTCACTTTTGATGCGTCTATCCCAGCGTATTGGGACTGCGCCCAATCGATTTCCCTCGCAAAATTACGTCGGAATAGTGCTAGAAAAAATTTATTGCAGCACTTTTCAAAATCGCGAAAATTTTCGCCAAAAATACAAAGGGGTTAGCCTTACTTTTTCTTGATTTTTTGAGGCAAAAATTTTTGGTCTCAGATTTGAATTAAATGACCCTTTCCCGACCAATTGGACTCCCAGGAACTCAGAAAACGCAGCGAAAAGAGCGTGGGATCAACAGGAGAGAAATGACGAAGGAAAAAGCACCTGCTGAAAAATGTCGAAAACGCAGGTTCTCGTTTTTTGGCTCTAACTTTTGATGCGTTGATCGCAGCGTATTGGGACTGCGCTCAATCGATTTCTCTCGCAAAATTACGTCGGAATAGTGCCAGAAAGAATTTATCGCAGCACTTTTCAAAATCGCGAAAATTTTCGCCAAAAACACAAAGGGGTTAGCCTTACTTTTTCTTCATTTTTTGGGGCAAAAATTTTAGGCCTCAGATTCGATTTGAATGACCCTTTCCTGACCAATTAGACCCCCAGGAACTGAGAAAACGCAGCGAAAAGAGCGTGGGATCAACAGGAGAGAAATGACGAAGGAAAAAGCACCTGCTGAAAAATGTCGAAAACACAGGTTCTCGTTTTTCGGCTCTAACTTTTGATGCGTCTATCCCAGCGTATTGGGACTGCGCCCAATCGATTTCCCTCGCAAAATTACGTCGGAATAGTGCTAGAAAAAATTTATTGCAGCACTTTTCAAAATCGCGAAAATTTTCGCCGAAAATACAAAGGGGTTAGCCTTACTTTTTCTTGATTTTTTGAGGCAAAAATTTTTGGTCTCAGATTTGAATTAAATGACCCTTTCCCGACCAATTGGACTCCCAGGAACTCAGAAAACGCAGCGAAAAGAGCGTGGGATCAACAGGAGAGAAATGACGAAGGAAAAAGCACCAGCTGAAAGATGTCGAAAACACAGGTTCTCGTTTTTCGGCTCTAACTTTTGATTCGTTGATCGCAGCGTATTGGGACTGCGCCCAATCGATTTCCCTCGCAAAATTACGTCGGAATAGTGCTAGAAAAAATTTATTGCAGCACTTTTCAAAATCGCGAAAATTTTCGCCAAAAATACAAAGGGGTTAGCCTTACTTTTTCTTGATTTTTTGAGGCAAAAATTTTTGGTCTCAGATTCGATTCAAATGACCCTTTTCTGACCAATTGGACCCCCAGAAACTCAGAAAACGCAGCAAAAAGAGCGTGGGATCAACAGGAGAGAAATGACGAAGGAAAAAGCACCTGCTGAAAAATGTCGAAAACGCAGGTTTTCGTTTTTTGGCTCTAACTTTTGATTCGTTGATCGCAGCGTATTGGGACTGCGCCCAATCGATTTTTCTCGCAAAATTACGTCGGAATAGTGCCAGAAAGAATTTATCGCAGCACTTTTCAAAATCGCGAAAGTTTTCGCCAAAAATACAAAGGGGTTAGCCTTACTTTTTCTTCATTTTTTGAGGCAAAAATTTTTGGTCTCAGATTCGAATTAAATGACCCTTTCCCGACCAATTGGACTCCCAGGAACTCAGAAAACGCAGCGAAAAGAGCGTGGGATCAACAGGAGAGAAATGACGAAGGAAAAAGCACCTGCTGAAAAACGTCGAAAACACAGGTTCTCGTTTTTCGGCTCTAACTTTTGATGCGTTGATCGCAGCGTATTGGGACTGCGCCCAATCGATTTCTCTCGCAAAATTACGTCGGAATAGTGCCAGAAAGAATTTATTGCAGCACTTTTCAAAATCGCGAAAATTTTCGCCAAAAATACAAAGGGGTTAGCCGTACTTTTTCTTGATTTTTTGAGGCAAAAATTTTTGGTCTCAGATTCGATTCAAATCACCCTTTCCTGACCAATTGGACCCTCAGGAACTCAGAAAAAGAAGCGAAAAGAGCGTGGAAACAACAGGAGAGAAACGACGAAGGAAAAAGCACCAGCTGAAAGATGTCGAAAACACAGGTTCTCGTTTTTCGGCTCTAACTTTTGATTCGTTGATCGCAGCGTATTGGGACTGCGCCCAATCAATTTCTCTCGCAAAATTACGTCGGAATAGTGCCAGAAAGAATTTATCGCAGCACTTTTCAAAATCGCGAGAATTTTCGCCAAAAATACAAAGGGGTTAGCCTTACTTTTTCTTGATTTTTTGAGGCAAAAATTTTTGGTCTCAGATTCGAATTAAATGACCCTTTCCCGACCAATTGGACTCCCAGGAACTCAGAAAACGCAGCGAAAAGAGCGTGGGATCAACAGGAGAGAAATGACGAAGGAAAAAGCACCTGCTGAAAAATGTCGAAAACGCAGGTTCTCGTTTTTTGGCTCTAACTTTTGATTCGTTGATCGCAGCGTATTGGGACTGCGCCCAATCGATTTTTCTCGCAAAATTACGTCGGAATAGTGCCAGAAAGAATTTATCGCAGCACTTTTCAAAATCGCGAAAGTTTTCGCCAAAAATACAAAGGGGTTAGCCTTACTTTTTCTTCATTTTTTGAGGCAAAAATTTTTGGTCTCAGATTCGAATTAAATGACCCTTTCCCGACCAATTGGACTCCCAGGAACTCAGAAAACGCAGCGAAAAGAGCGTGGGATCAACAGGAGAGAAATGACGAAGGAAAAAGCACCTGCTGAAAAACGTCGAAAACACAGGTTCTCGTTTTTCGGCTCTAACTTTTGATGCGTTGATCGCAGCGTATTGGGACTGCGCCCAATCGATTTCTCTCGCAAAATTACGTCGGAATAGTGCCAGAAAGAGTTTATCGCAGCACTTTTCAAAATCGCGAAAATTTTCGCCAAAAACACAAAGGGGTTAGCCTTGCTTCTTCCTTATTTTTTGAGGCAAAAATTTTTGGTCTCAGATTCGATTCAAATCACCCTTTCCTGACCAATTGGACCCTCAGGAACTCAGAGAAAGAAGCGAAAAGAGCGTGGAAACAACAGGAGAGAAACGACGAAGGAAAAAGCACCAGCTGAAAGATGTCGAAAACACAGGTTCTCGTTTTTCGGCTCTAACTTTTGATTCGTTGATCGCAGCGTATTGGGACTGCGCGTAATCGATTTCTCTCGCAAAATTACGTCGGAATAGTGCCAGAAAGAATTTATTGCAGCACTTTTCAAAATCGCGAAAATTTTCGCTAAAAATACAAAGGGGTTAGCCTTACTTTTTCTTCATTTTTTGAGGCAAAAATTTTTGGTCTCAGATTCGATTTAATGACCCTTTTCTGACCAATTCGACCCCCAGGAACTCAGAAAACGCAGCGAAATGAGCGTGGGATCAACAGGAGAGAAATGACGAAGGAAAAAGCACCTGCTGAAAAATGTCGAAAACACAGGTTCTCGTTTTTCGGCTCTAACTTTTGATGCGTCTATCCCAGCGTATTGGGACTGCGCCCAATCGATTTCCCTCGCAAAATTACGTCGGAATAGTGCTAGAAAAAATTTATTGCAGCACTTTTCAAAATCGCGAAAATTTTCGCCAAAAATACAAAGGGGTTAGCCTGACTTTTTCTTGATTTTTTGAGGCAAAAATTTTTGGTCTCAGATTCGATTCAAATGACCCTTTTCTGACCAATTGGACCCCCAGAAACTCAGAAAACGCAGCAAAAAGAGCGTGGGATCAACAGGAGAGAAATGACGAAGGAAAAAGCACCTGCTGAAAAATGTCGAAAACGCAGGTTCTCGTTTTTTGGCTCTAACTTTTGATTCGTTGATCGCAGCGTATTGGGACTGCGCCCAATCGATTTCTCTCGCAAAATTACGTCGGAATAGTGCCAGAAAGAGTTTATCGCAGCACTTTTCAAAATCGCGAAAATTTTCGCCAAAAACACAAAGGGGTTAGCCTTGCTTCTTCCTTATTTTTTGGGGCAAAAATTTTTGGTCTCAGATTCGATTCAAATCACCCTTTCCTGACCAATTGGACCCTCAGGAACTCAGAGAAAGAAGCGAAAAGAGCGTGGAAACAACAGGAGAGAAACGACGAAGGAAAAAGCACCAGCTGAAAGATGTCGAAAACACAGGTTCTCGTTTTTCGGCTCTAACTTTTGATTCGTTGATCGCAGCGTATTGGGACTGCGCGTAATCGATTTCTCTCGCAAAATTACGTCGGAATAGTGCCAGAAAGAATTTATTGCAGCACTTTTCAAAATCGCGAAAATTTTCGCTAAAAATACAAAGGGGTTAGCCTTACTTTTTCTTCATTTTTTGAGGCAAAAATTTTTGGTCTCAGATTCGATTTAATGACCCTTTTCTGACCAATTCGACCCCCAGGAACTCAGAAAACGCAGCGAAATGAGCGTGGGATCAACAGGAGAGAAATGACGAAGGAAAAAGCACCTGCTGAAAAATGTCGAAAACACAGGTTCTCGTTTTTCGGCTCTAACTTTTGATGCGTCTATCCCAGCGTATTGGGACTGCGCCCAATCGATTTCCCTCGCAAAATTACGTCGGAATAGTGCTAGAAAAAATTTATTGCAGCACTTTTCAAAATCGCGAAAATTTTCGCCAAAAATACAAAGGGGTTAGCCTGACTTTTTCTTGATTTTTTGAGGCAAAAATTTTTGGTCTCAGATTCGATTCAAATGACCCTTTTCTGACCAATTGGACCCCCAGAACCTCAGAAAACGCAGCAAAAAGAGCGTGGGATCAACAGGAGAGAAATGACGAAGGAAAAAGCACCTGCTGAAAAATGTCGAAAACGCAGGTTCTCGTTTTTTGGCTCTAACTTTTGATTCGTTGATCGCAGCGTATTGGGACTGCGCCCAATCGATTTTTCTCGCAAAATTACGTCGGAATAGTGCCAGAAAGAATTTATCGCAGCACTTTTCAAAATCGCGAAAGTTTTCGCCAAAAATACAAAGGGGTTAGCCTTACTTTTTCTTCATTTTTTGAGGCAAAAATTTTTGGTCTCAGATTCGAATTAAATGACCCTTTCCCGACCAATTGGACTCCCAGGAACTCAGAAAACGCAGCGAAAAGAGCGTGGGATCAACAGGAGAGAAATGACGAAGGAAAAAGCACCTGCTGAAAAATGTCGAAAACGCAGGTTCTCGTTTTTTGGCTCTAACTTTTGATTCGTTGATCGCAGCGTATTGGGACTGCGCCCAATCGATTTTTCTCGCAAAATTACGTCGGAATAGTGCCAGAAAGAATTTATCGCAGCACTTTTCAAAATCGCGAAAGTTTTCGCCAAAAATACAAAGGGGTTAGCCTTACTTTTTCTTCATTTTTTGAGGCAAAAATTTTTGGTCTCAGATTCGAATTAAATGACCCTTTCCCGACCAATTGGACTCCCAGGAACTCAGAAAACGCAGCGAAAAGAGCGTGGGATCAACAGGAGAGAAATGACGAAGGAAAAAGCACCTGCTGAAAAACGTCGAAAACACAGGTTCTCGTTTTTCGGCTCTAACTTTTAATGCGTTGATCGCAGCGTATTGGGACTGCGCCCAATCGATTTCTCTCGCAAAATTACGTCGGAATAGTGCCAGAAAGAATTTATTGCAGCACTTTTCAAAATCGCGAAAATTTTCGCCAGAAATACAACGGGGTTAGCCTTACTTTTTCTTGATTTTTTGAGGCAAAAATTTTTGGTCTCAGATTCGATTCAAATCACCCTTTCCTGACCAATTGGACCCTCAGGAACTTAGAGAAAGAAGCGAAAAGAGCGTGGAAACAACAGGAGAGAAACGACGAAGGAAAAAGCACCAGCTGAAAGATGTCGAAAACACAGGTTCTCGTTTTTCGGCTCTAACTTTTGATTCGTTGATCGCAGCGTATTGGGACTGCGCCGAATCGATTTCTCTCGCAAAATTACGTCGGAATAGTGCCAGAAAGAATTTATTGCAGCACTTTTCAAAATCGCGAAAATTTTCGCCAAAAATACAAAGGGGTTAGCCTTACTTTTTCTTGATTTTTTGAGGCAAAAATTTTTGGTCTCAGATTCGATTCAAATGACCCTTTTCTGACCAATTGGACCCCCAGGAACTGAGAAAACGCAGCGAAAAGAGCGTGAGATCAACAGGAGAGAAATGACGGAGGAAAAAGCACCTGCTGAAAAATGTCGAAAACACAGGTTCTCGTTTTTCGGCTCTAACTTTTGATGCGTTGATCGCAGCGTATTGGGACTGCGCCCAATCGATTTCTCTCGCAAAATTACGTCGGAATAGTGCCAGCAAGAATTTATTGCAGCACTTTTCAAAATCGCGAAAATTTTCGCCAAAAATACAACGGGGTTAGCCTTACTTTTTCTTTATTTTTTGAGGCAAAAATTTTTGGTCTCAGATTCGAATTAAATGACCCTTTCCCGACCAATTGGACCCCCAGGAACTCAGAAAACGCAGCGAAAAGAGCGTGGGATCAACAGGAGAGAAATGACGAAGGAAAAAGCACCTGCTGAAAAACGTCGAATACACAGGTTCTCGTTTTTCGGCTCTAACTTTTGATGCGTTGATCGCAGCGTATTGGGACTGCGCCCAATCGATTTCTCTCGCAAAATTACGTCGGAATAGTGCCAGAAAGAATCTATTGCAGCACTTTTCAAAATCGCGAGAATTTCCGCCAAAAATTCAAAGGGGTTAGCCTTATTTTTTCTTCATTTTTTGGGGCAAAAATTTTAGGCCTCAGATTCGATTCAAATGACCCTTTTCTGACCAATTGGACCCCCAGGAACTCAGAAAACGCAGCAAAAAGAGCGTGGGATCAACAGGAGAGAAATGACGAAGGAAAAAGCACCTGCTGAAAAATGTCGAAAACACAGGTTCTCGTTTTTCGGCTCTAACTTTTGATGCGTTGATCGCAGCGTATTGGGACTGCACCCAATCGATTTCTCTCGCAAAATTACGTCGGAATAGTGCCAGAAAGAATTTATTCCAGCACTTTTCGAAATCGCGAAAATTTTCGCCAAAAACACAAAGGGGCCTTACTTTTTCTTCATTTTTTGAGGCAAAAATTTTTGGTCTCAGATTCGAATTAAATGACCCTTTCCCGACCAATTGGACCCCCAGGAACTCAGAAAACGCAGCGAAAAGAGCGTGGGATCAACAGGAGAGAAATGACGAAGGAAAAAGCACCTGCTGAAAAATGTCGAAAACACAGGTTCTCGTTTTTCGGCTCTAACTTTTGATGCGTTGATCGCAGCGTATTGGAACTGCGCCCAATCGATTTCTCTCGCAAAATTATTCCGGAATAGTGCCAGAAAGAATTTATCGCAGCACTTTTCAAAATCGCGAAAATTTTCGCCAAAAATACAAAGGGGTTAGCCTTACTTTTTCTTGATTTTCTGAGGCAAAAATTTTTGGTCTCAGATTCGATTCAAATGACCCTCTTCTGACCAATTGGACCCCCAGGAACTCAGAAAACGCAGCAAAAAGAGCGTGGGATCAACAGGAGAGAAATGACGAAGGAAAAAGCACCTGCTGAAAAATGTCGAAAACACAGGTTCTCGTTTTTCGGCTCTAACTTTTGATTCGTTGATCGCAGCGTATTGAGACTGCGCCCAATCGATTTTTCCCGCAAAATTACGTCGGAATAGCGCCAGAAAGAATTCATCGCAGCACTTTTCAAAATCGCGAAAATTTTCGCCAAAAATACAAAGGGGTTAGCCTTACTTTTTCTCCATTTTTTGGGGCAAAAATTTTAGGCTTCAGATTCGATTTAAATGACCCTTTCCTGACCAATTGGACCCCCAGGAACTGAGAAAACGCAGCGAAAAGAGCGTGGGATCATCAGGAGAGAAATGACGAAGGAAAAAGCACCTGCCGAAAAATGTCGAAAACACAGGTTCTCGTTTTTCAGCTATAACTTTTGATGCGTTGATCGCAGCGTATTGGGACTGCGCCTAATCGATTTCTCTCGCAAAATTACGTCGGAATAGTGCCAGAAAGAATTTATTGCAGCACTTTTCAAAATCGCGAAAATTTTCGCTAAAAATACAAAGGGGTTAGCCTTACTTTTTCTTCATTTTTTGAGGCAAAAATTTTTGGTCTCAGATTCGATTTAATGACCCTTTTCTGACCAATTGGACCCCCAGGAACTCAGAAAACGCAGCGAAATGAGCGTGGGATCAACAGGAGAGAAATGACGAAGGAAAAAGCACCTGCTGAAAAATGTCGAAAACACAGGTTCTCGTTTTTCGGCTCTAACTTTTGATGCGTCTATCCCAGCGTATTGGGACTGCGCTCAATCGATTTCCCTCGCAAAATTACGTCGGAATAGTGCCAGAAAGAATTTATTGCAGCACTTTTCAAAATCGCGAAAATTTTCGCCAAAAATACAAAGGGGTTAGCCTTACTTTTTCTTGATTTTTTGAGGCAAAAATTTTTGGTCTCAGATTCGGTTCAAATGACCCTGTTCTGACCAATTGGACCCCCAGGAACTCAGAAAACGCAGCAAAAAGAGCGTGGGATCAACAGGAGAGAAATGACGAAGGAAAAAGCACCTGCTGAAAAATGTCGAAAACACAGGTTCTCGTTTTTTGGCTCTAACTTTGGATGCGTTGATCGCAGCGTATTGGGACTGTGCCCAATCGATTTCTCTCGCAAAATTACGTCGGAATAGTGCCAGAAAGAATTTATTGCAGCACTTTTCAAAATCGCGAAAATTTTTGCCAAAAATACAAAGGGGTTAGCCTTACTTTTTCTTGATTTTTTGAGGCAAAAATTTTTGGTCTCAGATTCGATTCAAACGACCCTTTTCTGACCAATTGGACCCTCAGGAACTCAGAAAACGCAGCAAAAAGAGCGTGGGATCAACAGGAGAGAAATGACGAAGGAAAAAGCACCTGCTGAAAAATGTCGAAAACACAGGTTCTCGTTTTTCGGCTCGAACTTTTGATGCGTTGATCGCAGCGTATTGGAACTGCGCCCAATCGATTTCTCTCGCAAAATTACTTCGGAATAGTGCCAGAAAGAATTTATCGCAGCACTTTTCAAAATCGCGAAAATTTTCGCCAAAAATACAAAGGGGTTAGCCTTACTTTTTCTTGATTTTTTGAGGCAAAAATTTTTGGTCTCAGATTTGATTCAAATGACCCTTTTCTGACCAATTGGACCCCCAGGAACTCAGAAAACGCAGCAAAAAGAGCGTGGGATCAACAGGAGAGAAATGACGAAGGAAAAAGCACCTGCTGAAAAATGTCGAAAACACAGGTTCTCGTTTTTCGGCTCTAACTTTTGATTCGTTGATCGCAGCGTATTGAGACTGCGCCCAATCGATTTTTCCCGCAAAATTACGTCGGAATAGCGCCAGAAAGAATTCATCGCAGCACTTTTCAAAATCGCGAAAATTTTCGCCAAAAATACAAAGGGGTTAGCCTTACTTTTTCTTCATTTTTTGGGGCAAAAATTTTAGGCCTCAGATTCGATTCAAATGACCCTTTTTTGACCAATTGGACCCCCAGGAACTCAGAAAACGCAGCAAAAAGAGCGTGGGATCAACAGGAGAGAAATGACGAAGGAAAAAGCACCTGCTGAAAAATGTCGAAAACACAGGTTCTCGTTTTTCGGCTCTAACTTTTGATGCGTCTATCCCAGCGTATTGGGACTGCGCCCAATTGATTTCCCTCGCAAAATTACGTCGGAATAGTGCCAGAAAGAATTTATTGCAGCACTTTTCAAAATCGCGAAAATTTTCGCCAAAAATACAAAGGGGTTAGCCTTACTTTTTCTTCATTTTTTGAGGCAAAAATTTTTGGTCTCAGATTCGATTTAAATGACCCTTTACTGACCAATTGGACCCCCAGGAACTCAGAAAACGCAGCGAAAAGAGCGTGGGATCAACAGGAGAGAAACGGCGAAGGAAATTCTTCGTTTTTCTGCTGTAACTTTGGATGCGTCGATCGCAGCATATTGGGACTGCTCCCAATCGATTTATCTTGCAAAATTAGGTCGGAACAGGGCAGGAAAGAATTTGTTTCAGAACTCCACAAAATCACAATATAATTCATAAAGCCATTACAATTCTCCATATTATGCGCATAATATATCATGTACGTTCTTCACCGAATCTCCAGTGAACTCGTAAACTATACGTAGAGTGCGATACTCTTTGTAACATTCAAATGTAATTTTATCAATAAATTATTCTTCAGATTTTCAAACTATGTCATCTCTAAAATGCTGCAAATCAATCCCTCACCTATCCTTACCTCTGAATAATGTACCTATAAGTATAATTGGACTGAATAATCTCAGACTTGTATACAGACGAATGTGCTGAGACACAAAATCTATTCCTAATCCGATGTCAATCTAGAATACCATATAATTGTTGTTTTAATTATGTATATTCGCGTTATACAAAGGTCTGCGAACATTATATCTACGCAAGTACCAAAAATAAGCAGACAGAAAAAATCTCTCTGTAACGATAAAAGCGAGAGGTATTAAATTCTCTTTCAATATCACCAGTTGAATTTTACAATTTCGATATCTCGTATCTCATTCATTAATCATCTGACGTTAAAGTCTAGTAACCAAACCGCGTAATTTTCATCACGCTATTCGAAAATAAACGCCGACGCGCGAAACGTTCGTGTAGAATTCATTTGTCAATGATTGTAGGAATTGCGAGTTAGACTAGCTTCACCGGTAATATGCGTTGATTTGCCAAAGATCCGGCAAACTATCGAAAGTTGCGCCATCTGTTAACAAACTCGGGAAGTACAATGAGCGCTTACACACTTGCAAATTTGCAAAAAGTAAGTGGCAAAACTATCATCCCGCTACGCCAGCGTCGGCACGATGTAAATGCAATATACGTATACATTTATATGTAGAGTCAATCGCGTATTACCAAATTCAATAGAATCAATCCTTATGTATAATTATCACCATAATTAACAATGAATACTACATTTCACGCAAGCGCATACCAAGGCTCACTCAGTAAGAATACACATGCATACATGCTTGCGTACATATATAGGTATACCATGTGCCCCCCCCTCCCCCCGCCATTTGGCCTATAAAGAAGTCAGATAGAAATTTTTATAGTGCAAAAATGGTTTGGGGTAGCGAGTCTCGGTGAACAACGCGTTACGGTGTTAAAAGTTTTTGTATCAAACAGTGAGGGCAAAGTAACTGTACCGACTCTCGGTTGAACTTTTTGTTATTACTGTACTTGAATCTTAGTACAGTGCGGGTGATATTGTATATTTTTTTTAATTGGAAACAATAATTAATTAGCGCATGACAACGCGGGGTTCAGCGGTATTTTCATTTCACGCCATCGTCATCATCATCATCATCGTCGTCGTTAGCGATGACGGCGACGACGGCGTTGTCTTTTCCATTTTTGTAGCCAACTCTGTTTTTTTCTCATTCACCGTATTATCATTATCCAAAAAACATGGCTGTTCGTTTCGCCACTATTCTCCCTTGATGTAATTCTTATTGTTGCTGCTGCTGCACGATCATCATTCTCTAATTGATATTCAAGTATTAAACATTTAATCATCTGCCGAATACGCGCTTTCGAATATTGCGAACGTTCGTATTCGTACTTGTGTGTTTATAATCTATAACCTATCAGCTCCAACTTTTGAGCCTGACACGATATTTCTGTCTGCCTGGATAAACCAGATCTTATAGTTTTTCATTCTCGCGTTAAAACAAACGAAACACATTCGTTATTAAATTTTTAAATGTAGACCTAATACCACTGACATCGTTATTTATTTATCAATCTTTGAAAACCTGAACACCGGATCAATAAATAAAATTGTTTATTACTAAATAGACTTCAAGTTATCAAGTGACAATGGATCAGGATATTTAATCAATCGACCGAAAACATGTCGCATGTTTCTTACTCGAAATTGATATCTTTAAATTATCCAAAACTTTGTCCCAAGCCTACGCCGCAACAGACACTTGCTGAGGTTAGTTATTTAATATACATACAATAATTGTTATTTGCTCTATTTCACACAATACTTTTTAAATTATATACACGTCTCCATTCATTTATCAATGAATAATACTATAATATACTATACTAATACTATCTCACCTTTACCATCAACTTCCCATTTGACAGTAAAACTTCATATTTTGTTTCAAGCAAGAATAGTGCCCTCACCTTATATTCAATTTCCACCCACAACAGGTCCTTCAATCCGAACCAGTCAAGCGACTGCTGAGCCAGCCAAATATTGTGATAGAAACAATTCCGAAAGTCCAAACGACTCCCAAATCTAATGTATCCAACAACAATGTCCATTTACCGGTTGATAAGAAGAATGGGCCGAGCAAGGTGGCGCAGAGCAAAGGCATCGGGTCTGAAATATCAGTAATGACAGTGGAAACGGAAAGCAAAGATAAATCTAGGCTGCTACCTGCTAAGGGGGATGGAAAGTCTGAAATAGCCCTGATGGTCGTCAAGCCTGAGCAAAAACAATGTGGTCATCACGGCCCATGCGAAAATATCGTTTGCGACGTTTCCGTGCTACAGTACGTTGACCAGGGTGGAGTTCTACCAATGCTAGCTGTGGGGATAGAGGAGAACGAGATCAATGCCCCGGTTGAAAAGCATTGCAAAAATCCGCTGTGCGATGCATTGAGCATAGATCATGACCGATGTCGGCGGGCGTTGATTAAACTCTACCGTTGCGATTTGATGAGTGCTTGCGACATTTGCGGCGTTGTATTCAAGACACGGAGGTCTAGGATGAGTCACAAAAGCTGCATCAGGAAGGAGGTCTATAGGCACAATCAAACAGACGGTGCTCAGATACTTAGGGAAAAAATGAGGGAGCGAGAACTGCAGATGATCGAGGCAGCCAAGACCAAGAAAAAAGAACACTTGGACCCGGCCACTGAGTACAAAAAGACTATGGAGTCCCTGAGGAATAACAAGGAGCTGATCATCATCCCAAAAACCATTCCCCAGCATCAGCCAATTGTCACAATAAAAACACTGTCCCCGGGCAACCAGCCGAGCGTTGTACAAAGTACTAACTCCCGAGAAGTCTTTGGAAAACTTTTGCCCTCCATTCCGATTGTTTTCCCACCACAGAATACAATCGTCGGCAAAAGACCGGGTTCTGAGACCAACGAAGGACCAGCCGTGAAGCAACCCAAGATAACAAATGTGTTTTGCACTCCACCTCAACACGCAAGGCTTGGTCAACAGTACATTAAAGTTTCCTCGGTCACGCAATCCAACATCGTTCAGCCCATGTCTCTCAATGATTGGTTCGCTTCTCAGGCAAATATCGTAACCTCGAGCCAAAATACAGCTCTCAAACCTTACCTGACCCCCATCAGAGTCGTCCCTATCACCAGCCTGAAGTCAGCCCCTTCGCTTCGGCATCAAACTCACGGTATTCCTGCGTTTTGCTTGGTACCGGACAATCTTCCCAAACCTGTACCTGTCTCAAAACTGCAGGCCATTCAGCCAGCTCCGATAGCTCCTAGCCCGCCAAGGTCTGTTGCACAAAATAATGAAACAGAGAATGTGGAGCAGCAGAATTCACAGACAGCAAAAAGTGCGACGAACACAAGAAGGAAATCTCAAGCTCGTAGGAAGTCTGAGGAGAAAAATTCAAAGGTTTTCAAATGTCCTTATTGTTTCAAGGGTTTCAGCACGGATTGGTATTTCAAAATGCACGTAGCTGGGCACACGGGAGAAATGTTATTCACTTGCAAAACGTGTGAAAAACCATTTAGCAATAGATATGATATGAAAAAACATATGCTCAATGAGCACAATGATGGCGAATGCAGATGCGAGATTTGTGGACAGATATCTATATGCAAATCGGCACTTGAGATTCACATTCGGTCCCACACCGGTGAAAGACCCTTCCACTGTACAGAGTGTGATCTGTCTTACAGATCGAGCACTGACCTTAAAACGCATCAACGAAAGCGACACAACTCTACGGACTGCCCATACTGCCATATTCATCTTGTAAAGGCAGATCTTCAGGCACACTTGGTGTCGTGTCATCAGATGACGGAAAAAGAAGCATTGCATGAAATTCTGCAAGGACAGGAACAGGCAGTGAATGGAAATGAATCGTCCGAAATTGAGGTGTCAGATTGTGAGTCAATGGCAAATGGAATCCTGATGAGAATTAAAGAGGAGCTCATAGAGGAGGCAGCAGCTGTGAATGAAACTACGAAGTTTCAGAGTAGTCGTAATGGTTCAGATTCAAACAAGAGGAAAAAACAGATTGCAAATAAACCTGCCCATACGAAGTCTAAAGGAAACGGTGTGCACAATGCAGAGGGAAACCAGAATGTATGCAATTTGAAGGAAACTGAAACTAAGCCTATCGTTGTCAGGAGGAGCACTAGGAGATCGAACTCTAATTTTCAATGTACCATTTGCAAAGAAAATTTCGATAGCTCCACACTGCTTGATGATCATGTAGCTAATGAACCCAAAGAAACTGTGGAATGCCTCGCATGCAAGAGCTTGTTTCACAGCCAGACTGATTATGATAAACATGGCAATAGCTGTGGCAAAAGTTCCTGCAAACAGTCGTGTAAGTATCATAACGAGTGATTTGTGTAGAATACAGAGTTTAAATGTGTAGAAAAAAATTTAAAAAGAAAATTTTAAAAAAAACTCAAAAAATCGTACCTTTGTTTGATTATAGAAAAAAGCAGTTGAGTGAATTTGAACAGCAATGATCTAACGATAATTTGCCCTCCTGCAGCTTGCCTGAAAAATTCAACAACTGGACCGCTGAGACCATTCCAGTGTGAGATCTGCCTGAAAGTATTTAAAAATGATGGAAAACTCCGTATTCACATGAATCTGAGTCCGCAAAATTTCATAACGTGCGTTAGATGCGGCAAGAAATTTCACACTAATCGCGAGTACAGATTGCACATGCACAATAATTGTGTTGAATTAATTAAGTGCCGTAAGTGTAACCGACAATTTTCAAACAAAAGAACACTTGATAACCACATTTGCTGAATTCAGAAGGATGAGGGGTACACTGGATTCTTATGAAAAAAAATCATTATTGATTTGTATGTTTTTTGTAGTTCTCTCGTTATATTTCGTTGCTAATAAGTAGGCCATTATACACTAAGTTATTACTTTAGCTAATATAATTTTCTGCATTGCATTGAAACTTTTCTTTGTACTTCCCTTTCTTTTTTTTTTGACTGCTTACCGCACATTACGAAAGTAATAAGGTGTGTGTAGAATGATTCTATATTATCTTAAACAAGGATATCCTCAAACGAATTCATATAATTGCAAATGTAAAATTTTAAGATAAGAGGAAAAAAAATTAAGGTATTTACCGAGTATTCTGCACACTATTGTCAAATTTTAATTAAAAACTATCTGAGGGTAAGATTTTATGGTATTTCTGACAAAGGAAGCTATATTTGCTTCTTTATTTTATATACAATGTATAAAGTATGCACGCATTTATTTTTATGATTATACCTATTATTATTCTTGTAAGTCAGACCTTTGTTCCTGCTTCGAAGACTGATGAGCACTTACGACAGCAAAAATCCTCAGCTCATCGCAGATAGTATTATTAAAATTTTAGTTCCAAAACGGTTTCATTAAATCGGAATTATTCACTCTAATAAAAACATCAGTAAAAAGATTGATTTTATGAACATAGCAAATGTATTTTGACATTTTTAAAATAGAATTTGTATAATTTTTTTTTTATTCACTTCACCTGAATAACTCATTATAAGAATAATTGATTTAATCCAGTATGTCTCTGTACTGTGCAGTACGAATCTCAAATTGGCAAACTAACCCCTTGTACGATATTTTCGTATTTTTATAAAATCCAGTTATACATGTAACAGCGAAATGCCTACCATAATTAATTATATGCCATTGCACCATTTTTTTCCAGATTATATTTTGTGCACAATATATTTAATAATCAGCTTAGCTGTATTGAATGTTCACTTTCTCGTTGTTCCGAGCTAAGAGATGTGAGAAAATTGTGCTGCTTGGAATCCTGTTTTTTTTTTTTTTTGTTTTATTTTATACTTGTATTTGAACATAAACGTTTGAATTCTTTTAGTCTTCATGATTTTTCTCCAAAATTATTGTCACTCCTAACTTATCATTCAATCATTTACAACTATGTGTACACTGTAAAATAAGTGAAAAATTAAATGTTAAATACGGCGTTACAAATACAAAATGTTTTTATTCTTTCTTCTTCTCTTAAATACATTCTTCCATCCGATTCTTTTTAATAATTATATTCTATCCAACGCCTCTAGCATTATGACACTGTTTCCTCGAATGACCTGAAATAACAAAAATGATATTGTCGTCAATACTTCGTGCGGATATAAAAAATGATTTGCATCTTTCCTCAAGCAATTGCTTCAGATTTTTTAAATTCTTACCACCATTCCAATGTTATTCTTCGTTCCGTCTTTGCATTCTTCGACTGTTTCGTCAATGACCATGTTCATGAACGGATCAAATCCTCGCAGGATGCCAATCACGTGTCTCCCGCCATTCAGTTTTACTGCCAATTGAAAGTATCGTTAATAAAATACATCAAATACCATTCCTCTCAATTTTCTAGAAGAGGGTTTCGTGCGCAACATGATATTTGGCAATATCAAATATTTATAACCTTCCAAAGCTAGGTTCAATGAACGTTGAAAAAATAAATGAATATCCCAAACCAAGTCAATATTATTTGATACTAATTTAATCCTCTGAACTTACGGGATAACTTTTTGTCCATGTATCTGAAAAATATAATGAAAAATTAGTATATATGGGCAATAAATGTACCGGTAGGTGAAGTCTAACCTTAAATTTAGCAACGTAACCTAAAAATTCTTGGCAAAGAACTGCGGTTATTCGGCGTCGGTTTGACACGCAAGTTTATCACTTACTTTTTCAATTCTGGGGGATGTGCTTTGCTCATTTTTAATAGATGTGTTGAATTTTAATTGAAAAATCGGGGCAGTTTGATGCTCACACTGTCCAACGATGAGATTACGAACAACGTAAAGCGACGTGAGACGCTTTTACAAATTTGAACATCTAAGGTGTGTTACTGCGCAGCCATCTCCACGAACAAATCGTATTAAGAACCGACCGTATGAAGGCCATCTTGGATTTTCAATTGATCCCATTCAATACCATCTAGCGCACAATTTAACAAGTAGGAATCTCCACTTGTACTTATAAGTTACGTCATATAATTTCAAGATGGCTTCTATGGTCGGCGCAGAACGGGACGAAATAGAGTCCACCGGTGGAACACGCTTTATTATCTTACACTATAGGATGCTTCCATCGTAAGGTCCACGAAGCATGTAATACCATTTGTGGTAAGGTCAGAGTCAGGTTAGGTTAAAATTACAGCCAAACGAGAAACGAGATTTGAGAGGAAGAAAGTAATTTCTCCTGAAACCTCGTTTCTCATTGGCTCATAATTTGAACCTAACCCGACTCCAACCCTTCGATGGAAACATGACCAAACAGTAATAGCCAGTTGTATTAAAAATGGAGACCCAAACAGTAAACACGAGAAGAAAAGTGTTAAATCATGTAGTTTGCAGTATTTTAGTCGAAAATGGTTTTGAAACGTGTGAAAGACAGGCGCTGGAAACCCTCACCGAAATGTTGCAGGCTTGTAAGTGAATTTAAGACTTCTTGAACGCTGTTAAACGAGTTTACCCTATAAACTAAAAAAGAATGCTTACCCGTAATTATGAACATTGTAGTTATCGTCGAGGTCGGAGATTCGGCGAAAAATTACTGCGAGCTGTCTGGGCGGACCGAGCCTCTGATAGCCGATGTTATTCTGGCCCTAATTAACATGGGAATCAAATTAGAAGGGATGGAGACGTATGGTAAACGTCTAAACAGGACTGTTCTGCCCCAACTTCAACAACAGATACAGGCCAAACAGCTCAATATTTTACAAGCTGGAGTAAAGCAAAATCATCCGTCGCACATACCTAATCATCTGCCACCATTTCCTGATCCTCACGCCTACATCAGGACGCCGGTGAGTCATAACTTCCATCAACTACTCATCATTTTGGCAGCACATTAGTGTAACTATCGACAAATGGTGTTCAGACACATAAACAACCTGTGACGGAATATGAAGCTATCAGGGAAAAGGCTGCATCACAAAAACGGGACATTGAACGAGCCTTGACAAGATTTATTGCCAAAACAGGGGACACGCATAGTCTGTTCTTGACCGAAGACAACACCATGTTTCCCTGTAAGTGGTAGAATTAATTGAGTTTGGAAATTTTCAAAAGTAATATCTTATATTCTAAAATTATTGTTTTATTTATTAATGGATTTTCTCAACTTCTCTCAAGTGATAGCATGCAAGCCACAATTTCCCAGCTATTTGTCAGCACTTCTACCACAGGATCAAGTTTTTGAGCCTGATCAAGAGTTCCAGTTTGAACCGAGTCCGGTTCAAAAAAAGAAGAAGGCACCGCCTGTAGAAGACAAAGAAGAAGGTTTGTTCATAATCTATAGAGACAATGAGTCAGAAAAATGGTGAATCTTGTACTGATGATGTTTCAATTTTCAGCCCAAGCACAAGCAGATGGGACAGAGCAAAGTGGAGAGGCATTAGCCCAACAAGATGTGATAGACAATCCTTATTTGAGGCCAGGCAAACTGCCAAAGAATAAAATAACTGGTACGAATCCGACTGGTCCTGGAAAAAGAGAAGCGACAGACGTATGACTAAAGATTTAGGTATTATTTTGATATTTGGTTTTTAAGCACGGAACTTACTAACTGACAATTACTTTATTATTACTGATGCACAGAGGAAGATATTGTATATTTATATATAGTAAATTAAGTTATCATAAAATTAATAAATATATTTAAAAAAAAATAACAATCCGACTTTAGTTACTCAAGTTGTTATTATTGTTATCATAAATTGTGTAAATTTGCTGTGAGTCATTTTTTAATATAAAGGTCTACTGATTTATGTTGAGTACAATATTAATATATCTGTAGATATCCATAAAATTGCACAGCTCACTAGCACCGATATACATACAATAAGAAGGCAGCGTTTAAGGATTGATAAACATCACAACTATTTAAAGGGACCCTAGGTATTGCACGAGACATTATAAAAATAGATTATACAATATCGCATAGACGTACATATAACGATTACCGATTACATATGCACCCTACATTGCGAAGCTATTCATAGCTTAATTGGAAGCCTAACTAATTGCTTTTATTATAGATAATAATGACATGAGACCTTCATTGATTCTGTGAAAAAATATTAATGCCATGACAGTGCGATGATTTGATAACTGCAATTTAGTATATCAAATATGCAAAAAATTTTTTAACAAGCCTTTGTGAAATATGAACTATGCGTTCTTTGTTCAATGGATGAAGATCGATTATAAAATATTTACTTTCACTTATATTCTATGTAACAAACATGATTGGATTCGTCTAGACTCCTATAAAATGATAGACCAGGCATTGATTCATAAAGTTTACTGTAATACCCTGTTTCTAATTTCTAATTTCCATTTATTTTGCTCTTTCTTGAAAGGCATTTGATTGTAGAAAATCACGCAACTACACGCGATTGTCGGACAAAATTTATTTTAATTTGCAGACAAAATTAGGTGTAACGAACACAACGACCGATCCAAAATTCAACACATTCTAAGTTCAGTCAAGTTCTTTCACCACAAGTAAAAAATTATCTATAGTTTGATGATGCAGTGTGATAAACTATTGCAGCAAGCTGAATATCCATATGTGTCTAATATCAGATTAGTACTTGATAAAAATATTTCAGCAAATTGTTGGCTTTCTTTTTAATTTTTTTCATTCTCTAATTTAGCCATTGAGCACTATTGAAATCGCGAAAATATAAAAGTAATAATCAATATGTTTTACTACATTCGACATCCAATCGCACAGTTTCACTTTACGTGTATTTCTTTATAGGTATGTCGCATAAATACAGTATCTCTTTTCGTACACGTCGATACTTTATTAAATGTATCGTTACTTACGAAATAAGTAACGCTTTTGAATAAATGATTTTTCAATCCTCGGATCGCGTTAAAGATTTCAGTGGTTGGTTCGAGAGTTCAACATGTAGTATCTGGTTTCTTTTATGCAATTCACATAAGGCAATGAGCAATACATATATGGAATATACCTATATGTATAGCATTTGTCATATTGCTTTGATCCTGTTGTATTAATCTACGTATGTCTATGAAAACCCACTATGCTCAACAAGTCGAATACGACATTCTTCCGAACGTTCAGTACTGGTACCAAGGTTGACGGCGTACCCAGCGTAGTTTCATGCCAGATGCAGTACGGATTTTGATGCTGGCGCATTCTGCGGCACGAACTGTTTCCTTAACACTTTGCATAAGATTCTGAGCATTTCCGACCAACATATCTGTGGCTTCTTGATCTTCTTCGGTACCTGGATGCAAGCACATAATTGTTAGAAAGACTGTGATCGACGAATACGTGTTTAGAACACCGAGAAAAAATTGACTGCAAAAACTCTCCTTACACACCATACAACGTGATCTTAGAAACCTAGCTACCCAAGTTTCGCAATTCTATGAGTTGGGGTGAAAAATTGACCACGAAATTTGAAACTTTAGGCTCTACAATTAAGGTCGTGAAAAAAGTACTAAATCTAGATAAAAAATTGGATAAACACAGACATGCCTGAGAAATTCAGTGACAACGCACAATGCTACGACTATAGAGCTAAGTTACATGACAGGCCTACTTTTCACGTGGAATAGAGCAAACTTACTGCGCCCAATCATTTCGTCTGCGCCAATAGAGAGTGATACGGTATGTGTATCACCAGCACACCGTGCATAATTCAAACCAGAAATCAGAAAATGATTAGTTGAGAGAGTTCCCAAATGCTATGAAATTAATAACGCAATGCCACAGTAGCATCTATAAATATTAGAAATTATAACAGTCCTTTTTTCAACCGCTGTTACAGTTACTATGCAAGAATAAACATCGTCTGCCTAGATATACATATCACTCTTGAATCGTCACACCTTTACAAGCGTAATTCAACTCTGTGGACAGACTAAGCAAGAAGCTACGACATTAGAAACTTGACAATGCCCTTTTAGGTAGATTTAAAATCAATCGAGTACAGATATTTTGAGTATGCATATTTGCGAAAAATTAATAAAATATTTTAAATGCGATATATTACTGTATGAATAGAAACAATTATAAATACGATCGTACATTAGAGTGTGAAAATCGATTATGCACATGCCTGTTGAGATTTAATTGAATAACTCAACGTAGAATACAACAATCATTCGAAAATGTAAACTTTCATGCAAACACATCTGTGAAGCAAACACGATTTTATGTACAGCTGTTTTACCATGTAGTATTAATTCCTTCCAGCTGGGAAGCATTTCTATACACAAAGAAATCATCTTTACAGTTAAATTGTTAATTAGTATGCTGTATTTACAGAAGCAGTCGTTTCAAGAAAATAAAATTGTTAAACAATATTCCCTCAACACGCACATTGATTTTAGAAAATTAATATTGAAAAGAGTTAGGAGAACTGATGATTTACCTCACAATCTTATTTAGTTAACAAATTATAAATAAATCAACTTTCTCAAACTTCTAGCAAAGCTTTCTCAGCCTATAAATTCTAATAGTTAAAACATGAATTATTTTGTTTGATTACGAGTTTGTTAAGCTTAAAATATCTTGAATTAATATTTTCAACAATATTAGCACTTCTTCACAGCGATCATAATAAGCCCATGCAGCTTATTAATATTGATTTAAAGCTGAATAATTGTGTATGACTGAAATGCGCAATTATTAGTAACAACGCAATTTTCTGTGTCTAGTTTTCACCAACTTTTGTAAATATTCAACAAAATAGTCGAAGCGAGAGAATTTAAAATAATTTAATAGCAGATTGACAAATACCTTGTGCTCCCAGCATAGTAGCTTTCACTGTTGACAAAATCTTCAGTTGTGTACCAATAGTCGGTATGCGTTCGCAGACTTGTAGAAGATTCTATAGCAAAAATACATTACCGTTATTGCGATTTTAAAAATTCTCATCTAACCGAATGCAGAATCACTCAAATTATTTCAAACTAGATAGAATCTAAAATTCGACTCACCGTACGAATACGTTTGTCTGTACATTCCCGGGCTAGTTCCTTAGCGAGACGCGTCACCTCCTGTGACGCTTCTGCGATCGCTTTAGCACAGGCAATCAAATCTCTCTTATTGCCTCCCTCGCCCCTGACCAAGCCAGACAATCTGCCCATCAGGACAGCCATTTTCTTCGCAGCAGCTATAATGTCATTATCCTTGCTCGACCACTGACGTACTTCTTGATGCAGACCATGAGCAGCCATCTATAGAACCAGAAGTGATGATAATGAATTTGAAAGTTAGAAAAATCGCAATAAATATTGACATAATAGGCACGTAATCCTGACTGACCATTATGGGCTGGTTTGGCTGCGGCGCGTGCATGAACATCTCATCTTCATCATCTGTCTCTGGTGGCGGCGGTCTTGGTGGTGGCAGTTCACCTCCAGGTAGAGGAGGACGAGGCGGAGCCATGTCTGCGTTCAATAAAATTTCAATTAGTAACATAGGGTGCAATGTTAAACTGAGAGGCGGAAGCAAATATAACTTTTTTTTTTCTGGAGAAATATTGATTTCTAAATCAACATTACAGCAAGATAAATGATGGAAACATAACAGACATTCATTGTGATGAAAGCCTTACCACTGTCAGCGTCATATTGACAGTAATCTTGAAATCCTGATAGCGTGAAAAACGTCAAAGCGATATGTTTGTAATTTAAGTAAAAAAGCAATCACATATAAATATGGAATGATTTTGGTTCATGCAAAACCGGTGTACCCAAGATGCACAATTAGTTACGGACGATGAAGTTTCGGTCCAAAATCAACCTGTGTGTAAACCTATATTCAGTATGCAAACATACTCAAACTGAAAGTGGAAAGGTAGCAAATATCACTTATGGTATCAAAAACTAGCAGTTACCATAAGCATGGGATACAAATGCCAGCATCCCCCTTGGATCATAAATATACACATACACTCATCTCTATCATGACGATAATCCCACGTGCATATTCTGGATGTTTGAATGACCTGATTTAGGATAACAAGGCAGAACGAAAAAAAAAAAATGACGAAAACTCGGAAGTATTTCAATAATGAAAATAAAGGTCTAGAGTTCTGGAAGATAAATGCAAATCCGTTTCGAATGATCCAATTCGTGATTCCTGGTCTTGTTAGTCATTCGATAGAACAGCGGAGACAAGAGATGACGATAATACTGCAGGCATGAAAACACGATGCAACGTTCAATTTAAATTCTATACATTTTACTTTACTTCAGATTACCTCGGGCTCGCATTGACTGTTCTAATTCATCCTCAGAAGCCAGCTCTTGGTACAGGAGATCAGGGTTATCTCCTGATAATGAAATACAAATGAATTTGATGAACGACAAATTTTTCACTTCTGAACTCACTCAACTTTGAAGATAAATTTACAGAAAATCTACATTTTGAATTGAAAAACCACAAGCAATGGATGTAACAATCCTTAGTCTCCTTAATTTGCAACGTTTTATTTTTCAAAGTACCTCCGCGAGCCCATTTTGGCAAAGGACTGACAGAACGCCCCTGTGGTTTATTGGCGGTCAAAGTTGGACTTGTGACGCGCAAGCTGCTCGGCGATGGTTGGTTTCGTAAAGGCTGCCCAACTAATTGTAAATGAGAATACGTGTATAGAAAGAAAGGAAAATAGAAAGAATGGAACAAAGTATAGAAAAAGCTGAAATCATACGTAAGTAGATATAAAATATACTCAACTAGAACCAAAAGAAGCAAATGTTTTCATAAGATTCATAAAAAAAACTTTTAAACACCTTTGTTGCGACATTAAATACGATAAAATAAAAACACTAATACATTTTAAAAAGGGAAACGAACATCTACTGACAGATACGATGAGAAAAAAAATTGACTGCAGGCTTTTCAGTCGCAAATATACCTACATTATGAACTTTGATGTAATTTGAAAAAGAAAAGAACATTAAAAAAACATGCGTAATTTACTGATTGTTGTCGTTAAGTATGTACCTTTATCTGTGAAGTAACTGTACTGTTGACCTGGCATTTGTTCCTCTGTAAATAAAAAAAAACCAGACGACCAAATTTAACTAATGTAACATTAAACTTGATTTTAATCGTCTGCAGTGATGAAAATCTTTTTGTTCCTGAAATATTTCTTAATATCCTTGAGGACTTTGACGTAAAACGTCGCACAGCAGAACTATCGCGCCTGATTAATGATAAGCCAGACCTTTTTTTAACATAATCTTTTCAGTGTTTCTATAATCAAATTCAAGATTACGAAGACGGTAATAAACGCCAGATTTTTAGCAATTACAAGCTGTAAGCCCCAGATTGTACATTGTTATTAGTTTTAGTAACTACCTTGAGAGTCATGAGTATAATTTTGCAGAGAAAGTTGACTCGTACCAAATGCTGTTGAGCGGATAAAACTATCACTCTTCTCCTCTTTAAAAATATTCCCAATTTTTCCATCTATTTTGTGTTAATGGTTTTCGATTATTGAATTATTAGTCTACACTATTATAGTGGTCTAAACAAAAAGGTTCTATACTATGGCACTATTTTGTTAACGACTAATTAGTTTGAAAGCTACGATTATTAAATTTCGTATTACTTGTTTCACCATGTAACAGATAACGTTATATTCGAGTGTTATAACTCAAGTATACAATTGAAAACACTAGGAATTCATGGGTCTGGAAAGTCTAATGACGAAATTTGGTGAAAAGAAGTCAAGGGATCACCGAAACAGTGATGTAACGTGAAAGAAAAAAATGATGAGGATATTTAGGTTCGATCTAGACCTACGTTTTTTCACTTACCATTGTTGATTCGCAGTTGAGACATATCTGGCGGTGGTGGCAGATCTGGATTGACGGTAATAGCCTTGCGAACTTGACCAACGTTGGAAAGAAGCTGAAATGACATAATCGCTCATTATTTCATTTGGTTAGGTACTATACCATCTCTTCAACCGTCTTCTGTGCTCGTTTTCTAATTTCCTTAAATTTAATATACCAATTCAACAATTTTTACTTTACTTACAGCTCTGTTGCTTTCCCTCCAGCGAGAGACAGCCGGTCCATCGTTAGTGTTGATAGCCACTGCCTTTGCATCCTGAACCATGGGAGCCACACCTGTTATTAAGAATTGACATTATTAGTTCCAACTTATTTTTAGCTGCAAGCTGCTTATTGGGTAGTGTATACGTTTCTGATTAGTCTTAAACCTGATTTCACAGAAGAGGATCGTTTCGATTTTAATTGTTTATCATTAGTTGCTTTTCTGTGATACTTGGTGTTACTGTGTCCCATGATCGTCGATAACTGTATAAAAATTCAAACATCTATCTCGAGGGTCTCGACGGCATGGCAAAAAACTTCAGCAGTTTCTTAACTCAATAGAGATCAATTATCAAACCAATTACGCCTATATTCGTTTTTGTCAATTAGCCCCAGAATTATTTTAGCACTAATTGGAGCAGGAAGTACACGTCTTTCAAAGTTTCCAAAACACATTGTCCTATTTAACAAATGAAGATAATAAAAAAAGAGACGAATTGCTGTTAGTTTTCAGGAAAAATACAAAAAATAAACCTCAACTAAATGCACAAAAAAAAATCCTCTGATCTTCGATCTCGTCTACCAGAGTAATCAACTCCAAAATGATCAAACGCAAACAGTAAAAAATCAACACGTAAATCGTCACTTCAAAATTTTACTTACTATTTTGAAGACCGTCAGCAGCAAGATTTACCCGCTGAATAAACGCAGGATCTTCGCTATTATCGCTCTCCTGTTTCGCAACGAGTATAACTCGGTTCGCAAGCCTCGCAATGGCCGCCGTGTTGTCCACCATTTTCTGCGGATGATTCTTACTGATGGCATCGTCACAGAGGAACGAATGTTTTTGTATTTGCTCCTCGGAGGTACGAATAAAGTCTCCGCTGTCTGTAGCCTCGTCGCAGAGAGCCCTCGCCCGCTGGATCGTCTCCGCGTACTGTTGACGTAGGTTTTCAAAATGTTCATCAGCCGCCTTACTCTCCGGATAGGTCATTCGAATTCTACCGGCATTAACCAGTTGCGGCGTCAATGATTCCACCTGAGAAGCGCTAACCGCCAGTGCCTCAGCCAATTTTTTGTTACCACCGCTTCCTGTTCAGATCAAAAATCAACTCGGCGATATTTTCGATACTTTTTATTTGGAATACAAATTGTATCAGCCACGTATAAAGATAGTTATCCTTACCTCCTGCAGCGACCATCCTTGCTGTTTTAGCAGCTCTGTTCGAAAACGTCTGAAGAGCATGAGCTTTGTCGTTGAAGTTTTGCTCTCGTCCAGGAGTTCCTTCAAGCGAGAGAACCGCATCGGTGAACTGTTTCAGTGGTGTAGAAATATCGATAAAGTCCTCTACGACCCTGGACACAACTGCTTGCTGAATACGGTTCTTAAGCTCATACAATTTCTGGGATAACTGGCGAGCGGTATCCTGAGCTCGTGGTGTGTTTCCTTGACCGTGTGCACAGAGATCGCCGAGTTGACGAGACAAGTTGTCAACCTCATCGCAGAGATTCAGTATCTCCGCCTTATGAATCCCGGGCAAGCCTTCGGCCACCTAAAGGTAAGAAAATCAATTTTTCTGATCCGACACTGAGGAATCAAAGAAGGGAAGAGTGGTAAAACTTGCACTTACGTCAGCAATATTTTGTTGATTCTATCCATATGTAGCATTAAAATCGTATACCAAAATTTTTGAACATTCGATAATTTATAGATTCTTAGAGATAGGATGGATTCACCCGGCATGCAGTAAGCGATTCTTCAATCAGCTTAGAAATGCCTACCTTTTTACCCTCATGAACAATCAGCGCAATGGCCCTCTGACCGAGCCCCTTATCGTCATTTTGAGGATTAAGAAGCCACTTATTAGCCTGCTCTAATCGGCCTGCGACTGTGTGAGCCGTTTGTGCAATCCCAGATTTGTCCACAGCTACGATAGTCGAATAAACCGTGGAACGCAGGTCATTTAGTTTGTCCTTTATAGCACGAGCGAGCGATTCTGCCTGTGGTGAGTTTCCTTAAAGCATAAACAAAGACCATTTCGATTATAACGAGGTGAGAAGAAAGCCTTGTCTACATATAAAACTTTTTATTACAAATGACAATCACCTTTTCCATCCTGTCGCAGTTCGCAGAGAGCATCAGTCATGGTGGTAATTTGTGACGTCAATTTCGTGATTGGTTCGGCTTGTGACGGGGCCAGACAACGTTCGGCGAGACGTTCAGCCTGCTCAATAATTTGCCTGAGACTCTTTTCACCGACACCACCTCTCAGAGCACTTCCATCTTCAAGCCAATCCTGGGCAGCTCTCATGCGTGATTCGATGGCACTTTGCGCTTTTTTCAAGACCTGGAATTTCGGTGTAAATTTTAAATGAAGGGCGGCTTGAAACTTGAAAATGTCAATCATTTGTTGTTCCAGTTTGTTTCTTATAAAATTGGTAACGCAATGCATTACAGTAATAACGATTAGACCTCAATTGCTACTGTTTTGAGTATTCCATCTGTAGTTTCAGCATAAAAAAACCGATATGTTTTTTGCTTACAAAACCTTAATTAATCTTGTTCATAGCCCTGAGTTGCTTTCGAAGTTAAACTTTTTTGTACCTAGCCGCACTCTAAGATATAATAATTATTTCTACTACGTAAATATTAACTGTGATTTTTGATCCCTCATACATAGTCGAATTGTGCTATTTTGCAATGACAATAAAGATTAGTTTGATATTTATAACGCTAGCTTATATTTAAATCAAAAAGACTAGAATTTTCAGTTATTGTATATTATTTTGTCACAAATACCAAATGTATGTACTTTATTACTTACTTGTGAGAAACTTTTTCTCTTTTGACTTAATAAATAAATGAATAAATAAATAAATGAAAGGCTGCTTACTTCTCCGCGAAAAGTAGCATGTATATAAGCTCAAAAGATATACCGTCAATTGATCAGCATCCCACTCTTCCTCGTCATAAGTCGTTAACTGTAAGACTCTGATAATCTCGTTAAGCTCGTCCGACATTCGCCCCGAAAGATAGTTTCGATTCTCCGCCGCCTCTTCGGCACCCTTTCCTCCCTGTCCAATTATGTGGATGAAGATCTTCATTGAGCATATCAGAATTGGCGCCAGTGTTTTCACCTAGTGAGTAACAAAGATTATGAATTTATAAAGCTTGGTGAATAGAAAGCAGTTTTGTTTGCTCTGGATACATATCCTAACATAATACATATAATACGTATCCAACATTCTTATCATACCTCATCCAAACAGCGCACTAATATTTCCCGATGCACCTGGTGCGTTAGTTCTTTTTCCCTGGCGCTAACTTCACGCGAAACCTTGCTGAGACAGGGGCTGAGATTTTTCAAGAAATGTACTAGGTCTTCCATCGTTTCAATGACCTCGGCGACGGCCAAGTAATCGAGAACCCTTTTGCACTCACGGATTATTTTCCTCACTTCGCTTTCGTCAAAGTACAAAAGGAGAGAGCTTGTGCCTTGGAGAATGCCCCGCGATCCTTCTATCAGCTTTTTCCTGTGGAATAAAATGAATTTGTAAATTTCTTGGAAAAATCATGTTCATTGATTCGAGGCAACCGTTTTTAAATACCTGGCGGGCCCGGAGTACGGATCTTGTTTGAGCATGGCCGAAGCTTCTTCGAGCAGTCTGGAGGCTCCCTCGACTCTGTACAAAGCACTAGGCATATCTTGCTTGAGTAGAGCATCGTCAGAAGAATTGATGGTTTCCCTGCCGACCTGGATTGAGATAGTTGAAGATGATGAGAACGTGAATTACGCAATTTTATGAGGGCATTATTGGCAGGGTTTGAATTCTACGCAAACTCACTTTGACAAGGTTGGTGACGGCCCTGCTGACTGCCTGAACAGGGCGCTCCAAATCTGGCATGGCATTTCCATCTTCAGCTTCTTCGTGTAGTATAACTAGCCTTGAAACCTAAAGTAAAATACAAGAATTAATTGAATTAAAAGGATTCTCTGGCAATGATACAGGGATTAACAGTCTGATTTTAATCATCTCAGAATTCAAAATAACAAGAGAGTTCACAGTTTCATTGATCAGGACATTAAAAGCATAAATTAAAACCCGATTTTGAGAAGTAAACTCTCTCTAGTCATACTACCGATGTCAAATCGTGTGCACAAAATTTTATAAATAATCCAGATGATATTACCTCTAAAAATACAGCCAGTGTATCACAATGTTTATCTTTCTGGCTACAAAACTGTCTTACTGTATTTATGTCTGGTTTTTGAAATGGTCAGTCAAGGATGATAAATCATAATTTATATGCCAAGTGAAAATAAACAAATTGGATGTATCCAATTGGTCAGTACATATTTGATAAATGGTATTTGCCGCTTGATCTTCGGAAAGGAGCAGAGAAAGACAGAAAAAGAAAAAACCACACAAGGTGTAAACAAATGCTTATATTCTTGCGAATGAAAATAACAGTGACCATATATGGTCACGAGAGCTAAAATGCATCATTTCCATAAATTGTGTGGGTATGTAGCGGAGACACGGCAATGAAGGCACTGAAAGAAGCATGGAAACTGAGCCAGCAGTAGGCAACCTCTAAGGCTTGATTACCCTGCGTAACCTTATCTGAAAAGGCAAGACTGTAGGTTGTTTATAAGTAGGCCATGAAATAAGTCTTGTGTAAGCGGGCCTCAGGCAGAAGCAGCAGGCAGGTCCGTTGGAAGACGGCAAGATGCTCAGAGAGATCTTTATTTTCTGACAATATATTTTTAGAATTTCCATGTAAACCTCATCCTAGAGCATCCGCAGTAATATACTGTTAGAATAGGTGTGGCTCAAAGAGGATAGAAAAATCAAGGAAAAAGAGGCTGCAGAATGACAACTGTGTGTATGTGCGTTCAATTCGAGTTTAATATAATTGCATTACTTATGAAGAGCGGAAAAAAACTAATTGATAATGAGACTGAAGTTTGTAACGTTAATGTAAAGAAACGCTTTGGCGGCGGGGGGGGGGGGGGGGGGGGGGGTTTCACTATTTTTCGAGTTTATAGTGACTTTGGACTTGTCCCCTGAAGTTTGTGTTTCTCTCTCTCTATCTTCGTGCCCAAATCGATCAATGAATAATTTTATTCACCGCGTGTAGGACGGCGATGATTATGAATTAAAAAAAAAAAACAAAAAAAAAGTAAGCATTGGTTATACAGACAAATTATCACAGAGAAGGTCCTTTTTTAAAGACGTAATTGATAAATATGCAAATCGAAAGCGGTTCACAAAAGGGAGCGAAAGAAATGTAAATAAAGGAAAAAAAACCGAAAAAAAACCTGACGTATACACCACGCCCAAAAATACCGAACAAAACAATACTCGGTATTCCGGGAGAATTTATAAAACAGAGATGATGTCATATAAACTCGACGGCGGAGTCTGTGTATTCATTTGTCGAGTGCGTTTGCACTCTTCGAAATATGAAACCCTTGCATGTACATGTATATGTTGTATAATGTGCATGTGTATAACAGCTATTAGTTTGAAATGTGTCATTCTCTCCGGTTAAAGAGTGTAATTCGTAAATTTAGACCCTGAGTTATAAGTCGGCGCTGTTAAGCAGCGTCTCTGACCGTATACGCGTGGAATTAACACGCTCGAAAATCCATGTGTATATAATTATGTACGAGTATATGTATAACCTGGCAAAAATAAACGGGTTATAAATAAATATTCATCCCACGAACAATTATATCATCTCTATATGTACATGCAATTTACTTAACGAGGATGAATTATTTATTCACTTACGAGCTGAGCAGGTTCAAATTGACAGACTAATGAATTATCGTCTGCGTATTATAGTTTAATTAATTGTCAACAACCGGAAGCTTCTTGAGTGCAGGTGAAACGAAATTCGTTCGTAATTCCTATAGATTATTCGAAAACTGCTGACTGCACGTTTATTGTCCGTTGTATTTTTTTTTTTTTTTTTTTTCGTTCTAAATATACTTCGGAATGTCTGTATTATAGGTATGTAGACATATAGTCGTACACAGTGATCTTAAAAGAAAAAAAACAGAATGGACTAACCTGCTGTGCGACGGGCTCCAAGATGCTCTCGATAGTTTTCGTGTGAAAGACAGGCATTTTGATGCAAGTATCTTTTTAATTTTGGAGAGAAATAAACAATCACCGAGTTATCCTTCTTCGTTTAAGACTTGAAAAATCATTCGCGCACATACACACACCGAGAACTATAAAACACTAAAAGATTACAGGAGGGGGGGGGGGGGGGGGATGGAACAAAAATACGTCAGGGGTAAAATCCCACGAAACACTAACTCTGAGAAACTGAAGCGATCAACTGACCACACTTAACTGCTTCATCCAGCTACGTGACTGGCTTGACTTATCCGGAGATCCGAGATCCGAGCCACGGTTGTCGAACGAATATCTGCGCAGGCGTGGTTCGTGAACGCACCTTGGGAAAACCGGGAATGCGAGAAATACTCGTTGAATCAAACTGCAAGGAGGAAGCCGGATATTGCAACGAATGCAGAAACAGCGCGTTGTCGTTTCACGATTCATCAATTGTACCGGATAATTCGTTTTCAATCATTTTTCATCCTACTCTTCTGTTATAAAAGGATATTTTTGTTAAATTACATGTCATCCGTGTTATATCCACGGCAATTTCGTAGAGGAAAAATTAATCAAAATTGATCGATTATCGTATAATAAAGTATTCTATCACGTGTACTTCGAAATAAAATATATCTGTAGCAGAAGAAATACGCCTTTGCATAGGCAGCAATTTCATAATGGTAGGTCAGGTTGCCTATGAACAGGCGGCAAAGATGACAATTTCGTTTTTTACTACCGATATTGGATAACTGTATTGAATTATTTCTATGCACTTCTTTTTTAAATTAAGATAATACTGGATCGGAGTATACGGTATAAATTATCAACAAAATTGGTGTAAAAAATGAAGGAAATTTTTTTATCCCCGCTTAGTCAAAAATAGGCCAAAGTGCAATGCGCGCTATTCCAGACGTATAATGTATATTTACAGGGGGGATAGTGCAAGCTTTATTTATATCAATGGAATTATATGACTTGTACAAGTACGGTGTATATAAATATAGATTATCTTCGGGAAATTATCGTATTGACAGTATGAATAGCGTAATTCTTAAGAATGCAACTATTTCACATCTCCGGTGAAAATTGACAGAGAAGAAAAATGAAAAAAAAAGCCAAATAACAAGACATCTAATGCGTACCACTCTAAAAATACAAAAATTCGTCGATATTTCACCGAAAGTTATTCCTCGATTATTTATCATCTATTTCTTAGCAAATGATATTTTCATTGCATGCGACGGCGTTATTTTGAACCCTTGAAGTGCATCCTTTGCCGCGCCAGATTGCACCTCGTTTTCAAACTCAACAAAGGCAATGTCGTGTCTGTTTGGTACTAATCTGACCTCCTTGAAGCCTGGGAATTGATTGAACAACATGGACAACATCATTTCGCTGGTTTCGTCAGGCAGATTGGTCAGGAACAGAATCTGGTTTGGCGGTTGCTCGGGCACTGCAGTGTTCGCCATTCCTGTGTGCTGAGGAACTCCGGAATGATAGCCGACTTGCTGAGAGTGTTTAGCCTGCTCCTTGGCACGCTTTTTCGCACGTTTCGCTTCCTCCTCTGCAGCAGGTACAACCCGCTTAGGTTTCTTTGGTCGTTCAGCAAACGTGCCCTTTCTCTTAGCTATTAGATCACTGTCCGTTTTCGCATACTGTATTCTCTATTAAGAAAAAGAAAACAGGAGAGAGGAAATTAGATAGAATATTAGTTTGCTGATAAAAATTGAGTGCTAAGTTGAGCAATGATGATATTTCTAACATAAAACTGACGTTTGAGGATTCAAATCAGATCTGACTAGTTGTTCTCACCATTGGTTTATCGTAAAACGGGAAACCTTGCATGGATCGAAGGGCGTTAGTAGCGCTGGCGATCTCTTTGAATATGACGAATGCCTGGCCACGCATTTTCAGCGTTTTCAATGCAACGATATCAAGAATTTGACCAAACTGCGAGAAAATTGCATAGAGCGACTTTTGCAGCTCATCTTTGTTTATCTTCTCATTCAAATTGTTTATATAGATCGTGTTGTTTGGCCTTATATCCATTTTGCCTGTAATCAGAATCGGAGTTAGAACAAGTCTTATCGCGAGGCACAGCGATGACTTGTGTTTGTTTTGGTCAGCAAGATGAAATCACTCGACTAACCTCTGAGCCGATGTCAAAAAAAAGGGAAAAGCAGAACCGTAATTTATATAATGTTCAATGTGGAAAAAAACCCGAATGCAAAATCATTGATGATCCTATTCATTACATTAAAAATGCCACGAATACGTGAACGCAGAAATGCTTTCGTATCTTTTTTGCATCCGGCGATTTCGGAATCTGCTGATTATCGCGATTAACATGGTATTACTGGTGATAAAAATTCGAAGACAGAGATATCGCATTATTTTGAACGCATTTGAAAGATAAAAAGCGTTGAACTTACCTAATTTTCACTACTTTATGATACAACCTAACACCTCAACTGCACACGCTTGTTAAGCGTCGATATTTTGAGAGGTTATGTTTGCTGCAATCAAGCTCCTTGCAGTTTGCTGCCTGCGCGGCTGGCTTAGATTATAATTCCTAAATATAGCGACAGATGGCGCCGCGGGTCCGGACGTGTCGGCATTTGAATTTGAAATTTCGAACTACGGACACAACGGTCGTTATGGATTTGCTAAATATTTAAATAATTTATCGCGATTTGAAAGTTCCATATAATTTCACAAGATACGTTATAAATATATATGTACTTAAAGAGACTAGGAAAGGAAAGATTTCGTGTTTTTTAATTTTTGTTACTACAATCTCTGCCAAACATTTTGGCGAAAGAAGAACTGAAAAATTCGGAAAATTAAGCTTAGGAGGACTAGGAAGGTTTTGGCGACTGACGATGTGACGAAAATTCAATTCGCTTTCATCAATTACAGAAAAAACATACGCAATTTTTGTTATTTCCAAGTTGTTTTTCACATTTTTGTCGATGCAAATCAGTGGTAAACGTAAAAAAAATAATTTTTAATAATAAGGCAAGGTATTGAACTATTATAGAATCTTGGTGATCGGTCAATTAAGTAAACGTATTTTTAGTTAACGTTTCGACCCGGATATGGGCCCTCCTCAGAACGATTTATTTATTTAACTGTCAAGAACAACAAAAAATTTTTTTTTTTTAAATAATAATACTAGAAGTACAATCAGACATTAAATATTGTAGATGTAATACTTTTAGGGCTATTATATATTATTGGTTAGTAAGAACAATTTGATTAATTGAAAAAAGAATGGCTTAAAGTGTTATTTACCTTTTTTTTATAAGTAAGTGGACTAGGATGTAGTCGAAATTCAATTTTTTCAATTTTTTGTATCCAGTTAAGGTTAAACAATATTTGTTGTGTGGGCGGAGATTAGAGGTTTGTAAATATTACTTAAATGTCCAACATCTTGTCTTGTAATCTCCGCCCACACAACAAATATTGTTTAACCTTAACTAGATACAAAAAAATTTTGTCCCCATAACACAGTTTTTCTACATAATTTTTTCACAAAATATTTTTTGTTTTTCTGTATAATTGTTTATATTAGGTTCACCTTTACTCTGGATCATATTTGTTTCTCCCATCAGTCGTTATTCACCTGTTGACCCAATCGGTTCAACCAACAATAATTTTTGTTAGACATGTGGAACATAGTCATAAAGAGCTTACCTCCACTTCTTGGACACTTTGCAAATTAATTTTACTGCTAAAAAGACCTTCTTTAAAAACCTTTTAACACAATGACATATTGACTGTGAAGAAACATAGTTCTTTAATCTTTTTAATTAATGACTTCCAACTATTAACTCCTACATGTAAAATAACTAGAAGATTGACATTGACTACCGTCACTCAAAGAACATTGTCTCCACTAATTGTAAATTGTGAATTCGACTACATCCTAGTCCACTTACTTATAAAAAAAAGGTAAATAACACTTTAAGCCATTCTTTTTTCAATTAATCAAATTGTTCTTACTAACCAATAATATATAATAGCCCTAAGAGTATTACATCTACAATATTTAATGTCTGATTGTACTTCTAGTATTATTATGTATATAAAAAAAATTTTTTTGTTGTTCTTGACAGTTAAATAAATAAATCGTTCTGAGGAGGGCCCATATCCGGGTCGAAACGTTAACTAAAAATACGTTTACTTAATTGACCGATCACCGAGATTCTATAATAGATTATATACGAGGTCGAGAATTCTTATTCATTAAGGTATTGAACGTTGAAGATAACCGTGCGTTCGAGTGTGGTACATATTTACACGCGTTTCATAGTTCGTACTATAGTATTTCCGATTCCTTCTAAATCTAGGCCTAGGAAGGTGGAAATAAATAATCACAAGTCCTGATTGTAGAATTGGAGACAGATCAGAGATAGATCCAAACAGGAAAAAGTTGACGCCGCAGGTGCGGGCGGTGTGACCGGCGAAAATGGGGAAGGAATTCCGGGAGGAAAATCTGAAAAAATTTCAGATGTATTTGATTCGGATATTATATAGTAAGCATAAAGATAAATATGTTTTTATGGGTTTGCGCTGAAAATAATTCACCGCAGGCTCTGTGGTTTGGCTATGCGATTTCTACTCTTAACGGATGTGAAAAGCAATGATACATCACATTACGCTGATATTGAAAATGAGTTAGTTTATTATTCAGCTTGCCTTTTTTCCATCGAAAAGAAGAAAATCATCAGCTGCATAAATCGAGTCAAATCGAAGACGACGTTGCATTGCCACGAATAGAATATAAATATTTTCACTTCGTTTTCCTATCAAATTGGATAAAAGAAAACTTGAAACTGACCCTCTATCGATATCAATCAATACAACATTTTTATAATATGTTGGTTTAATTTTTGCTGCTGGTGGAAAAAAAATTATCACATGTCTTGAATACAAAAATTGCAGACAGATTAGAGACAGACGCGCGAAAAAATGAGGGAATAGAAAATATATTGACAATAATAAGAAAATTAGATAGAATGAGAAGTTGATTGAAGGAAAGTTTTCACAAATTTTGAAGAAAATGCAATTTAATCGTTTGATGTTGTTGTATATGGATTTGTAGGATATTGTGATGATTGGAGTTATGGTTACAACGGTTCGTAGTAAAGACTAGATTCACCTGCTTATTGTGTTGCTGTCTCTTAGAACTTAGAACTTGTGAGGAACAATGCCTATAATAAATGACAGTACAAGTATTAACTGTATAATTCACCTGGTTTTAATACCGGATCTGTAAATGATTTAATACAATATATACCGAGTTGTATAAATATATATATATATATATATATATATTATAGACTCTGTGAACATATTTGACATCGCTTGCGTAAAAATAATAATTATTAAATACCATATTTCGTAGTGTAAAAATATATCCATGAATCATTGGATTTTACGATGACAATTTCACGGGCAATCACAATGTAGATATGAATTATACTATTATCACATTATTGAATTTCAGTTACACGTATTTCACCCGGTATTTGATTACATTGATTAATTATCCTTACTTGATTATTTACGCGCCAATATTGTAATTTCTAACAAGATCGGTGCAAGGAATTATGATTTCTACCAATGAGAAAATTATGGATTATATTTAAACGGGTTGCGGCTGTTTTTGAAGTAAAAAAAAAAACTTTATAAAAAACCCAAATCCGAATTATTTTTGCGGTGACCGTCCAGAATCCCCCTGTGACAAACTCAGCCCTGAAAAAATTCTCTTGAAGCAACTCTTCGTGTCTTCCCTCAATTTTTTGATAGCTGAGCTCGTGTAACCCTTGAAAAATGGAATAAAAATTTCAAGCAGCATTAGATCATATTCTGGGTAAAAAATCCTTCAAATCCATTACACATCAAAATCCGACGGGGTAAAGACGATAACCCTGTGAGCTGATTCAGAATGCTCGATATGTAAATACCGTAACAATGTTTCATCGATGTTGAGTTGACTTAGAAGCTACATACCTATGTATACATACATACATGTGTGACGTCATGTGAATACACGTTCATTCGAACGTAAGCTCAAACTAAAATGCTGCTTCAATTTTGCAATACTGTAGCAATTGTTTCATCAATTTTTACAGTAAGTGCCGTGTGCGTGTGGATATCGAATTGACTTCTTCGACAAATACTCGTTGGAAATTCCCAAAGGAATGAAATTGAAATTTCTTCACGTAAACCGTAATACGTCAATGATCCGATAGAAGATCCGGATCAGGCAGTGATTTATGAATATCATTTCAGTAAAAGGCAATTACGTAAAATTTTCAGTAAAATTGTGAGGATACGTTCGCATTCTGCATTGTCTGAACGATTATTATTGTGCAGAAGTTAATTATATCGTATGGTTTCCCGAGATTATTTTGACGTCAGAAGAAAGAAACTGTCGCAATTATCGTTGCAACGACTTTTCCGGAAGTAGCGGTTAGGAGGATATGCTGCTTAGATTCTGTGAAAACGTGCGCAAACTTCTTTCTCGTTGCTACTTTGGCTGTGGGATATGTAGGGGGAAGAATTTCGACCAAATATTCACGTCCCTGAGACCCGCAAGCCTTCCACAAGGTGAATATCTTCAAATCTACAAGAATAATTGAGGTTGACCGTCTTCGGGTATCTTCGGTCGATGTACAGTAATATTCATTGATGCTTTTGTTTTTCGTCTAACTTCTTCACGGTCCGAAACGAAATGCGAGTTCGATTCTATGCGATTTATGTGACAGTGACCGGCGATGCAGCCGGCGTGAGACGATGAGAATCATTGTCACATAATTCGCATATAGAATCGAACTCGCATATTCCTTTCGGACAGCAAACAAGTTAGCCGAAATATATGAAGACACTTATGAATATTGCTCTACAACATCGTAAGTAGAAGCTCTTTCCTCCCCCCCCCCCCCCCCAACCACCTCGTTGAATCATCATCTAACTTATGGTATATCGGGTTCGTAATAAGAAAAACTTATCGCGTCGCTAAAGGCGCTTGTATAAAGCGCTGCAAGCTTCCTGTTGTGTTTCAGTAGCGTCTACGGAAACCAAACGGCAAGTCGGAAGCTAAATCTCGAGGACTGCAGTGCGATTGGAAAATCGGAAGTTTTTATACCAGGATCTAACGAAGGTTCGGAATCTGATCATGAGTACCGAGAATGGTGCGAGGAATCCGAACATTAATCATAACGAAAAACCCCGTGAGGTACGGCTTGGACTGGAGGGTATTGGTGGAACAACGAAGCCTAAGGACCCGGTAAATTTGGATGAAGTTAACAAAATGACCAGAACTTCGGTGTTGAACGGAGTGCAATTCACCGGTCATGACGATAACGATTCGCGGCGAAGTCGATCGGTAAAACCGACGAATTATGCCGCGAGGAAGACCGTGGCTCAGGGTATGATGGACATTGCGCTTCTCACATCCAACGCGAATCAACTCAAGAGTCTAATCGAGTACCAAAGTCATGTCAAGACGTACCTCTTCGTGATGGTTCTGATATGCGTCAGTCTTGTACTGCAGGTAAATTCAGTAAATTCGAGGTGAAAAAATTTCTACATTATTTTACGCAAATTCTGCTCATGCAAGGTGTATCAAGAACTTATGAAACAGTGTGAAGTTTTCTGATATGTATAATTTTTTAACTTTATTGGTCATTTTTCAAGTGTTTTGAATTCTTTCGAAGTATTCAAAGTCATTCGCCAAAATGGATATACGTTGACTCGAAAAGATTTTTGCTACCGACTCACCCTCCGCTGGTTCACGTTACTTATCAAATATTAATTATCATTCGTTAGTCGGTTAGTTTTTATTTAAATAAATACATCCAAACCACATCCCGCAGATTCATTTGACGTTTCACGAGGTATTACGGCTAATTAAGCCGTCTAGTGTTGTAGTACTTATACTAATTGGAACTGTTAACGTTCTCCGATAACGCGGGTGGTTTACCAAGATTATGAATATTGTTAATAAACATCTACAACGCGTGTGCATTTTATTTCGAATAATAAGACAGTGAAGACACCGCGTGTAGCGGAATACGCATAATACGCATGTAGCTTACGCAGAATTTTCGTGGGGATTTCAATCGACGAGGAAAAAAAGACAAAGGGTGCGAGTAGCTTCTGCGTCATTCGCTTTCTCTTCTGTGAAATATGATAATTATTCACAATTGCAACACTCTTGTAGATCTTCTGATTTACCCGGGCATGACTGTCGAATTTTTTCGTCGTCGATGGAATTATCCTCGTCTTCGATTTTTACTGTCACTCGACGTTTTTCCCCCTTCATTAAATACATCGAATCACTTTTCTTTTCCAGATCACTGTAGGCGTCACGCTCATTTTCAAAGGCCGTTTCGACTCAAAGTTTAAGGACAAGGCTGCCGCGGCGAGAGTAAATAAATATATAATGACCGCAGTGTTCCTGATAACGGTGATAAATATATTTATCGCAGTATTCAGCACCGGTGGTAATTCGCCCGGAAATATACCCAGTACCGCAATAGACGCTACCAGAAATAACTCTTAATTATTCACTGTTATTATTTATTTACGATATTTGTATACGTATGTACGAGAATTTTAACGATGACTGATTAAATTTTCACTGCCTCCGCATATTATGAATTAATAATAGTAACGATTTTCGTAACAATTATACAACTTGAAATGAGAAACTTTGTTTCAAATTTACCGTTTAGATTAAATTTACAATGTTACTTCGGTAGAAAGAGAATATATAATAATATGATAATACAATAACGATGTCGTAATAAGATGAAAGCTTGGACAACCGCAAAAATATATTTAAGAAACAAACACTACCTCAGATTATTATACGCACGAATGTAAGGCGGACAGCGGAAGTTCAAAAAGTTGGTATCGCGTGAAATGTGGTCTGATATTATCTATAACAGCGATCCTTAAGGAAAACATGTTTTTATGGATTTGCGCTGAAAATAATTTACCGCAGGCTCTGTGGTCTGGCTATGTGATTTCTACTCTTAACGGATGTGAAAAGCGATGATACATCCCATTACGCTGATATTGAAGATAAGTAAGTTTATTATTCAACTTGCCTTTTTTCTATCAAAAAGAAGAAAATCATCAGCTGCACAAATCGAGTCGAATCGAAGACGACGTTGCGTTGCCACGAATATTCGCCATTAACCTGTTTGCGACATTTCTATAAGCTGTCTGAATTGAATTGAGTGAAAATTTGTCATTTTTATTTTTTTACTTTCAATTCCCCGTTTCGCAGATCTGAGTTCTGAACCAAATTAAGAGCGACATTAAATCATGGCAAAGGGAAAAGGTAAAATAATTTCAGTATTCACAACGATTATTGTGTTTCGTAAATATTTGCTATAGTTATTCTGCAAACATGCGTTTGCCACAAGTTGTATTGACAGTGTCGATTTGTTTTTCCGACGTTTCCTTCTCTTCGCTTCGGTGCTGATCTTAATTTGCGATAAAGTTTTCACAGATTAGCAAGAATCTTTTATGCCAGTTTGAGAAAATAAAAATTTTCTTTCAGGTGGCGGTGGAAAGGGAGGTGATGTGAGTTGTCATTTTCACAGCATATCAATCGATTTATTATATAATCGCGCTCAAAATCTTCATTCAAATTCGAGTGATGCACCGAATTCTCGTTTCTATTAAATCTACATTTTTCACACAAATTTATACCTAAACAGAAAAAAGTTGAGGCCTCAGGTGGTGCAACCGGCGGAAGTGGGGGAGGAATTCCGGGAGGAAAATCTGCGGAAGTAAAGTTCGAAGTTAGTGGTGGTAAAAAGGGAGGAAAAAAAGGTTAGGCTTGTTGAAACACTTTCGATCCCGTATCTCAATTGAATTCGAATAAAATCAATCGTATTCGTTACTGAGCAGAATGTCAATATTGTAACAGGTAAAAATGTGTTTGCAGTGGTGCGTTTCGAAGACGGATGGATATGTAGAGAATTCGCGGTCCGGAGAAGATAAACACAATGAATATGCGTATCTCTTGTTTGCTTTAGATTTCGAGAATGATGCAAATGTATATTATACATACGAAAAATCAGACATACGTAATTTGACTCGTTCGTCACGCATCACTGCAAGTTATAATTTAAGGATATGACATCTCGTTGCATAAGCAAATATTTTCAAAACATGTACAAAATTCACAAATTTTAGATCGTATAAATGCTATACCGAATCACGAACTTCTTTCTTTTGCTCTCCGAAATACATAATATAGATTTCACTTGGTTGTCGTATGAAATTGGATAAAAGAAGACTTGGAATTGATCATTTATCGATGTCAATCGTTACCGCAATTTTATAATATTTTCATGAAATTTTTGCTGCAGGTGGAAAAGAATGATCAGTTGTCCCGTGTACAAAATTGCAGACAGATTAGAGACAGACGCGCGAAAAAATGAGGAAAGCATGAGAAGTTAATTCAAGGAACGTTTCAACAAATTTTGAAGAAAATGCAATTTAATCGTTTGATGTTGTCGTACATGCATTCGGTAGAATATTATGATAATTGGAGTTATGATTACAACGGTTTGTAATAAAGATTAGATTTACCTGTTCATTTTTCTGTTGTCTGTTATAACTTATAATTTGCGTGGAACAATACCTATAACAAAGGACCGTACAAGTATTAACAATATATTTCATCTCGTTTTATTACCGGATCCGTAGTGAATTTAATACAATATGTACTGAGTTGAATAAATATATACATACAGGCTCTGTGAACATGTTTAATATCGTTTGCGTAAGAATAACTATTGTTACAGTATGCGTATTGGTATCACGTGTCATATTTTATCGTGTATTACGTATATATCACGTCCACGGAACATCGGACGGGTAATTATAATTCAGGTATGATATATGCATTACATTATTATCACATTATCAAATTTCAGTTACAAGTATTTCACGCATTATTTGACAATATTGATTAATCACCGTGATACATATCACTTGAATATTTGAATTTCATCCATCAATTATTAATTATCAGTACATTGTTGTACGTACCATCATGAAAATAATCACGTCAATTCGTATATGCAATAAAATATACCGTTGAAAGTTAATTCGTCTTGAATGTATCATACACTGCTGTATTTATAAGAAAATCGTTTACCACGAGTTGTAATTTTTTTGCCAATGGGAAAATTACGGATCACGTTTAAACGGAATCTGAATTTTCTCTACTCTTGTCGAATCAGATTTTTTAATACCGATTTACCAATCAAATTTCCAAAATCCAGCATATATATACATACAATATACCTACATTAAACACATAATTTCGAAAGAATAACAACGATGCGAGATAAAATTCGGTTAAAACGATCTAGTTCCATGAAATAAAAATAAAAATAAAAATAGAAATAAAAATCACCGATAACCCGGCAAAATTCGAAGCGGCCGGTTTATCGAAGACCGGATCCCAGTCGGCTGGTCGAAGAACCTTTGGTGGTGTTGACATCGGTCAGAGCAGAACTGTCTCGCATATCAAATGCCGATATGACAGCGTTGACAGCGACGGTTAACAACATCAGGACCAAGCAAATGTTGTTCCAAATGTTTGCCTTCCTCTGGTCTTGCTGCTTGTTTATGTTCAAACTGGATCCCAGAAGGATGCATATCACGCCTTGTATCACCTACGTACGTGGGTTTTTATATCGGGCGTTGCGGTGGCGTGGATTTCCGGTTTACCATCGCGTATTTCCGGCCAGGTTGGTGGGGCGGTGGTAGAAAAAAATGTGGGACAAGGACGAGGCGAATTGGATTTGAAAAGAGGACGGGGGGGGGGGGGCAAAAGAGAAAAACGATAAAATCAAAAAAATTAAATTCGAACGAGGATGGATAATTGAATTATGAAAAAAATGATACGATAATATTGTATCACGGGAAAAACAACATTCGCACAAACAAACAAACATAATATTTATGTCAACCAAACCGCAATTAATCTTACCGATATTTCAATCCGTTGTAAATATGGAAACGTCAATGTTGTGTGAACGCTTTGTTTTTACGCTTGAAATACGAATATCAGCATAATTCCAAGCATTTATATATATATATATATACCCCGTCTATAACCACCTTGGTGTATAATTTTACAATCATCGAGTATATATTAGGTATGCGTTACCGTATTAATTAACTCATGTACAGTGACCATGACGGTATTGACTGCTTCTACGAGTCGATGTTATATCTGTCGCTGTATTGCGGAACCAGCAGGTGTCTTTGTACAGGTGTGTGTGTGTGTGTGTTGTGTGAGGAAAAAGAATTTCGTTACTGGTATACTTATATACGATAGACGTTTTCGCATTCTTAAATATACTAAATACCCTATACTTCCTTATTAACGGCTTAGTCTATACTTTGGCTTTTCACTGTGCATGCACATGATTAAATAAGCGATCTTCACCAATTATTATCAGTAGTTGAAATTTTCTATCCAAATCCAGAACGTCGCTTGGCGGCAGAAAGTTAACGAATAACCTGCTACTTGGGCTGGCTCATATTACATTATTTTTAAAATAGCTTTTTGATAGGTACGTGTTTTAGCTTAGCGTAATTGAATCAAGGTATAAAATTTTTCACGATGCTTTCTGTAGAATTAATACTCGCATAATTGACTTGAATCGATCAGCTGATAGTCGAGTACGACGCCATATTGCCTTTGCACTCGTTTGTTTTGCCAGAAATTACGTAGATATTAATTTATTTTGAGAATTGGTGAATTGGTCCGATCAGACGATGTTAAAAATACTTAATTTTGCAAAAATTCCACTGATCGAAATTGTTTTTTTCATCTAATATCTATCTCGCAGACTCGTAAACATATCTGCAATTGGATCAACCGGCTTATATCAACAACCGTTTGCTCGCGTTAGGCGTGTAGGAATTTTGAACTTTGAATGGTTCAATTAATGCCATGAATAATTATTGTCCCCTTCCTAGACTAACAAGGAAGGTATCCCAGATCAATCTCTGCGATTTCATTTCTTTTGTAATATGTTATAGTAGACTAAAGACTGAACGATTGGAAAAGTTTCCTCGTAACGAGAAATGAAAAATGTCATTTTTTCAATTATAAAAAAAAAAAAAAATTGCCAAATCGCTTCTTAACATGCCTTAATTTGGAGGGTGGTTTCATCCCTTTCAAGTGTTTAATAGCAGATTAAAAAAAAAAAAAAAAAACACGTGTCGCTTAGTTTTCACTCTGCTGTAACATATTGCAAAAGAAATTAAATCGGAGATATCTACCTGGGATACGTTAATTCCTTGTAAGTCACGACACGAAGCATTAAGTTCAATTCGGTGAATCAGTTGCCTTTTCAGGGTATAATTCATTCCGTTTTCGATTATACGCCGCCGAATATTGATACGCGATATGCGCGTTGCTTTGCTCCATTCCAAAACCGGATATGATGATGTTGATAAGACTGATCAAAAACACCCCCAGTAGTATCAAGTCGTTAAGTATCAAGGCTGCCCTGTGATCCCGACTCTTGTTGATGTTCAGCCCGCCGATAATGACGTAAAGAACGCCCACGAAGGCCTTTCGAAAAATCGAAACCAGACATTTGTACATTCCGTTTTTGGTCATTGAGCGTTTTTCTCTGATCAATATCGTTACCTAATTTGGCAAATTGATCCAATTGCAACGTGGCACGCGCCATATCTTTCACATTCCCGTACGCATATAAACTCTTTCTCTCAAAACGCAACGTCGACATCAATTGCTACCCGACAGCATTTCGGCGGCGACATCGGACATCAGGAGACCGTTCAATCCGGTCGGATCGAACGTCGCGATGAACAAATTGTCCAGGAATACGACGAAGCTGAGGGTGACTCTAGCCTTGCCGATCAAGTCGACCGATCGAGCGAATGCGTTGTCATCCATCCTGCAGTCCCTCAGCAAATTTAAGGAGAGTGAAAGAAGCCCGGAAAGGATCTGCGGTGTTTGTTTTACTGTTTCTTTCTTTTTCTTTTTTTTTTTAACGTCACGTACGAGCATTCATCAACTAAGTCGCAACGTCGTCAATTGGACCAAGTTGCGAGCAATAATAATAATAATAATAACAATAATGACAATAATTACCGTGATCGAAACTATAGTGCACGGTGAAAGTGCAGTAGTCGGCATTGCGAAGGAAAAGAGAGAAATATGTCAAATTGTTTATACGTAGTCTTGTTGTTGAAGATGTAAGCGTATAAATGAGGAAACGAAAATAAATTTGTCTGATATTGTCGAAAGTAACAAAATTAAATTAAAACTTATGCTCGACGTTTTTATACAGTAAGAAGTGTTATTTAATAATTGCTACGCGATTATAATAATGAATTGGTATGTTATTGCGGCATAGCGTTTTTTTTTCCGTCATCGTGCGTTTAACAACAAATATGTAATAATCTATATATAGCTGATTTCTATAAATATGTAATAATTTGCGTGTAAATTTGCACAACAATTGCTGCAAGCTGTGTCGTGGTACTGGGATAATTTTTTGTCATATAAACATGCGAAACAAACAGACACATTCATACACACACGTAAGCTTGGTACGTAATTGAAAGTATTATTCATCGCCATGGTGGAAATTTTCCAGTCTAAAACTGACGGTAAAAAGATTGCGAGAATTGTTCCGATTTGGTATTTCCGATGTTTAAAAGTAGTACATTTGTAAGACAAAGAAAAGAAAATGTGAATCACGAAACAAGGCCTGAAATGACGTGATTCTTTGTTCGAAAATTTCCACCTCAGAGATCGACGCTTATTTCCCGTGTCTATAAATAACAATGAATTACGTTAAATTTTATTGCAAAAGTTTACCTGGAGACCGATTGACGTACAGATCAACGACAGCATCAGGATATAGAACTCGTGCTGCTTTCCAACCTGTGAACAAAATGATAACACGTTGAGGAATGTTTTTTTTTTTTTTTTTTAATAGGGTTTATACCTACAATCAGGATATTTCGAAAATCGATTGTTTTTCAAATTTCATTTTCGTGATACATATATTCAAGTATATACACGGAAAATTTCGTATCGATCCGACAAATATTCTCGAAGTTACGCGAGCATTTGCAAAGACGCCCCGGAGCGTTTGAAAGTGCTTTTGGAACTTTGCTCATCGAAGATCGGATATAGCAGATTTAAGAATCATTATTTTTGGAAATAAAAAATATCAGAATGAAATCAACATTTAACTAAAAACACAACGCAAACCTGCAGGATGTATTTCAGCTGTGACGCATTAGCGGTAAGAAGAGCGATGTCCAGCATCCCTTGAGCGATCGTCTTCTTCGTGGCATATCGATTGACGTCCAACGATTTGATCTGTAATCCAAAATTCACACGATCATAAAGAGCTGTTTTTCTCTCTGTTTGATTTCGTCGCATTGTTCTCACCGCATAGATTAATCAGGGAATTATAGTCACTGCAATGATTGCTGGTCTAATTAATTACTCGATTTATCATCGTTGGAGTCACGTGATATACCGGATTACTTCCGTGATGCGCCCCATAGGGGCCCCTAATTATAGACAAATCGGAGTACAAATCTACTCTGAGCAATTCCGCTTTTCTTTTGTTTAGCTAGAGTAAAACTCGGAGCTGCTCAGAGTGGATTTGTACCCCGAATTGCCTACAATTAGGGGTCCCAATGTGGCGCGTAACGGAAATAACCCGGTATAACAAATTGCGACATCGAACGTACATACAATTTCAAACACCGAAAGAAAACATTTTTACTTTTTGTTTCTTTTTTTTTTTTTTTTTTATCGTGTAGAACGGATTCATCGAATTCCGATCGATCATCGCACTTACGAATGACTCCGCTATCTGAAGCACCGACATATTTTGGTGATTTTGAACCCGCACTCGAATTATAACGACCGTTATATGTTTTCAAATTTCGAATCTAATATGCGGCCTTGCGCAAACTGCAGCGCGCTCGACTCGCGGTTGAAAAGCAGCAGATCTCACAACTTCCAAATCCTTAATGCGGGCGCGATTTGTACGCGTGTGCAAGTTAAACGCGGCGAGGCAAGGTGAACGGGTACAACGTACTCTGCGGTAGCCATACTCGAATGAGTAAGAGAATTTTTCATACCTATACCCTGAAAGTGTAGCGTCTCGGCTACAGTGACGGCATGCTGAAAAACGTCTATGTCGCATTTATGCGCAGATCCCCGATCCCGGATGACGTTGCACGCCGTTTGTGGGAATTAATTTGCCAAATTGCTCGCTCAGCTCAATTCGCCCGTGCGGTAATTCGGAGCCTCGTTGTTATTTAGTCCGTTAACCAATTTTGTCACAATTATATAAACACGTGGTCCGTGAATTTTTTTCACGTATTTTTAAACCGTCCGAGAACATTCACACATTTTGACTTGAAACGTGAAACAAAAAGAAAAAAAAAGTTCCAGAATTTTTTCAAGATAGAACATACTCGTTCCATTTTTATCGCACACTCTGTCATCTTTTCGCACATTTTGTCTCAGTTCAGTTCAAATTGAATTCCATCTTTCGTAGATCGGTTATTGAAAAAAAATTGCGATCGGTAGGATCGTCGGTGTACTGTTTCAACGCGACTCGCGATAAAAGTGAACTCCGCGATTGAGAACGGCCGATTTTTACTATTATTGTTACCGCGATTATCGACTGGGACGAACCATTGTACCGACTGATCCGATTGAATTCTATTAATTCCAACCGATTTACGTCAGATTTCATTGTCTCCCGTAACTTTTTACGCCGTTTTTATTCGGTCCCTTCTTGTTACAACTAGAGCTCTCCTGAAATCGGTATTTGGAAAGTGCGATTTTCGCTCGAAAAGAAAACAGAAAAACATTCAAACAAAGCCGTGTTGCCTGCATAGATAGACGATTGGGGACTGAAGTTTCCCCTTTAGAGTTGTGAAACCCGAAGCCGAGATTAGACAATTCTACGATCTATAGAGAGCACCGTTGATTACGATGAATGATGAAAAGGCATCAAGCGGTTCTCTTATCAGGGTAACCCGTTCGGAATTTCTTAAAGTGAAAGTTAGGAGAAAAGATAAATAATTTTGAAAGAAAAAATAGTTTAAAAATATCCACCGATAACGGTGAACACAAATGAAACAATATCTCTATCATGCGTTAGAAATGATCCTGAGTAAATTCTGGGCAAGCATTAAATTCGGATGAAAAACACTGGCGTTTAATCATCTTTGAGGTTCATAGTTGTTAAACATTTTCTCAAATTGTTGATATCCTAGCCAGGGTTATTCAAATTTAATTTCCAAAAACAGCACATGTAAACAAATGATCGAAAATCGTGCTTTTCCACGGCAAAAAGGATTTTTTGCTAATATACCATCAAAATCCGAATGCCAATTTTTACACAAACTTAATATACACCAAAAAATTTTATAGAATATTTTTAAAATTGTTCGTCATTTCAATTATATTGGATCCACCATTTCCAATTTTGAAATTTCGACTTCAGATCCGTAAGCAGTGATCCCGAAAACTATGAATTTTATCAAGATTAACTTTTTGAATTTACGTGTGCCATATTGGATCCGCCATTTTGAATTTTTGAATTTCGAGTGTAGAAATTCATAATCAGCGACTTCAGAAAATTGTATCCACGAAAGGGTTAAACTCATTTCTACCACATTGTTGCAGGGATGTTGTTTCATTGATCGTCTTCGCTATAATATAAACATTGACGCAAATGACATTATTTTCTACACCGTCTTCTCCCTTTTTTAAACTTTTCCCGCCAATTTCTTACAGCATTAATCACGCTCCGAAATCCAATGTCCGGTTTGTCCTGTTCGGGCGGAGAAGGCGGTGGAGGATCGTTTTTCCCCTTTTCCGGATCGACGCTGGCGAGAGATTTGGGCCTGATCTGCAGATCCTGGCTCTCGAGATTCTCGCTCTTTCTCGTCGGAGGATCCGGTATGAAATTCGCCTCGGATCCCTGATCGAATCCCTCGTTCGTAAAGCCGGCCGTGCTGCGCTTGTTCAACGTCTTGACCCTGTTGTTCGATTCTTCGATCGTTTTTCTCGCGTTTGAAAACTCCATGATTTCCGGTTCGTTTCGCGGCAGTTCCTCGACCGCTTCCGCCATCGGCATCATCCGCGGTGGCATGGGTTTAGACTTTTCAAGCGGACTCTCGTAAGTTTCTTCGAAATCTTCATTATTTCCCCCGGATTTTCCGAACTGCGACGGTTTCAAGTTACTCTCTATCACCACTTCCGCATACCCCGACATTTTTGAAGATTTATAAATTATTTTATTTATTTTTAATTGCTATTTATTTATCGTCTATGATTCGATGATCTTTGTTACACTTCTTCCACCGCGATGTTACACCGATATTCATTCGTTACTGCACGCTTAACTTATTTATTCGTGCCATATATCATCGATGATGACAATTCTTTTTCCCCCGCAACAATATTCCCGAGATTTGTATTAGCCAATATGGCGCCGCGCTTCGTGAACAGCTGATCGTTTCAGACTGATATAACAAATTGATTCTACAAGTTACAGAATACTTTCTATTGCAAACTGTCAGACTTTAAAGGCACCTTGAATCAATACGAAATAAAATTATACACTGTAAAAAAAAAAAAATATCTTTGTTAACATTAATACAAAAGTCTGGGAATTTTCTTTTTCTTTTTGCGTATACCCTTCACAAAATTTCAAATACGATATTGAGTATAAAAAGCGTGGAATTTTTATGATAAAAGCATCGGTTCGTAATATTGTTACATATACTCAAGTATTTAAATTATTGTATACATGTACGGGATAATAAACCATTCAGAAGAATATTTTCTTTCGGTTCAGAAAGATTCGACAAATGACAGAAAAATCCAATGAAATATAAAGCGGATACCTTTTCAAATCGTGGTTGTAAAATTATTATTCCTCTTATTTAATTTAATATTCATTTGAAAATTCGATATTTGCATATAGCGATTTGTATACAATAACGATGTTCTCGTTTCTATTCTCGCATCGTATTGTTTAAATAAAAATTTTGTGAATAAAAATGACTTGTATAATAATGTTCAATTTGACGTAGATCGTATTTTTCGTTCGGTTCCAATTGAAATTCCGAATCGTATTATGTTTTCAACGCACCGCTACCACCAAATGAGTTAATATACACATATTGTTATCGCCAGGGCAAAAAATGTATTTTTACTTTGCTTGTTCGAAAAATTCTTGAACGATTTTTAGATATTCAATGTTGTGTATATTAAATTCTACATCAGTGTATTCAAGTTATTGTTCAATTATCAATTCAGCCATACGAGTTCATGAATTTGCATTTCATGTACCTAGTTTGTAAATTTCATATGACATTGTACGATAAATATCTTGTAAATATGTTGTAAATTTACTTTCGAAGTTTACTTTCGATTACCGTAGAATGCGTAAGGCTAAGAATTTATTCATCTCTCAGAGATAATATTCTAGACACGAACACATAGTGTGGGCCTTATTTGCGATTGGGAAAAATTTTGATGTGTTCACCCGCCAGATTGGCTCCAAGTATTTAAAAAAAATCTGTACAAAAGATCAGTTGTCTATCTTTTTTATAACATTTAAATAACATGCGTTTTTATGACGCTCCCAGTTTCGATTTTTGATTTTCACGTTCTTGGCAATGAAAAAATCTGGGACTTGTATAATACCTTATGTAAGCTTCTGAAAAGAACCCAAAGTTTCTTGGACTTTTCACTATTACGCTTCAAACAATTACGTTTGATATTAAAAATCATTTTCGAGGCACATCACGATTTTTTCATACTTGAAGTACGTTTTGGATAGCATTTGAATAATTTATGGTTCTCTTAGTGTACATGAAAAATAGAAATAATGTTCGATCGTCGGGGGTACATAAATATATATAATACATGTAAATAAGTCCACAATATATAGACGGATTTTGTATAATACCTAGGAAATGAACGACAAGGATAGAGAAATGAAACATGAATACTTGAAAAAAGAAATTTCCAGATCATCAACGAATAAATTTTAATTTCAGGGGCTTAAATATAGGATATTATAAGTCCCAGATTTTTTCAGCGTCCGGAAGGTGATATTAAAAAATCGAAAGTGGGAGCGTCATAAGAAAACATGTTATTCAAATGGGGGAAAATTAGTCCTCGGGGTCACTCCTTTGCATTGATATAGAGAGCTGATCTTTTTCACAGATTTTTTTTAAATACATAATTGAAGTCAATTTGAGGAGCGAACGCATAAAATTTTTTCCAACCCCCCAATAAGGACCATCATAATATACACGTACTTTTGTAATTTTTTTTTTTAACCATTCGATTTTCGAAGCTTTTACACCATCTTCAATTTTATTCATTTATAAACCATTTTTCTCAGAAACTCTTTCTCCCCTGTGCAAGAACTCTGCTTAAAGACGTGCGGTTGAAAAACAAAGTTACAAAACTAAACAATACGGAAATTTATACAGAGATAAAGTTTATTTGAATTAAAATTACCGCAATATTGTTAAATTTATATTGTTTTTTCGCGTTTTATTTTCCGTCTTAATTCACAGTTGTTTCACCGCTGTCCGATTCCACAGCAAAATTTGCGAAAAAAACATAAAACAAAAAAGAAAAAAAAAACAAAAAGTCCCACCAGATACCGATTATGAGTTAGTGGTAAACAGACGCGTTACAAGATCGTGCAGGAATATAATATCGTAACTATAAGGATACGTCGAGTATCGAGTTTGATTTTATCACGATTGATTAATATTTATATATCAACGATCGTGCTGGACGATTAAGAATATCGTTGAAATTAATTTCATATTAATTTATATTAATTATTATCAACTATACAGAATAAAACTCGCTGAATTGCACAGCGTGCAAGTTTCGCGATATCGCGGCGAACCGTCGCCCGCCGGTGTTTTTTGAACGTGCAGGTGAATACTTAATGCGAGCGGTGTATACACAACAATTAATTAACACTAAACAACCGGAGTTATAACGATCAGATGGCGGGCGGAGCGCGGCTGAATGACCGTTGATTTGTTGCTTCTTCAAGCGTCTCGGAACGACTGATTGCTATTTAGCAATACCCGATATCGCCAGTAATTGCGGCACACAATTCAAACCGAACAAAAGTGCAGGTTCTTTTCACCGTTTCTTTTCCATCGTGTACCTTACACATATACATATACATGTATATATATATATATATATATGTGTGTGTGTGTGTGTGTAGACACTCCAGGCTTTCTATAATACGCGACAAGCGAATAATCGCGATCACGTTTAAGATTTATTAATTTTTTTCAACCGTCCAGACTTTTTTTTTTTTATGCAACGTTATTATACGACTATCGTGTATGACAAAGATGGTGATTAAATACTCACAATTGTTATAATATACGTGCTTTTGTCGATTGATATAAGAGAAGTTAATCTTCCGATTAAGTACTTTTTTGTTCATTTTATTATTGTTAAATCAAGTAACATTTAATTTGGTAAATTTGACAAATTTCAGTTTGGTTGAGTACACCTGGATACATAATTAACGCGTTATTCCCGATTTTCGTAACGCATTCTACGCGCATCGACATTTCGTGATCGCGATCTTGATTCGCACTGTCCGAAATCTGCGAGAGTTGTTATTATTATACCCGCGCGATGCGACGCAGAAGACAAATATGAGGAAAAAAAAATCTGTGATATAGCCTTTGTTCAGTAGCCTCGCTCCAAACTGCATCATGTGCGTTAAAAATTTCTCAATGCTGTTTCTCCATGGTCGTCCTCCACCGTATTTGTTGTCTTTTTACTTTTTTCGTCTCGTACCGCGATTCTGACGTCAATTGTTTCGACGGTCCACTTATAGTCTGCGTTTTTATCTGTTTTAGTCGTTCTCTGTAACATCGGGGGTGTAACTCAGTGGTAGAGTGTCTGCTTCGCATGCTGAAAGTCCTGGGTTCAAATCCCAGCTCCTCCAAAGCCCGTAAATTTTTTCCTTTTTTTTTGTCCTTCTTTTTCCATTTGTACTTGTTCTGTGATTTTGCTGCTTTTCGTTATCTTGAAATATTTACATAGATTTTTACTATCTATCAACAAAACAGCGGAATATTTTTACATGATATATTAATAGATAAGTAAAAGTGAATCTTGTAGACTCATTTCTAGTGATCTTATAGATATTTCATTTTAAATCTTTGTCATACAGCATTCTCCGATCGCAGACTCGCAACTCGAAAAATTGTCCGGTATTTAGTTTGAAATTTTGAAAACTAATTAATATTTTCGATTGGACAAAAAATTTTTAGAACATGGCCGTGAATCTATTCGCGCGAAATTTTTTAATGCGAATAAAACACGCTGAATAAAATGTTGCGATTACGTACGATTATACATAATACTTAATGATGTATTGCAAAAAGCGCGCTGAAAATTTGAATAATCAGTTGCGCGGGAATATTGAAACAAGCATAAATTTTCGTCAGCAATTTTTACAAAGACGTGGATGTTATAAACAGGCGGAGTAACTGATTATGTATCTATGATTAATTAATTCCGTAACGTATTATTTGCAGGATTTCTTCACGCTGGTTTGATTTAATCGTACTTATCGTGTTAACAGAAATAAGGTGTAACAGCTAGGCGCAAAGATTTCACCTGCACCGCGACGCTTTCGTTATGTATTATAAATCGTTTATACCGTCTATTTGTTGGTTTTTTTTCTTTTTACTTCTACTACTACAACTAATTTTATCGTAGAATTGCAAAATATCACAATCTTACTGCAGCATCGATTTATCTCGCTTTTATATTCATCAACAGACTATATATATATATATATCTGGCTATATAAGCTGTCGTTTATTACAGACTGCAAGCATGATGTTATACTTAAATGTCCGTTGATTTGCATGGAATTTTCTCTCTTCGTGTAACTCTATATATATATATATATATATATACAACAGTGAAATAGCATAATAGTTTCATTGCGATAGCGATCTTCTCTTCCGTAGTTATTTATAACAATCGTAGACGACGTTGACAATAAGAGCCGGTGATAGTTATGACTTCTTGAAAAAGGAAGTTTATAGCGATCAACCGTGACTCGGGACAAGCTAACTTTGCATGGCATGATAAAAAAGAAGAAGAAAATAAAAAGAAAGTCAAACTTGAGATTCATCCGTCGCATTTGTTTTCCATTTCCCAATTCTCTCACACTGTTACACTACATAGGGATAAGTTATACATTATTCTCCATTGTGCAAAAATCATTTTAAATTTTTTGTCTCGTCGGAATCTCTCTACATTACATTCCAAATAATAATTATAAACGTAAATGACACTGGGGATTTTTGCGCTAATTTTGCAGCTATGCAATCGTTACTGTTAATACTATTTAAGCTTACGATTTATATATACGTACACATAATACTACATACAAAATTAGTTGATATTCTTAACGTTTTAAGTTTAAACAATACTTAATCGCTTAAAAGTTGCGTGAATTACAAAGTAAAACAATTTTTAACACATTTTTTCCTTTACACTTACAACGGAAATCCCCCTTTAAAAAATGATGACTTACCCCAGTATTACCACCGTCGGGATTAATAGGTGTTACAGTTGTCGTCGCCATTGCGGTCAATTTTACGTATCGTTATTAAATATTGGGAACCTGAGAACTTTTGTCAATACAACTATTTCCTCCCCTTGTATTATTTCAATAATATCACTATCGATGCAGGTTCTTTTAATTTATTTATTTTTTTATTCAAAGTTTTTATTTCTATCGAGACACGGACGGTATAAAAATACTCTACGTTTCATTCACGATAGGCACTGATCGACTAATTATCGTGCTATTGTTATTATCGTGCAAAGAAAATGTTTACTATATTTATTCGAAAACGAACAAAGGAGATGATTAGTTGTACGGTATAATAATATTAAGATTACGGTATTGAGGAACAAAGATTTAATACGGTATTCGTCACTTTTTTGCGATAACGCAGCGGTTGAGTGAATAATCAAAAAAATAAATAAATGTGAAAAAAAAAAGGAAACAAAGAGATATTGTATATATCTTAGTTCACAATGTACTTTGTCAATCGGTGAAAATTGCAAATAAGATAAGGCGAGATACCGATGTGATGTATATGTTGAATTACTCGCGGGTCAATAACTGCATCGGTGATACTTTTTAGGTGTTATTTTCGAAATAGATATAGAATAATGTTCACAGAGTTAGAACGATTTTTCACGAAATCCCGAATTATCTCGCAATACTTGGGTACCTTTTCACTGTGAAAGATTGCAAGCCGAGCTGAGGAGATGTGAAATCAACTTTGACTACCGATCGAATGTTTATAGGCAGACTTGAGAGAGGTAAAAGTTTGATCGGTGGACGGTAGGTTTCTGGTGGAGAAATTGGAATACCCTGGGATGTCGGTTTATTGGCCATTCTCTATTATTGCACAATCCGACCAATCGAATAGTAGTCATTGTTGTGCGCCCCGGAAAGCCATGGCAACACGCTGTGACGCAAATTCACGTTACATGCATGCATAATTCTAAATTCCCGAATGCGCGACAAATTGCAAAAACAAAAGCGTTTAATCATATTTTTTACGGGGAAGTGAATCGATGCAGAGGAAAACCAATTACACCGTGCTAATAAACCTGAAAGATTGTTAACAGAAACGAAGAAGCGAGAAAAAAATTGATATTTCTAGCCGAATCTTGAGATTCGAAATAACTTATTTCGAACGACGATAGGTGATACTCGTGTGGACATCGATTCAGAGACGGCTAGTTTTTCGGATTACGTTGGTAATACAGTTTTAGCCTACAGTCATAGACTACAGATTGTCTTTTTTTTCGACCAACAGGTATTGGTCAACTGACCACGTCTCGAATGCACAATTTTAAATCCTTAAAAATTCTGTAATCTATATTTTCATCAGGTGGAATACCGATTTTTTTTAAACGTGTTTCGCATTTATTCTGCAATATCCAGATCCTTTGCAAGGATGCGGCCTACTTGGTATTTTCATTTTAGAATATTAGGTCAGTGTAATATTAAGGTGATATGTGGAGAGCTATATATCAGTGATGAGAGGACTCTGTGCTTCTGTTTGGGCTTCGCGCACTCTATCCTCTATTAGCAAGTCTATGCCGTTACGTGCTGCTGTATCTGCGTTACCAACGTAATAGACTCGGCCGGAAAACTAGCCGTCACGGAATTAATGTCCACGTGTGTACATGCGTACGATGCAATAACTGCATTGCGAACAACGAGCTAAATTCGCGGAGAATTTTCCAACTCATTGTAACTGAATTATGTGTAATACCCGCATTCAGACAAAGAAAAGGACCAAGACGGAAAGTGACGACGGTGATTAATGGGGGGGAAAAACGCGAACAGTTAATGATGAATTCCGCCCGTAGATGATGAGTTTAATAAATTCTGAAAAAATTTGAATTTATTCGAATATTATTATACATAACTATACATAGTATTCAAAGATCTTGATAGATAACACGTCCGCCTCCCTTTTTATGTATTAGACGATACGCGTACATATGCATAATATGTTTGTGTGTTTTGTTTTTTAGTTGTTGTTGTTATAACAAACAATCAGTCTACATATACACACATAATATGGTCGGTTCGATCTTATTCTCTGCACTTTTTATACCGTATTATATACACTTTTGCGTAGACTGATTATTGGCGCGAAAATGATTTTGCGGTCATCGAGGTTTCCCGTTCACATAGTTTATATATTGAGATTTTCGATCTGTTCTCTTAAAATGAGCACAAAAAATGCAGATTATAATCAACCCAATTGTCTACTTAACATACGTCATACATATAACATATCATAATAGAACGTAAAATATTTTTTATTTCTTTTTTTTTCCTCATTTTTTCTTTGTTTATAAAATGGTGAATTTTAAAATAGTTTTTTTTTTTGTTTGTTTGTTACATCGTAATAATATTTCTAATCAGTTAAACTTACAAAGACGTATCCCTATAAATTTTTTTTATACAGTTCAATTAATTTATCGGTTTGTTGTTACCTGCGTGTATGTTTTTTGTGGTTTTTTTTTCCTTCTTAAATTATACTTTCGAAAATTTCATTCATTTCCTTTGCTTCTACATTGATTACTCACCCATATTATGCCTATTTTTCTTAATTTTTTTTTTCTTCCTTTATTACCTATTTTATTCCTTTACAATATAACTTAGGCTTAAAGCACACCAAGGCCACTCACCAAACTAATTTTCCGTCCCTTTTATATTTATTATTTACCTATTAATTATCAACGTCTCCAGCCACAGGCTGAGTCAACAACTTGATTTAAGAGAAGAAATAAAAATGAAACATATTCATCTCTTCTTCATGAAATTGGACAAGTTTATGAACAGGGAAATTTTTTTCTTCAACGAGTCATAAACTTGCGTTGGTATGGAAAATTAACTTGGCGTACAAGCTGTAGGTATTAAAAAAAAAAAAAAAAAAAAAATGGCCCGTTTTCTGCGCCGGCGTACACAGATCTTAAAGTAAATTTTAATCTTTTAACAGTAACGTCAATAACTAGGGTTCTGTTTGTCTTATACGTTAAGCTTGTAATAATAATAATAATAATAATAATAATCTAGACGTTAAAATAAGGTTTAAAAATTAATTTTAATAGGCTATGTCTGTTTTACTTTCTTTTCTTAGATTTGTGCTATAAAAATAGTGCTAAAAGCACGGATGCATTTTACTCAATTACTAATCAACAGTCGCTAAGAAGTTTTCTTGGCATACAAGGAGATCAATTGAGCCCCCAAATTTAAAAATATCAATCGTTAATGGTCCTCGCATGGATGATTTCGTTACACATACTCGTAACAGTCCGTAGTAGAACTGAACCAACATTTGCGCACTTCTGTTATTGAATGATGAAAACGACTTCAAGTGAAATTTTAAACAAGTAAACATGCCGCAACATGAAATGCGGGGTCAAATAATCAAATTTTTTCATTCTTTCTTGTGATTTAAAACAAAAACTTTTTCAAATTATTAAAAAAAAATTTTTTTCTCTTTTGTCTGTAACATTATCGCCAAAAACGCATATTTAAATGTATAATTTAAAGCATTGGAAAAAAAATCCGTTATTATCGTTTTTTTTTCTTACCTTTGTTTCTTTCCTTAGCATCGTTAATAATGTAAATAAATATTTAAATGGTCTCCAAAGGACTTTGCCAATTGTGCGCTTGCATAGACAGTCGTTGATTGTTGCTCGGTTTCAATGGCGTAACGCATCGCGTAGCATCTGGGAATCGCTCGCGGTATCTTTCAAGTCGTAGGTATTTCACCGTGACAAGTTTGCCTGCAAATGTGAAGAATTTACATTGAACGTCGAAATAATTGGATGAAAAATCTTGAGTGTATCAGCAGTTGGGACTTATAAGGGAAAATTAAGTATCGCATTTGGTTCTATACTCACTGTCAAACCACCAGCCGTGCAACGCTCTGTACGCTTTTCCAGCATCCTCTTGAGACATACATTTCATGTACACGCAACCTTCACGGTTTCCACGATCGACGCGAATATGAAGAATTTTCACGTCCTCGCCACACTTTTCTAATATCGCGTCCTGAACCTTTGTTTCCCAGTCGTCTTCAAACTCCCTAGAGCAACAAACATGTCGAGAAACATCATGGCTTTGTGAAATTCCAAAGTTGAGAAAATGAAAGCAACTAGTCCAATTCATCTACTCACACATCAGGGTCAAACATGTGTCGTATCTTGAGGCAAGGCGTCGGCGAATAGGGCAGGCTGTTCACAGAGCCTGCCATGGTTTCGAAGGCTTGACCCTGCCAAACTTTCGTCTTTTTGTTTCCGGTGTTTCCAGCTGCCTGAACGTTAGACGCGTTCAGATTGTTGCTTGGCAGCCAACGCCATACGTGAAATTCCTCGCCTGCCACCTGCTGCACCTCTCTCCGAACTCTGAAGAAGAAAACGACAATGTTTGTTGGATGAGGAGAGTGAGTCAAGTCTTCAGGGTTAGTTTATTGAGGGGCTATAAAGGCCTACCTGGATTCATTTTCGTCTAGAAACTTGACTGCCTTCGCCCAAACGCTGGACATTTTCTGCCGGTTTTTTGGTGGTATCAAATTATCCCTGACATGATTTATAGCCAGGTAACTTTCCTGCGTGCCACCAGGACTCGTTAGTGCAGAATTCTGATGATGAAGTTCCAGCATGCTTATTATCTCGCTGACCAAACGGAATACCTCGTTCTCGGATTCCTTTTTCTGCTTCAAATGCCAGAGGACTAATTTATGACCGCCAATAATCATCAGAGCACCTGGAAAATCACATCAATTCAATTACGCTCAATTGCTTGAGCGATGTACGACTGAGGAAAAAATGTAAGACTCTACATTTTGATATTGAAATGGTTACTGCAATACTCGGCATTAAAATTTGGATAAAACTAAAAAAAATTACGAAATAAAACGCCAAACGAGAAATCTGGTACGAATTTACTAAGTGGAAACGCGTACAAATCTACATAATGTATGGTAAAACGAATATCTGTCAGTAATGCGATGAGCATCGGAAGATTCAGTCCTTTCACCTTGGTTGTGACAGCAAAAAAGGAAAATTCGTGCGATACGAGGGAAATAAGTTTCAGTTGATATCGTTCAATAACGAATCAGTAAGGAATTTACCGACTGCTACAGCCAGAATCGAGGTGAGCAGGGTGTAGAGCTTGTTCTTGATCAAACACTTCATTGGGACATCAGGGTTTAGGACAACCATTCCCACTTTGCCATCTAAGCGTTTTGCCAATACTTTATCCTGAAATGGTCGAACAGTATAGCTTAAGATTGATGATCGCTGTTAAAATTCATCGAATTTTAAATATTTCTGTAACTAAAAACTGAGTAAGTGTCATTAATCGGCTGCAGTTTACCATAGAATCTAGAATCTGTGTATCCGCTGAGGCCTTGTTGATGTCGTCGATTTCGATCAGGGAAATTCCCCATTTGGGATTCTTAAAAATGAGCAACTGTGCGTTGTGAAGATCTTCCTTGATGTCCAATTCATCCTGCGACAACGATATTTTATAATTTCGTGCGTGGCAATGCAACAGCAAACCCAGGCCAGAAAGTGTTTACATTGATTTATAGAAATTATTTAGTACCAACCAAATCATTCTTCAGAAATCTTTCCATCACGTTATTGTCGGTCATATAAGGAAAGTCTGTTGCATCATCGCAGTTGTAGCTTATTGCCTTCTCTGTTAGAATGGTCTGCAACTTTTCCAGCAATTGTATTGCTGTGTGTTCCGTTCCCTTGCGAATACAATTGATACCAGGACTATCGCTATGTGGCACGTTGGGTGAGCAGAATGGAAAATTGTTGTTATCTATAATAATAAATGAAGAACATTGCATTTACTTATTTGTCAACAATCGTTCCGAACAGTGATGGCGGATAAAATCAAAATATAATTGCTGTACTGTATAAGATAAATATAATCGGAGGCTACGACAAATTGTAAAAGGTGCAAAATTCTTACGATTTAGTAAGAAAACAACTTTCAAGTGAGTTTTGTGAAAAACGTTCAGATCAATGACCGTTTCAAACAGAAATATTTTGAAAAAAAGTATGTATAAAATCGTGGGAAAAGGAAATGAAAGTACAGAAAACTGAGAAAATTCTCCAATACACAAATATTTATTGATAATTATTTATAATCAGAAAAAAGTATACAATATTATTAAAATGTTAGAGTTATATAAGTAGGCACTCGATTTCTTTCTTTTTTTGTTCTTTTAATTTCATGTTTTTATAGTAATTAGATAATAATTGTTATTTAGTTGAGTTATCATCAAATCATCACCTCAGAGAGACTACCGAATTTAATTGTTAAATATACTTTATAGTTGTGTTTTCTTTTTTTTGTTCGTTTTTCAGTTTTCATTTTACCATACCAAAACAGAGTTTCATTACCGCTTATGAATAAACACAGAAAACACGTAAACTCTGTCCACTAGTGCTAACCATACCTCAAGGCAGGTGTCAAAAAAATGTTCAGTTCTCTATACCAAAATAGAACTTTCATCCAGTCCGTTCCAATTAAATACTTTCAAAACTTTACAGTAAATCCACTGTTTTCTTTGTAATATGACATGAATAACGATGATTTTCCAAAATTTATCAAAAACTATGGATCCAATCACGAAAATGACCTAGTACAATATAAAACAATCCACAAAATACATATAAAAAAAAAATTTGTTAGTGTACAAGTTATCATAAAAATATTAAATATCTCGACAACAAATCAAAGGAAGAAAAGAAATAGTTAGTAAAGACAAGTACAAGTACGTACAGTGTTTTAAAATATGTTGATACTTTCAAAGCTTGAGACAAGGGACAGTATCTTTCCAATTAGATCGAAACGTCATAATTATTTTCCATCAGACACACGTTCCAAAATGTTCTGATTTATCACGTATAATTGCGAGGAGAGAAAAAACATACACTGGGTAATGTTGTATCCATATCAGGTATACAGGTAAAGTATCAATTACTCTTCTTACATAAAAAAAAAAAAAAAAAAAAAAATGCAAGAAAAAAATATGTATTCCTAAACTACATTTTACTAGTAATATATAATATGTCATTTTTCTTTTCTTTTTCATTGCATGAAATTTTTTTTTAAAATGTCTGAGTATCTTTCGTAGTTTATTTTTACTGTAACTAATACCTACCAGCATCAGGTGAAAAGGTGTCGTTCTTTCCACCAAGCCCCAAATAAACGACTGCCAAAAGAATGAAAAACAGCAACAAGACTCCAACCAGTATAACCGATATCAGGTTGTGATTGTTTTTCATTTCTTTACCATCCGACGTGGATGGAAACGTTCTTGTGATTGCCGGTCTCTCCGAAGCCAGCGCATTGTACCTGTAATCAAATGTATGAAAAAATAAGATGCTAGAACAATCCCGCGCTTCTTCAAGAACACTAACAACATCATCAAGTATCTAATATCTTCCTCTCACCTTGGCGTAGATGGCAGGTACTTGGATCGTAATGATGCAAAGTGTCCATTTGAATCGGTTTCCTTCAATTCTGGTAAGGCAGAGTGGCGTAAGATTGGAGCTAAAAATAAACAGACACAAGAATAGGCTTTTATCGTTGTCGATTAGTCGGCCAAGTGAAAAATTCAAGAGCAATACACAATAAAACAGTAAACAATGGTAAATGGAGCTGAAAAAATGTCACTAGAGGTTTATAAGACCATCGAAAATCTCTGCACTCACAGCTAAGACTGGTCTTTGACGGTAAATTGCTGCTAGAAATTTTGCTCAGTCTCCTAGTGAAGTCGGACAAATATGGTGTTTCAATATTAGCAAGAGGATCTTCGGCGTCTCTGTAGTTATCCTCCTTCTGGCTGTGTATCGGAGATATGTTGAGTTTGAAGGCAGGAGTGACGTAGCTATCCTCGTTGTTGGTGAATATGGATCGTTTCTTGGTGTTATATTCAAGACTCACAGGTACGTGTCTCTCGTTATTCAGAAAAGTAGAAGCGGACGTGGACGAAGACGAGGACTCGTAGGTCCTTGGCTCGACAGTTTTGTATCTAGCCGCAGAGGTCGAGTAAGATTTCTCCGGCTCCTCGGCTATGTCCGAGTCCGATCCAGTCTCTAGACCGTCGTTGGAGACGGTGGTCTTGAAGTTTCTCGTCACCTTCCTGGACACGTTCTTGACCGATTTGAGCGAGGTGTTGAGCGGCGCCTCGAGACGAACGTAGGGCTCACCGGTAACCTCGTTGTTCGCGATGCTCGAGGTCGTCGTCGTTCGAGCAGCGGAACGTCGCCGAGAAGGACTTTTCGGAGCCACAGCCGGAGCCGGCGGCGGCATGGGATTGGCAAGAGTCTGGCGTCGCGAGCTGGATGATTTCTTCTTGCGACCGACGGACGCCGAGTCGTCGTCGGTGTCGTCGCTGCTGTACTTGGCGGCGAGTGAATGCCGACCCGAGCCCTTGAGGCCTGCCTCTCGGGCCTCCATCAGGTTCTTCAATTTCTTGACGAGGATCTTGCGCGTGGTAAGAGTTACGGGACCCACGGGGTAGCCGTACTCCGCCAGCTTGCTGCGCAGCTCCGAATCCGACAACGCGTCTACGGCCTGCATCTTTTATACACGGTCACTCTTCGGTTCGTCACACGCCGGATTTTATCCCGTATCGAAAGAAGAACGTTCGCCGTTTATAACCAAATCTGCGAACAAGTTTCGACGGTAGATTTATACTTGATACTGATTACGCGATGATCACTCACCGCGACACGCGCCAAGCAAACCACCAACGCGCTAGCCTCAAAACAACAATTTTTCTACACCGAAAGAAAAATGGATGGTGCGTGCGTGCGGTGTTGGTTTGGTTGGTTGGTTGGTTGATTGGTTGGTTGGTTGGTTGGTTGGTTGGTTGGTTGGTTGCGCGTTGTTCTCTCCTCTCGCGCTGCTGCTTCTCGGCGCGAGAAAACGCGGGCTTTTGAGGCGCCAAACGACCCTTATGTAATTGAAATCCAGCTTCGAAGAGAACTGCGCACCGGCAGACCCTGGATACCGAGAGATTTATTTCTGATTTTTCCCTTTCACTAAAATTCTTAAGAGGGTGCCCTAGTCGATTTCGATGCTGTCTTATAATAAATCTCCAAATATCGGTGTCCGCGTATCTCAAACGTGAACTAAACGGACCCAAAAATACTGTAATACAATTTAATTTGACGCAGAAATAAAGAAATGACATGAATTCTACGAATTCAATATTACGATTTCGTAGATTCCGTACCATTTCTTTTATATTTCTGCGTCGAATGAAAATGGATTGGAGTGTTTTTGTTCGGAATTGTTTATAGAACGAGACTCTTGAAGCTCTCTCTCGCGTTTGAGATACGCGAACTTCGATATTTGGAGATATATTAAGAGCAGCATACGTAAGACGTTTAATGAGCAGCGCTGCTACTGCGTCAAATCACTAGACAGATGCTAGTAATATTTAGTAAGTTACTAAACTGCTTCTGCTTTTTGCTGCGCATGAAATCCCACCATTATCTATTTACATCATGTAATTTCACATTACCGATAGTCGTGCAGAGGGTAGAGGTGAAGAGAATAGAGTACGAAGTAGGTTATGTTTGTGTCAATAACCTTCGGCACGCCAGCGCATGCGTGATTAGACAAAGACAACCAGACTCCCTAGTTGCTCTCTCTCTTTCTATCGCTTTAATGCTCCGTGGCCGTGAGGCATTGGCGGAGTCGGCCATCTTTAATCATAAGTACGCAGTGGTCAAAGATGAACGAATAAAAATAACTATTGAGAGTCGTGACTATAGTGTATGTAGTTTCGGTTTTTACATTAAATCGTGAATATATTTTGTGCAGTGTGCTGCTTCTGCCAACCTGTCAAAAACGACGGTCAAGATGGTCGTTCTTTTCGATACTTGAGACCGACTTTTGATAAATAAAGTGTTTCGTTTGATGTACGGCGGTAAAGAAATCAGGGTGTAATTGATGCGATTTATACTGAACGAAATTTTAACTCGTTCTAGGGTACGGAAGAGATAGTTATTTTAACCGTATTTCGCTTAGTCGTTAAGATCGAAAAATGGCTCTACGCAAAGTGAAGGGGAATTTTGAGCGAATGTTTGATAAGAATCTTACCGATTTGGTCCGCGGTATTAGAAACAACAAGGAGAATGAGGTATGTCCTAAATTTCGCCATCCTTTATCATCCCTGATGCGACATCCCCTTCAAACATAACCTAGTATACCCTTATCGCCACGAGAAAAGAGATAAAAGAAAAAACTATTCTTCAACCGAACCCTCAATCGTCTGTATCTAACGGTATATTACAATCTAATTTTCCGATTTGCAGGCAAAATACATCGCACAGTGTATGGAAGAGATCAAACAGGAACTACGCCAAGACAATATCGCCGTCAAAGCAAATGCTGTTGCCAAATTGACATACGTATGTTAACATTACTTTCATGTTGACAAAATCCCCTCATCTCCTTCTTAACCTCCTATTTATAACTATCGATAACTGTGTAATTTTTTATCTCGCAGCTTCAAATGCTCGGCTACGATATCAGCTGGGCTGGATTCAATATCATCGAAGTAATGTCATCCGCCAAGTTCACTTATAAACGTATAGGATATCTGGCTGCTAGCCAGAGTTTTCACACTGATACAGAAGTGAGAATTCCTTTTCAGATTTAATTTATTTTTTACATCTTGCATACCATTTTTAATCCTTACCATCGAAATGTTTGGCAGTATATAACTAAAAAAAGAAAGCAATAACTTTTCTTTGTCGCGGATTTCTAACCGTACAAATATATTGGTTGATAATATTATAATTGGCTGAGATAATTTGGCTGAGCTAAACCTTCTTTTATTTTTTTCAGCTCTTGATGTTAACAACTAATATGGTGCGAAAAGATTTGAACAGTCAGAATCAGTATGATGCAGGTTTGGCTTTGAGTGGATTGTCGTGTTTCATTAGTCCCGACTTGGCTCGGGATTTGGTAAATGACATAATGACTTTGTTAACGTCGACAAAGCCATATCTCCGAAAGAAAGCTGTGTTAATGATGTACAAAGTCTTCCTCCGGTTTCCCGAGGCTCTGCGGCCAGCTTTTCCCAGGCTTAAAGAGAAACTAGAAGATCCAGATAGCGGTGTTCAGTCTGCAGCTGTCAACGTTGTATGCGAATTAGCCAGAAAAAATCCCAAAAATTATCTCAGTCTTGCTCCTGTTTTCTTTAAACTCATGACTACATCCACGAACAATTGGATGCTAATAAAAATTATCAAGCTCGTAAGTATTTTTTAATTATAAACGCGTTTAGTTGCCCAGGCATTTAATAGAGTATTGAATTCACTTGTGATATAAACGTCAAAGACGGAAGAGACAGTCTAATTAACTCTTTCAAAACCTTGTTATCTTTTCTTTCTTTTTTTTCCCATGCAGTTCTCAGCGATAACTCTCATTGAACCAAAAATGGGTCAACGCTTGACACAGCCCCTCATTGATTTGATATCAAGGTTCCTATATTAAAAAATCTTACATAACATAGAGTATCTTTTGTTGTTGAATATATACATTCTGCTATTTATGGTTTAGTTTTCAGAGAGAAAACGAGAAAATATCGCTTTCATCTTGTATTCTTGGTTTTCACTTGTGTTTTGTTGATTTTTTAATTTTATCAATTGAATCAGAGGCTAGGGGAAGGGATTATATTCTTAGACCCCAGTTAAAACGAATTTACTCATTAGATGTCCAATCCTAGTAGTGCATCGTACTGTCGTCATAGATTATCACATTGTTACAATACTTGTAAAATATGTTCGCTGGTTGATTGTACATTAGAAACGTTACAATGTTTTTCCTTACAGTTTGGCGCGTTGACTCCTTTAGAGCCTAGGCTTGGCAAAAAGCTAATAGAACCCCTTACCAATCTAATACACAGGTACATTGCTATATTATATTATGTATACACGTCGTATTGATTCACTGTAAATGTATTCAAACGATTTACCTGAGCTGACTGAAGTGGGTTTTCAATTCTATTACATCATTCGCGTGGATACTGAAACCTTAGACTGAAATGCTGCGATGCGTTCTTAAGCTCATTCTCTTGCCGATCGAGGCCACATACGTTTCTGAAACTAAAATAGTCACTCTGCTATATGAAAGAGTATCGAAAATACATAGGACAAAAATTTTCACAAGAAACCTTAACAACTCTGAAATACGTTGGTCAGAGTCATTATTTAATTTCTTTCTTAATTTTTTAATAACGGACTACCACCTACTACAATACCATAGAAAAATCGAATTATTAGCTCAAAAGATTACAGGCTGTAAAAAGTTATTTTTAGATAAATGCGGAACAGAACATTTTTATTTTTTTACATTACAAAGGCTTTTACTTGTTCGAATTAAAATATGTAGCTGTATAAAACAAAAGCTAATTCATTAAGAAGCAAAAAAAAACATTCGACAGGATAATAATTTATCTGTATTTTTTAGTACGTCGGCAATGTCGCTGTTGTACGAATGCATCAATACAGTGATAGCTGTACTTATATCGATATCATCGGGTATGCCAAATCATTCAGACTCTATTCAGTTATGCGTCCAAAAGCTCAGAATACTGATAGAAGATTCTGACCAGAATCTGAAATATCTTGGACTTTTGGCGATGTCGAAAATTCTCAAAACGCATCCAAAGAGCGTTCAGGCACACAAGGATCTCATAATGCAGTGCCTTGATGACAAAGATGAGAGCATTCGGCTCCGTGCTTTGGACCTGCTTTACGGAATGGTGTCTAAGAAGAATCTAATGGAAATCGTACGGAAATTAATGATACACATGGATAAAGCTGAAGGAACAACATACAGGGATGAATTACTGTCAAAGATCATACAGATATGCTCGCAAAACAATTACCAGTTCATCACGTACTTCGAATGGTAAACGTCCAGCATTTTTATCATCAACAAACGTTTTCCAGCCCTAAATTCTTTCGCTTCTTCTTAATCTAGGTATATTTCCATACTGGTTGAGCTTACGCGGATGGAAGGTACAAAACACGGACAATTGGTAGCGACTCAATTACTTGACGTTGCTATTCGCGTTCAGGCAATTCGAAACTTTGCTGTACAACAATGTGCTCTGCTTTTGGAGAATGCTCACTTGCTCACTGGACAGCCCAGAGCTACTATGGCTGAAGTACTGTACGCAGCTGCATGGATTTGTGGCGAATTTTCGAGGCGAGTTGTCCGCTTAATACGTGCAATTAATCGCAGTTCGACATCGACGATATTAAATTTCCGTTTGTTTATAGTGAGCTGCAAAATCCCTTGGCCACTTTGCGATCGATGCTGCGATCAAGGGCTTCTACATTGCCAGGTCACATTCAAGCTGTTTACGTACACAATATTCTAAAACTAATCGCTTGTACTTTGAGTAAAGCGGAAAAAGAAAATGACACGAAATCTATACAGGAGGTATGGCATTATTCGTCAGATTTATCAAAGCTTTACTGAAATTTTATTTTCCTAAATTGTTTCTTTGTTAATTATTCTTAGATATACACGCTCAGCGACAAAATAGTAGCTTTCGTATGCAGCGGTGACTTGGAGGTGCAGGAGAGAGCTAGTTCGGCAATTGTTCTTCTAGAGTGTTTGAAGGAAACTTCCGGACTCGCTGAAGAATTGGCTGAAATGTTTGTCGGGGAATTGAATCCCGTAGCGCTAAAAGCTCAAAGAAAGGTACAAGACAAACGCATGAACGATTAATGATTTTCAATTGTCAATTAAACTTTTTGTTTAACTAGGTCCAAATTCCGGAGGGTCTTGACCTCGATGCGTGGATCAACGACCCTCCTTCAGAGAGCTCTGATTCCGAAGATCTTGACATGAATGACATATTTGTAAAAACTGAAAGGCCCAGCGATTCTTACCGCAAACAAAACGTCGTTGAGTTGACATCAGAGGAACTTCAGCAGAGGCGAGAAGCAAGAAAATTGGAACAAGAAAACAATCCCCATTATTTGAAGGGCTCTAGTAACACGTATAAAAACTCTTCGTCTTATCACAATATTTCGAATAACAATGAAGACGATTTTGAGAGCATTCCAGTTGCCGAGTTGAATATACCTGTCGCGCTTGAAGTTCCTGGGCTCGCAAATTCAAATAAATATTTGAATATAAGTTTCGGCGAAGATGACGGTGACAAGAGACACAAGAGGCGTGGCAAAAAGAAATCGTCCAAGAAAAGTAACGAGATGCACCTTCATGTGATTACGCTTTGCTTTTCGTCACGTTAAACGTTACTTTCATTCCAGATAAGAGATCGAACAGTTCTGAAGATGAGCACGAAACCGTTCACCCTACGCAGTTGGTAAACACCGGAATAGGCGAGTTACCGCCTGGTGCTGAATTGAGCGATGGTGACGATTACGATATCGGAGACATGAATGATCCTCACAGGGCTCTGGACATCGACTTGGACATGCCGTTGCGAGAGGACGAAAGATTGCCAGTTCTGGAACACAGAATCGTTGAGAATAGTCTTGCCAACGAAGTGCCTGAGGTTAAGAAAAGTAAAAAGGACAAGGTAACAACAATTCACCGTTTCTTAGACGAATTAGTTGAACCTTTTTTTGTTCACTTTGATGAGTAACAACGAGGAGAAACAATTTCGTTTTTTAGGACAAGGAGCACAGAAAATCCAAGAAGAAAAGCAAAAGTGCGAAAGAACATAATAAAGCAAAGCAGCCGACGACTAAGAAAGCAGAAGAGAATGGAAATAACATAGATCTGTGGTTGGCAAGCGATACTTCACCAGAGAAAAATCAGAAAGTGGGTAGCGGCGATTACATGGAAATGCCGAGTAAAGTAGAAACTGATAAAAAAGAAGAGGGCGGTAGATCAAAGAGTTCTAAGAACAAGGGTAAAAATAAAAGCGACCATGAAACAAGTAAGCATAAAAAAAAATCTAGGAAAGGTAAAGACGATTCCAAGTTGAGCAAAGATAAGAAAGCGTCTGGCTATGAGGAAACAGCTGGTATTTCAACTCCGTCCAAAGAAATTTTGCCGTCTTTGAACACAATTTTGAACAGGTTTGATAGTCCGTCAACGAATCTTCAGTCTCAGTTTGATTCGACGGATCAAAATTCTTCCTACAAAATTCTAGCGACTGATAAAACGGTCAAACTCACTTACGACGTCAAACAATTACCTCACGAAGCTGACAAGATCGTTATTCTCCTAGTCGTCGCGAACATCGGAACGAACCTTTTGAAAGAATTTGACTTTAGCATCTCCGATACCGCGACATTGAAGCTGTTGCGAGATGTGAGTTAAAAATTTGAATATACACTTAATTTTTTTTTTTTCATTTTATCTTGTACCACTTCCATAATTTTCCCGATTTTCAGGCGGGTGACGAGTTTGAAATGAAAACGCGATTTCAATTACTGCCCAATTCCAACAACGTGACACAATTCACGATGTCTGTGTCGGATGTAACGTTTACACAAAAGTTACGAGGTACTTTGGCGTACATGATAGAAGGAGAGTCGGGAACTTCCCAGGAGAAGCTTGACTTTGTATTGACATTACCATGCAGCAGCTTTATGATCGGTCATATTTCTCACAAAGATATTCTAACCGAATTACTTAGCAGCGGTCAGTTGACTGAGAAAATAAAAAACGAAGTTGAATCTAGCGGACAAGATTTCTCACAACTGTTAAATACCGTTTGCCAAAAATGCAACGTTACTCTAGTCGAACAGATCGATCAAACCGCATCTCTTTATGGACATTCCTTGAAGGGACACCATGTTTGCCTATTATTAAAACATAACGTGAGTATTCACGATTATCATTTTTTATTCACCATTCACATACCGATAATTTTGAATATTTTGTTGTTTTTTTCCCTGCCTCTTTCAGAATTCAAAGGGGACCTTGATGATTGAGGGAAAAAGTGACAATAACTCGCTGTTATCAGGTATTGTTGATGAAATATCCCGAATTTTGGTATAACGCAACCACGGAGAAGTGTATCAAGTTGAAGAGGAAATTGTGAAAATTCAACATATGTTATCTATAGTTAGAACTTTATAATATTCAAATCAATTCCTACGTCAGTGGCGTAGTAAAAAATAAAAATAAACAAATTTTTTTATATATATACACATGTATATATATTTATATATATGTATGTATGTATACAATTTAGCGTTCGTGACCAAGGAGGCTTGATGAAGGAAAATTTTCGTCGATTTTGGTCATGATAGACATTTTTATTTCAAAATTTATTGTCTTTGCGACGTTTCGACCAGGCGCAGCCTCGACATCACCAGGCTACTATTTTAACAAAAAAAAAGAAATGTCCTGCCAAACATTTTTTCTTTTGTTAAAACAGTAGCCTGGTGACGGTCGGGGCTGGGCCCAGTCGCAAGGGCAATAAATTTTGAAATAAAAATGTCCATCGTGACCAAAATCGACGAAAATTTTCCTTCATATATATACACATAAACAGAGAGAAGCATGACAGCGTAGACTATTGTTTTTTTCGAACAAAATTTGCCAGATTCGTGTTTTCCTTGAATTTTCATGAAAATGTGAACAAGAAATTTCTTTGTCGGTATCTGTATTCGCATATTTTTTTTCGAGCTGGAAAAATGATATGATTTTCTTTCTTCATTTTCTATTACTGTTAGGATTTGAATTTGTGATATGTGCCTGGTAAGTTGCTGCTGTTGCTGCTGCTATAGATATGACCCTGTAAATAGGAAATTGTTATTCCGGATCGTATTGATCTTTAAAACAAATGAACACAGTCTGATGTACTATCTACGAATCCACGTTTAACTTGTAACTGTACCTAGTAGTGTCAATAGTATCAGCATATTAACTTCAATTATACTATTATTATTTGACGTAGTTATGATTAAATTCTCTACGCGTTTCAAATTTATCTTACAATCAATAAGTAATTTGCATGGTATAATTTGTTCTTTTTTCAAGAGAAACAATTATAAAGCTGATGCTATTACTTTTATAGGTACCAGAAAAAAAAAAATTTCAAATGATGGATGGATACTGTATGTACATAGATATAGGTATCTGAATCCAGGTTTGCTTGGCTCAAAGAGGATACTTTAGTGGCTTGCGACGATGAATAAAGAGTTTATCGTAGATAAAAGCACTTTTTTTATCCCCATTTTGATCGGTGTACTTGATACGCCGTATTCTGGTTTCGTAGTAAACACGCTATGCGACTTTTGTCGTCACTTTGAGCTACGGTAATCCTACGATTATAATGTACACTGGCATAAATATATACACATACATACCTACATTATATTGTAAGTAACGAAATAAGACAGACAGAATGAGAGAGAGAGATAAAAAGATAGCGAGAAAGCGGAGAAAATTTAAAAGACGAAATCATCAGCACACATTCATTGTGTTTGGAATCGGTGCCTAAAGAAAATTGATAACGAAAGTTTTCGATAATGAATTTAGGGTACAAGGCACTGATTTTCTATACATACATAGATATTTACATACTTGATATCACGTCCGAGTGGCTGATCGTGGATTAAGTATACATTATATTACTTACTTTTCAAAACAAAGAAGCAAAGTAACAAAATTAAGCGTCGAAAATTTTTCTCAATGAAATTCAAAATATGTAAAACAATAATCACTCGGCTATTAATCTACGGTTAGTTATTTTAATGAATAATAATTATAAAAAAAAATTGGGAACTGCGTATTCAGCGATATTGCCAAACGCTATGTATGGATTCGCGAACTTTTATGTTATATAAATTGTATACAGTCAATATAAGATTAAAATATTAATTAACTATACTCAAGGAATCATTCTACTTTGTCTTATCATTTTTGTAATGTATCCTTTTCGTTTTCCTGTTGTTGACTCTAACTTCTATCTGTGTAACAATTGAAATGGCTAGTCGGTAAGTCTGGGATCTTATATCAACTTACCGACCCGAGCTGTCAAAATATATTTTCGAAACTACCATTTCGAATGAAATCAAATCAGCCATTGCAATACTACCCTCGAGAAGAAAGATCTCAAAAATTCTGAAACTATTGAAAGATAATAGAATTCTGAAATATTGATGTATAAATGGGTTCTTTTTGCATGATGTGGCGAAAGTGGCAGCGTGTACGACGCACAAAGCGACTATTGCATATTGATATACATATACAGATGCACACACGCGCAGATATATTATAATCGGGCCCAAGGTGTATTTTTTTCTGTAATCTGAATAATATTCGTATGTGAATTACCGTGAAAGTGGCTGAAAACGTGAAAAAAACGATAATTTAAGGATAATTGATCGATGTAAGAGCTCAGGGAGGCGATAATGCGATATTCTCTTTTGCTGGTTATCATATTTTGAGCCGTCGATTCGACTGCTTAGGCGAAACGGCTCAAGGTTATGTTGCACACTGCCTGATAACGATAAAGGAGGGCAGAGGAGAGAATAAATTCACCTTTCGGATATGTGTCGTATTTTTTCACACGCAGTTCAATGTTTCGGATTCTTCGCGTATGTTTTTTTTCTTTTTTTTCGGGACCGTTTACTACCAAATATCACGGAGCTGAATGAATAGCGAGTTTTTTTTGTTCGTTGTTCGATCTCTGTCAACCGAGCATCTGATCATCCCGCAACTACCTACGTACCGTGAATTAACTCTGATAGTTATTTTGGTCCATTTACATATTTATTTCACCTCAGAACTACGTAGTATCGAAAACGTTGCGTATATCGCTATTCAAACAACCTTTGCCAATGACCGAACGAATAGCGGAGATGCGAAATATTCTAAATCCACAGATCACGTTTACATTGATTACGCCCCTCAGATTCTTGAGACTTTCACAGTTCCACTGCGATCCGTTTGCAAACATTCAATTGCATTATTGTAATGAATATTTTAACAATGCACAAAACGTTGGCTCAAACCCAATCCAATGACTAGTCGATTCCGCTCGTCGCTCTATCTCATCGGTTTTTCCCACCTTAGAATCGCTGATCACTTTCCTGGCAATTGTCACTTCTCCTCAACTATGTCCGGTATTGTAGAGAAGATTTCCTCTTTTTTTTTTTAGAAGCCTGGTGCCTCGGGTTATCAAGTCTGGGAATTTTGCTTGTGAACAGTTATCGCCACAGTTACTTTCCTTGGGTTGAGTATATTATTCGAACTCAAGTTATAGTTACGGTATCGGAGGTCACGAGGAGAACGACAGTTGGACTCGGATTCCTTGGTATGATTCCTACTAATTGCGAATTTTGATTAATAACATCAAATAATTGAAATACGGAAATGAAATGAAGAAAGTTTTTCCAAAATCTCTTCTTCAATTGATAATAAATCGCAAGGATTTCGAGAACTCGATGAGATCCTGTTGGACCGTAATCAACGTTGAACAAAGGAAAATTTAGTTGAAACTAAAGAGCACTAAATAAACGTGTTGAATACTTGTACATTGCTATATATTGCTCTTTTTTGGGCTTTAGCCAAACACATGTTTATTGGAGGATGTTAACCGTGAGTTGAAATTAGATCGGGCTGTTCCCTAAACTGTGTTTTTTAACTTTAGTTCAACGTCCAACTTTGGCAGAAGAGGAACTTAGCAATCCTTCACGTTCTTTGTGTTGCTCGGACATATCTTTGCAATAACTTAATAATTTATTGAACATGTTTCAAGCCGGCATCCCCAATTATAGATCTTCTGATCCTTATTACTATCAGTATTTTGTTTGCCATATGTAACTATCAGACACTTAGATGCGTATCCTTTGTCCCATTTTTCAATAGTTCCCTTTTGAAAATACAATTTTTTTGTTTCCCAATCAGGTGCAAACGCAAGATGAAAGTTAAACGAAGCAAATCCCTTTCCCCTGAACCGTCGAGCAGTAACGAGTACAAGAGGCCCAGGATTGCCAATTCCGGGGACAGTGACAATGACTATCTAGAATGTCGGCTTCTCAATCTCTCCGATGATGTTTTACTGAATATCATGAAGTTTCTCCATCCGCAAGATCTCATGGCTCTGAGTTTGTAAGCCTGAATTTACCACAGATTCGTCTGATATTTGTATTTGTACTTTTATGACGTACAAATGCTTTAAGGTGTTGCCAACGTTTGGAGCAAGTAACAAGGGACAGAACGCTGTGGAGTAATTGCGTCGATTTTCGAACGGCTCCGACACTGTTAGAGGATCTAGAAAAGTATGTAAAGTTTTTTAGACCGATGACCACAAGACTGAGAATACGCGGTAACTTGCAATCGAATAAGCATCGAGGATTGAGCCAAAGCTTTTTTAGTGCAATACGAGCAACGTGTCAACTCAAGGAATTAACTATGGAAGAATACGATATTGATGCTGATAAAGTAAGTCGATGAGTAGATTCAATGTTACAAGGATAAACAATTTCACTGTTCTATCGGTTTAATGTCTTTGTTTGCTCATGTCTTCTCGCAACAGATACAAATCACAGACTTTCCAAAAATGATTGAAAAACTTTCACTCAAAGGCTGCAGGATGCACCATTTGCAAACCGACAAATCCTACTTTTTCAGGATGGACTTTCACATGCCCAACTTGACGGTAATATTATATATATTCATCTCAGGTTTTTCAACAGGCAAATAATCGTTGAAGTACTCAACATTTGTCTAAATTACAGTGCCTGATATTGAGCAAATGCAACTGGTTCTATCCACATTCATTGATGGTGATAAGTAAGATGGTAAAACTGAAAGAACTTCGACTGGATTCTTGTTATCGACTCGGCGAATGCGTCGCTTACGCAAGCCTGGCTACCAGATTTGGTTTCAAATCGTTGGAGGTAATTTTTATGAATATCATCCATCAGAAATAACAATCGATTGCTCTCGTAGTTTTGCCGAATTTCTTTGATCCACGAAATTTACACTCAACTCCCAATAGATTTTAGATCTTAGAGACACTGGACTGGGGGATAGCGAGATATGCTGTTTCAGCAGCACTAAAACATTGACGCATTTGTACTTGGAATGTCCACGGTCGCCGAGACCAGTTTATTGCTACGAGCATGACCCACGGCCCTACAGGCCACCTCAACAGCATTCGACAGACCCGCGCTTGAGAGTGTTCGAGGATCAAAATATCTTGGAGGTAAATAATGATAGGGTAAGATAAATTACAACCCTGAGTCTATTTGCCTTGTCAGAAAAAAAACGGGATCTAACCTTCGATATGTATAAAACATTTTCCAGTTATTAATAGACGAGAGACGCATCGTGCCGTACTTTGATTTCGAACGATGTCTCGTATCCGATCGAGCTATTTGCGCTTTAGGAAGCTACGTTTGCGATCGTACAATTCTCAACAATATACAGGATATGATTTTCGTCGAAGTGGATAGGCGTGTTGTAAACAATCCCAATCTCAAGGAATTGGTAGTGCGGTAAGTTCGATTCAATTGTGCTGGAGATAAAAGTCTAAGTGAATAATAATGGTGATAAGTTGGAACAAAATTAACATCTTTCCTTTCAGAAACTATCCACGAGTAACGAATCAAAGTCTAGTACATTTGGCCGCGAATGCACCTAGCCTTGAATATTTGGACGTGACGGGAACTACCGTAACTCGAGAAGGTGTTGAAATGTTCAAGTCACAAAAGCCTGGCGTTACAATATTATCGTCATTTGATGAAACATAACGTCAATATGAAACTTGAATTCAAGCATTAAAATCAAAGGGAGGTCTCGATTAATCGAAGCATTGTGAAAACAAAGAGAGAATTGATTGGTTTCTTAGTTTCATCATCGCATTCTTGCAGCTTTAGGTTCATTGAAGTTACAGGATTAAAAATCCCATACAATCACGTCCTAATTTGATAGTTTAATGTGTATATTGTACACAATTCTTTTCGTATCCAAATTCAGAACTTGAATTGTCGTACCAAAACTTCAATATGTGCACTGTATCATAAATTATGAATGCGTAGGCAATAAGAACTAAGCTTGAGTGGTACACTGTATTGTTTAAATTTTTTTCTTTCCATTTTATTTCTTTTCGACAGCGCATTATTGGTTAATAAATTATATTAATATATTATACAGCTATGATAAAATTGAGAATCGTGTGCGTTGAAAAATTTTACCTCACTTCGGCAATTTAATGTCTGAAAAATGTTTTTTTTCTGTACCTCGAGAGCTTTAAAAATTCTGGTAGTCTTTTACCAGCTATCAATGTAGTAATATAAATATATGTGAGCAACTGCTAAACTTGTGTGTATGTAAGTGTTTGTGCGTATACCTGACTTTAAGTAGGAATGGGCGTGTGTAAAACAACTGTAAGATTTTCTTTGTCGACCTAGAATAAATTTTTTTTTTTTTTATCTTTTAGATGATATAAAATATCGTTTATAACTTATGGGTATACTGAAAAGTTCTTTCTCATCTATCTATTGTTGTTGTGCTAGTGTCTTTTGTAAGAGGTATTATTATTAGTTACTAATTAACATTATTACTTTGTCCGTACTAGTTCCTTACGCTAAAAATAAATGGAACATTTTTTCAACAGTATATTCAAATTTGTTTCACGTCTGTTGGATCGAATTTCTTTTATCATTTTCACCTCGTTTTATTTAGTTCGTCAAGATTCAAGCTTGCCATGAAATTATCTGACAGATCCTGTGGGTTATTTATTTACAGTGATGGTAATACATAAAGTTTGAACCATTTAAGTTTATTCATATCTTACGATATGCTCGGATTGAGATATTATCAGCGTATTAGAAACTGCTCGAAGCAATGGTCAAAATTCAGAGTATGTTACTATTATTCGCAGAATCTGAGTAATCCTGATTTCTTTCCTAATTTTAAACTGACATAATCATAACCGTTTCAATAGTTGTTCAAGTTCGGCTCCTCGTGCGGGAATAAATATTTCTGGACAGCAAAGCGATTTCACGGAAATTCGAACTCGCAAAGCCTATGCATTCCCGAGCAACCTCTGGAATTTTGTGAACTACGAAACGGAATGAAAGTAGTCTGCGAATACAAGAGTTCCGACGTAACTACAGTTGGTTTTTTTGTACCCGCAGGCTCCATGCACGAGAAATGCAAAGAGCGTGGAGCCTCTTTGTTTATGGAACATTTAATATTTCGAGTAAGTAAAAGCAGGATTCTCCCTCTTATACTTGGTTTTCCCGTAAATACAGTTTTCAGTTTTTTTGGGTTTCTCTTCGCACCAGCACCTGTGACGCGGGAAATTTGAAATGCTTCGCTTCTGTGCCGGGTTCCTACTTTTCAAGTTAATAAAGCGGCCACATTCAAGTCGGGAATAAAGTCCTATGTGCAAAACGGGAATAAAGCCGATTATTCCATTGTTACATAATGTACCTACTATATTTCACAGTTGGTTTTTGCAGCTGTCTTAATTATCGCTACGATTTCACAGGAAACACGATGCAGAGATCAGCTGCAGATTGAACAAGCGTTGGAAGAAATTGGTGGAAAACTTGGAGCTCTCGCTATGCATGATATGTTTTTGTTTTGGGGTACTGTTCCGTCCTGCGATATCGAAAAGCTATTCAATTTGTTGGGCGATATTATCAACAACGGTATTATAGGTAAATTGTTTGAATCTCATTGCCGATTAATACAGGGGTACTAATGTTTGTAAAACCCTATTCTTTGTAAATTCGATTTAACAATATGATATTTCAGTGAACGATGAAGTCGACAAGGAAAGATTCACCATTCTACACGAACTGCAGGAGATTGATATGGACGGCGAACGAATAGTGATGGACTATTTAAAGAATATTGCTTACCAGGATACCGAGTTGAGTAAAAGCGTGTATCCAGAGACATGTGCGATAAAGTAAGAGATTTATTGTATTACTTTTGGAAACTTATCTGCCGTGACTTGGAAAACAAGACAATCCTAATTTTCCCAACTATCCAATAATACTTTTGTCTATTATTAACCAGATGTTTATCAGCGGAGACCATATCATCTTTCCGGGATCGTTTTTTCAAGTTCAATTTGATGACAATTGTTTGCACAGGGGGCACAAGTTTGGCTACCGTCAACAAATGCGCCGAAGCGTACATTATTTGTTGCGACGAAGACTCTGCACCATCGCCAGATTCACGTGAAACACAGGATCACGTCCCGCTGCCTTTAAGTTATCGATTCTCAGGTCAGTTTGTAGTGGAAAACAAGTCCGGAAGAGCGAATTTATCTGTCATCGACGGATATTGATAACGATTGTCGAATTTAATATTCTTTTCAGCAATTGACATGAGACACAGAGATGACGATGAAAAATTAGCCCACGTCGCTTTAGCAGTGGAAACACCAGGTTTTGGTCAAATTAATGATCAATATGCACTGACGGTGGCCAAGGATATTGTTGGATCGTGGGACGTGACGTGTGGCAAGTTTTCGTATCCTTAGATTCCTCGATAAGTTGGAAGTGTTGATAGTATATTGCGATCATTGTGATACAAGTGCGAGAAAGCAACCGTTACACGCATGCTGTGAAGTTGGCCGCGTGAGCCAAAGTACGGTATGCATGTGGTCTCTCTCTGGCACAAGTGTCACATAACTGCTTATGCAACAAATGCATGAGAAGTGCTGCTTTTCGTGTCTGCTGCAGCGAGCTCGGGATGTGAAAAGGTAATAGTGCGAGAAGTGAATGTGAAGAAAGCACTAGTGCGAGAAGTAAAATGGCGAGCCGTTTTGCGCATGCATAGTATCTTTATTCTATTGTAAAGCATCGCTTACACCACTCTCTGCAGGCACGAGAAGTAGCATTTCTCATTCATGCGTTGTATAAAAACTGGAGGGTATATAAGCACTAGTGCTTTCGTGTATATATATATATATATATAAGGCAATAGTGCGAGATGTATTATAATCTGTTTCTCTCGCTCTACGCCTGATTGGCCAATCCGTTTCCTCTCAGGTATTAAAGTACAGAGTGAGAGAGACGGAGTAATCCTAATACATATATATACTCTCACTCCTTCGCTACACTTTCTCTACGCACGAAGCAATCTCCAGTTGTATATGCTCAAAGATAAAAACATAAAGTTGTGTAAACGAATGAACTCCTTCAGGTGGTGGCGATAACAATGCGCAGTCTGTTGCTCATTACGCTTTCAATTATAATTTGTGCCACGTTTATAAATCCTTCAACATCGCCTGGGCAAACACAGGCTTGTGGGGCTGTTATTTCGCTTGCGACAGAATGCTGCTTCAGGTATTTGTTATATTGGCATAGATTTTTACGCATGACCAATTAAAAACCGATGAATTATACAAGAAAATTATAACATTATTGCCTTAATTGGTGTTTGGTGTCGAAAATATTTGAAAATTTGATCATTTCTCAGGATACTTTATGGGTTATTCAAAATGAATGGTTTCGCTTGTGCACGTCGATAACAGAAAAGGAGGTTCAGCGTGCGGTAAATCAATGTAAAACACGTGAATTGGCCAAACTGAATAGCTCCATTGACCGATTTTTTGATATTGCCGTAAGCTTGTTTCGCCAGGGTAGATACGAACAGATTTCCCAACGTCTGTACAAATACGATGTGAGTTATACGAGTTACAATCTTCAAATCGAATATGTTTAAAGATTTCTAGAAATCGTTGGTTGACTCACTTTTGAATTACAGGAAATCAAGGCTAACGCTATAAGAGACATAGCTTCGAAATATATATACGATCAATGCCCCGCTGTAGCAGCTTTCGGACCTGTCGAGAATCTGCCAGACTATACCAGAATTCGATCTTCTATGTATCGACTACGTTACTGATCTAGTTATAATTTCCTTTATGCTGATAATCAGTAGTCAGAATATCTATTATTAGTCTATTATTTCCAATCAATACTTCGAATCTCCATTGTAAACAAAATAAATCAAACGTACACAGACGAATAATTTTGATATTTTTAGAAAATTGCATGTTAGAAGCATCATCGACATACCTGTAAGATGCTTTCCAAATCTCATTCTTTTTGTCGGCGTAAATCTGCGGATCACTCAGCAATCACTGAACGGCACTGCACCACAAATTTACTGGTAAACTTACACAACACACGACAAATATTGCGATAAACAATCTCACAACATGCAACAGCATGAATTCCCGCGGATTCACCGCAAACGACTGAAGTCGGCTGTAAAACGTTTCCCGCTTAAAGATATTCGAGTCAAAGAATTGTTCTTGTTTCACAGATGAGTCGCCGAATGTCACTCAGGTGTAAATTTATTCACGGAAAGTAGTATTTATTGGTAAAATTACACGGTATGCCGTGAATATTACAGTTCAAACGGTTCAAACTGACCCGACGTCCGAGCGTATGATTTCTCGTCAGCTCGCCAAATGCGACTGACGTCGCGACGAACTTTTACCGCTTATTGCTCAGACCGGCCGCGCATGATTTCTGCGCATGGGGTAAATCAGGTGTGCGGGTTGCCGCTGCTCGCCGCGTCAGGCGCCGATTGGAGTGAGAGAAAATTAATTTAATTCCTTCCAAGTGTGCTAAATTGTACTAACAATAGTGTGGTATTCTGTTATGATACGAGAAACTCTAATTAGGAAAATCATTATTGTCAGGTAAATTTATTAATTGACTTGATTTTCACGGCTAAAGAATACATATAATCTGACTGTATAGCGCGACAGATTTGTAGAGATTACTGGATCAAAGATTTACTTTTAGTTTCGAGTTTGATCGTATCAAGTTTTAACCTTCGTAAGAGGAAACATGTTTTCTAACTCCAAAACTCAGGTTCTTAAAATTCTAAATTCCGAAAAGCGGCTGATACTTCGAGCGAACGTCAAGTCTACTGATACGTCTGGTAGTGGCATGATTTCGAAATTTCGTGACCGCGCGAGGCGGTCGAGAGAAGAGCATTTATCAGATTGTTGACTATTGTTAGTTTTTTCCCGGGTAGTCGACAGTGTCGAGGGTTGTTATATCGATATATCGATAAACCAAATGGAGAGTACTGGCTGCAATCGCCCGCCTGCCTGGCACAGGGGAAGATGGATATGTGATATTCGGTCAAGTATTTTGAAGTTAACGCACTTTTCTACAAACGTACTGGGAGGCAGAATCGGATTGTTGGGTTGTTTGTTTCGGGTTGAAAAATCTCGAAATTGAAGACAAACGTGGGACGGATGGGAAGACACCCTGTTAAACAGGGTTGATGGAAATAAGTCGGGGGTTAAAAAGATACTGAAAATAATAAATTATCGGCGCGCTACATTCGACAATAACATTCGATATCATGCGCGTAACGAAGGATCAGAAAGTGATTTAAACCGTCTTGCCAGAAATTCGTGAACCTTGTCATTACCATTGTCATTATTTCTGTTGTTACTGTTATTATCGTGATTTTTACACGATCGGCGAAGGATCGCAGCGTTTAGTTTAGCCCCGCGTTCGTTGCAACTCGTGGAGTGACAACCGAGAGGCGAACTTAACCTAACTTTGGGGAGCCCTTGAACCGCGGCTTAAACTAAACTAAACTCTCGGCCATCGTAACCACCGAACTCTGAGTGACTTAATTATTATAAGAACGTACAGAGGAGAGGAGGAAGAAGAATGCCAAAAATAAGAACTAAACCTGTGTCCAATAGCTCGTGGCTCAGGCAGCGAGAAATTGGATTCAAGTTCCCTCTAGGTCACAACGACAGATTCTACAAGACTCTCTATTCCTCCATACAGCCATGCACCTCCTGGGATCACCGCGAAAATGTTTCCAGTGCTATGCACGGCGGTGTTTTCAACCTAGAATATTCACCGGATGGGTAAGAATCTCTGTCGACCTGGATTCCCCTTTCCAAGTTCCATTTCGCTCAGCATCTGGAGATTGCTGGCCCATTTTTGTTTCCCTTCTGATAATTCTATCCTTATTTTTCAGGTCCCTCCTGCTTGCGGCATGCGAAAAACGCAGTATTCTGATGTTCGATCCACTTTGCAGAAGGCTCATACACGCTATAGACAATGCGCACAATGACTGTGTCAACTGTGTAAGGTAATAAACTTGGTCATTTGCCTGCTAAAATCTGAGACTTTGTTCTCTTAATGCAGAATACACAATGATTAAATTTACTTCTTGTTTATCTATAGGTTCCTGGATCAGCGGATGTTCGCTACGTGTTCGGACGATAGTACCGTGGCACTCTGGGACGCGAGAAATCTTAAACAGCGCATAAGAACTCTCCAAGGCCATTCGAATTGGGTCAAGAATATCGAGTTCAGTCCAAGCGACGGTTTACTTTTGACGAGTGGATTCGACGGCAGTATTTATACATGGGACATCAATAGGTGAGGATTTGTGGAGTCATAGCTCTCCGAGTCATCGAGAATACTGCTATTTAATCATTGAAAAAAACGCAGCTAAAATATACAGTACTGCAAATACTTTTCACCTGTGTCCTTGAGATCCCAGTCTTGTTATGTCACATGTTCTAGAAATTCTTCTGGCCTCATTTGGACATGAAATTAGCATTTTTATGTGAGAGTGAGTGAGTGAATGAATGATTGAATTGCTTTTGTCAGGGTTTCTTTGCCGACTGTAGCCTGATTGTGAAATAAAAAATAACAAGTTTGCAAATTGGCAAATTGTTGGCTGTCAGCTTGGCTCTTCTCTCTGATTTCATTTAATTCGGTTGCACTTCGATTTTCTTTCTTTTTTTAATTCTCGTTTTCTCTTACAGCTTTACAGAAAACAGTTTTTTGTACAATCGAGTATTTCACACCAACGGACTCATGCGGACTAGGCTGAGTCCCGATGCAACCAAAATGCTCATTTGCACAACCTCTGGGTACTTAATCATTATACACAATCTTCAGCTGAGCACTCTGTCGCAGGATTTAGCAGGATTCAAGGTATTATAATCTGAGTTTTCAGACTCAATTTTCACAATTCCTCAGTTTCAAGTCCTAAGTAAGTTAAAAAATTATCTCGCAAATTAAATGAATAC